>NC_141229.1:13428455-13995955 GCF_054856515.1 Filicampus tigris | reverse complement strand
AATAAATCAAACTCGGCTCCTGAGAAAAAGAAGGACAAGCGCCAGGAATAAAGAGTCTGACTGTGAATAACCTTGAATTTCTCCTTGATGCTGAGGTGCTAAAATAGTGCAAATCAGCGGAAAGAAAATCCCCAATTAAGAAGGAAAACAATCACAATATGTTCATCAGAGTTGATGTTGTATTGGCTTGGCATTTGAGGTTATTCTATTCCCAGACCTTTGCCTAATAAGCTCCCTGGCCACATCAAAGAGCTCCAGAAGAGGGAGTGACATCACATTGAGGGTCAAGAGTCAAACAGAGATTTTGCTGGCTGTTGACATTTCACCTCTACGCACTCCAACTGGATCCCCTCATGATTTGTCAGCACAGAGTAATTTCTCTGACTTTGTCTAACAACACGCAGGCAAAAGGTAGCCCCTTTAAATACACTTCAATTTGATATGTTCTCACGAGTATTTAGCAGGGTTTCCGCAAATAGTACGAATACTGACCTAATTCTTGCAGCACTTCAAAAAGCTGTTCAATAATCACTTTTGTGAAAAGAAATCGGAAAGACTACAATATACTGGATCCCATCGGACATTCTTCAACTTTTTATAACTAATCTCCTAAAGGTGTGTGCATCTCGCCAATAAAAGACGATTCGACGCGTATCGCAATATAAGGGTATGACACGGTTAGAGCACGATTCAATTTAAAGTGAAATGATTCGATTCGGTTCGATTCAGTGGAATTCCGATTCAATTCGATACAGTATGGCTCAGTTCAAGAGGGTATGATGTAATGAGTTTGTTTTGTCTTTTCAATATGAATCAACTTGTCAACACTGTAATTCTGGCACTTCCTCCAAAAGTATATCACTCGCATCTTTTGAATCAAAACAGATTTTCGTTTCAATCGTTTTTTTGATAGACCCCTATCTGTTATCCATATATACATAGTACTACGATAATAGCTTGTTAGAGCTATCTAATAGAGCCATCAGGCAGCACTGAAATGTTAAACAATTTTCAATCCTAATGTTTTCTTAGATAATCAAGGAAATGTTACTATTACGCATGCTAATTATCTTTTCACAAATTAAATATTTCCAGGTGTCTTAATAATAAATCACAAGACTCGAGAAATAAGACACTTTTAACCCCTCTAAAGAGCCCCATTGAAATTGGCCAGTTTGCCGATTTCAATGAAAACAACATCATGTGCTTATCGTTGCTGTCCTGTGAAAAACACGTATGTCCAGTTTTGGAACTGTTTTTACTTTTCACGCTAATGCGTTGTCTGCAACACATAAACACAATTGACACACAAGAACATTGAAAAAAATGGACGCAAGTGTTTTTCGCAGGACAGTGACTATGTAAACCTGTTTAGCACCTTGCTACTTATGAGGAACGCCTAAAAGGAATACGAACGAGAGATTTGTAGCATGTAAGTATCCGGCTGTCAAGGAAGTCCTGATTCAAATCTAAGCTTTTTTTTTTTCTAAGTCTGCTTGAACATTTCAAAAGATAAAGTTACAACATACAGTGATAGCTGTTAAAGATAGATTTATGTCTGTGGTGCTTCAACAGTCGTTTTGGTGTGTTTTCTTTTTTAATATCCAAAGCCTGACATCCTCGGTTGTCATCAAAATACGACAATGTCTTCCAAGGCATCATCTGGCTGTCACAAGTGTCCATCAAACCATGACGACTGCCTAAAACATCAACACATAGCCAACCACCATTACTGTTCTAATACACCAGCTGCCAACAACATACATAATGGTTGAAATCGTTTGATTTCAGGACAGAAATATATATTGAGGCTCCATTTTTTGAAGTGACAACGAACCAAGTGTAGAACCAAGTGGATTGGCTGTAGAAATACATCTGTTTTGTGGTGACAAACTGTTACCTTGTTACATTGTAATACGCAAATACATGCAATTGTATTACTAATACCTCAAATGCCAACTACAGACATGTTTCTATATTCCTACATCGTTCCTACACACCCTGTGCTACTCTCTGCCCCCTCCAGAGTTGGGGTCAGGGTGCCCTCCAGCGCGCCGCACCTACTCCACTGTTAATTACCACTAATCGTCTCTTCTCCTTTCCCCCCCTCTTGCCATAATAGAATCATTCATCTTTACTACTTAATGAGTAGACACTGCAGTCACCGTCCAAGGTCAACCACAACTAGCATGAACGGACAAAAACACAGCGATTCGGACACAAAGGATGGAACAGTAGAAAATGGGACGATGCAGTAGTTTCCGCATTACTCTGCTTTTAGGAGTAAACCCGGAGAGTGAAAAGATGAGCAATGACTACCATCCGTGGCAGTCGGCAATGTCCAATGCCAACCACAACACGCAGAGGGAATTTCCTGAGAGGCTTAATTACAAAACATGTTAGGCAAGTACAAACAGTCATCATCTAAAAAACAAGACAGTTTCACAGAAGAGAGAAATGCTGTAAAAAAAAAAAAAGTAGTTTCCAATATAGAGCTCCTTGTGCAGCCAATGCATATCATTATTTAAAGAAAAATGTCCTTAACCCAATTCTGCAGAGCAGGTAAGAGGGCAGCATAAGCAATATCCACCTCAAGTTCAATAAAACACATAATTAACAATAAATGCAGCAAATAGTAGTCCACTGATTTCAATAAGATAGTGATTCCCAAAGGGCAAATTAGAACATGAAATGTCTTTTTTTTTCTCAACACAATAAATGATAGGTTTTCATTACCGTTTCTGTTAGTTTGCAGGATTGTGCTACACTAAACTTTACATGGGCCAATGAAGAGCTCATTACATTTCAGTAGAGATCCAGGATTTTTTTCCACTTTTGTTAGCATTACAATAATTTCCTTCTCAGTGATTTAAGGAATATTATTGAAGTCGACCATAAAAGAAATTAAGGATAATAGCCTTGGATAAATTTATGATTAAATATAATGAAATAAAAATTCATTGTACTGGTATAGCAATATTATAAATGCAATTGCAATGGCTATTTTTCAAGTTACTAAAGTTATCATCAAAATAATTATTTTTGGAGTGAAAATTATAACTTCCAACTATTCCAGTGAGCGCTCAGACTCATTGAACAATAAAGGGGATCACAATCTGGTTTGACGCCATGAATATGTGCACATAATGAATTGATGGAAAAATAAAATACTAAAACCAATACATTACCAGTACAAAATTATGAAATAATATAAAGCCATCGCTTTCTAAAACGCAAACGCAACACAAAGCCTCCTTAAGTGAAGGTATTGCTAAAGTCAAAAGATATTCAAGTGAAATATCAAGTTCCTCACTCCAGTCTCATGCAGAGAGAAAACACATGCAGCCATGTGCTCCTGCAGTGCAGCACTGGTCAGAACATCACAGCAAGCTTTGGAAACGGGACAGTAGTCTATGGATTATGGTAATGTGGTATTCCACACTCCCCTCTGGCATGCGTCTGACATTACAGTAACCTTTGCATGTTTAGCCAACATGAGCTATGGATGTTCATTGAGAAAAGACACACGCAAGTGTGTGCACTAAGAGACACACACTGGCACTGTTAGACGCGGAGAGACACAGTGGAGTGTGCACTCCATATGCTCGTCCAAAACAGTATCGACATTCTTCACACAAATTAACATCATGGAGCAATACGACTTTTAGACTTCAGAATAAAGTTCAGTTGAGTTGACGATATCAAATCCAGTTCATCCGGTTTCAGTTGTAGGAGTGTCTGGAATGTGGAACACAAGTCTAGCCACATCAGGGAACTGCCTAATGTAAGGAAAGGAGAGAATTTGCTGCCATTTTATGTTATTTTTGACATCAACCCCTAAACATCAGCAGCAAAATGACATCATCCTCCCAACTGCAGCATGTCCAGCAGCTGCTATCAAATCTACAATAATGTACGTCGACTGTGTGCATATATTGAAAGAGGCATCGCTACTCCTCAAATTCTGAAATAGATTATCTGAGTGAGTCAACATGCACCCAGATATTGTTGTGAGATACAACAATACATATCGTAGCTACGACATAAAATGTCTATGGGACTTTGTAAAATCTAACGGTATGTCTTCAATGTATACATTAGGGCTGGACAAGTACAAAAATAATAATAATCACGTTAATTTTTGTTTTATTGATTTGGAAATCAAAATGAACAAAACTGATTATTAAGTGATTCCAAAACTTAGGATTTATTGAACTACCAAAACTCAACTGCGCAAAACCACCATCATAGCCTCAACCCGCACTGATCCGACATGTTAAACCCTTTATTCTTGAACGCTCTATTCTTTTTGTCAAGTACAAAATGACCTTGTAAATATCATGTGAAATTCAAGCCTCTTGCATTTTCATTCTGCTGCAGCCACACCTTTTCTGCATCCACACTATAGCTGCATTGCATCTTTGCACACATTCAAACCTACCGTTGCTGCAGTGCACGTGTTGGCCCTATTGGGGGCAGTGTGGTTGCAGGTATGCATGGGGTACACATTTAAAACGAGACAAGAAGAGTAGAAGAAGAACGTTGTGATTGAGCTGTATAAATATAACTCGTTTTCCACAGATTGGGGAGAATATGTGCCTTTGAATATTGCTACATTGCCTGTCTGTATGTGTGCCTACGGCGTTTGTGTGTGATATTCCTTATTTGAGGGATTATCATTCCCGGAAGTCAATGCTAATTTCCTGTTGGCATGTCAACGGGATTTTACGATGACTTTAGCATTAGCACTGGTGATGTTTTAAACACAAAGCATGTCTTGTATATAAACATACAATGTGTGCATTTCTTTTTCTTGCGTTTGGTTTTGCATTAATCATCAACTGGGGTGTCATTAAACAGTTTAAAGCACGCTCAGAGAGGGCAGAATTACATACATGTCAAATGCTTTTTTTTTATTATGAACTACATAATATACATAAACAATACAGAATACAAGGATTTACAGTCTACTTAACAAATGTTAGAACATTAAGTAATGAAAAGAAACTAAAATAAAAAAGGCTCAAGGTTACTTCCTTCGTATAAGCCACAGTCTTTACGTAATTTTCTGGTCCGAATAGCTTTGGGGTTCAAAGAAAAACTAACATCATCCAAATACATTGCCAAAAACGTAAATACAGCAAAATGTGGTTACATGTCACATGTTTGCTGCGCAAGTAACATTGTGCATTCAGGCTACTTTCACAACTTCTGGAACTTGCACAGACACAGCGCCGTTTGGCACATTGGTTTTTTTTTTCTAAGTTAAAATGTTTTCAAGATTGTGAGAAACCAAAATCAAAATCATGATTACGTTTTCATAAATTGCCCAGCCCTCGTATATATTGTTTTGGGTTTTTTTGTTTACACTTGCACCAGATTTATCAGGAAGATCATTTCCTGTCGTGTTTTCTCCTCCGCTAAGTAATGTACTTTATCTGCATTTCTTTTTTCATTCACTTCACTTATATCTCATCACACAGAGCCAACATGGCATACTTCTAGCTACTTGTAAACAGGATCCATCCCTACGAATATGTATATCATTCATTGTCTCTTATCTACGTACTTATTTTAAATGGTGCTCTTAATGTTCACAGTGAGCTATAACAGAGTCAGATTTTCAGAACTAGTTGACAATCTTGTGTTCCAAAAACTCAACCTCTGAAACTGTTCCTTTATTAGCACTTCTCCTGAAAAAAAATTGTAGGCACACTTGAAAGTTAAGGGAAGCACTTTTTTACACATTTATTTTAATTCTTTGCACTTTACTGCATTCTTTGAAAAATGGTTAGGCTACAAGATATTTTAAATGGTATTATTTGGCTAGCCCTGCGATTGGCTGGCAACCACTTCGGGGTGTACCCCGCCTACTACCCGATGAGGATAGGCTCAGCTGGGGTAGGCTCCAGCTGCCCCGCGACCCTTGTGAGGATAAGCGGTATGGATAATGGATGGATGTATTATTTGGCTGTTTGTGTTTTATTGTATAATTATTCATCTTTTTTTGTGTGCGGTCTATATCAAACACCTAATTGATAAACAAAGAAAATGTCCTAGAAAATTACCGTTAATTTCATGAAATCCAGTGTCCTGTTTTGACCTTTGTCTAGTGTGACCATGCACAAGCACCATTATAAGCACACACACACTGAAGTGGACCAGAGAACACGTCGAAGCAGTCAACACACCAGAGCTGTGTGTATTTGAGTCTGTTTTCGCTTCGAAAACAAACAGTGACAGAAACAAGCAAAAAAAAAAAAAAAAAGTGGGACTTAGAAGAGAAACAACCCAAAGAAGCAGACAAAACTCATTAAAAGAAGTTCAGTTTATCATCAGTCCCTTCCTTTTTACTATGTTTGCCTTGCTGTGCCTCAAACATAATAGACAGTCCTTGCTAGTACTGTTTGGCTTGATATTTTTCTCTTTTCTTCTCTTTATTGAGCATGCAATCCCATCATGCCAGCGCTGATTAGAATCACCTCAAACCAAACAGCAGCAGCAGCAGCACAGCGCTGTGTAGTTCTGGGAAACAGGCTTACACGTGCAAAGTGGAGTATGATGTTTTTTCTCGTAGCCTATTAAAAGAAGCTTTTACAGCAAACAGTACTGTATATTGAAGGCTATACAAACAGGCCTCTCTGCGATCATGCATTAAATATGCAATGACTAATGTGGCCAGATTATGCAACAGGATGTCTTGGTCTTCGCTGATGCAGCAGCACAAAAAAGGAGCTAAAACTCATAAACAACACCCCCCCCACCAAAAAAATAAATAAAATAAAATAAAATCACACAAAAGCATTGCAGTGTCCATACAGTTTTATCATCAATCAAACTAAATTCATAAAAATATGTTCAGTCCCATTAAAATTAAAATTCAGGCATCAGCTCTGCGTCCTGCAGTTTTTATGATTGTCGTGATCTTATCAGTAAAGCGAAAATGTAGTAAACACAATGGGCCTTATTTTCGTAGGCAGGCGCACGTGCGCTTCGCATAAAAATTGCTGTATCTTTATTTTCATGCTGGGGCAAATCTAGTTTACAGAGTTTGGGAATTTGACAGACCATGCTGTGCCTTGATGGGCATTCCGACGGACCGGGGGCATTTACTTTGACACGCCCACAGAGCACCTGACAATTTGGTAACAGAAAGTTGAATACATAATTATTATATCATCTTTATTATTTTTTAAAAGCAGCCCCGTACAGCGGCACAACTGGTGTGTGTGTTTAAGGTTGGGGTGGGGGATTTGTCACAGGCGGATGCACAATCGGGGTTTAAAGGCAGTCTCAAAGTGCCCACTTTTTGCAGTTTACTTTGCACTTAGCGCATGCCGATATCCTGCACGGACTTCAGCGTTATGCTTCCTCGTGTAAAGTTGCACGCCTCTCCTGCAATGAATTTAAAGGAATGAGGGGAGTTGCGTCAATTGGCCAGGAATCAAGTTGACTGTGTTTAGTCCCACAACGGCGCAAACACCCATTTATAACTGTGGCCATCTACAAAAATACCCTAAAAAAAAAAAAAAAAAAAAAAAAAAAAGAAAACTCCACCCATGTACGCAGTTAGACTGCACTTTGTGCTAGACTTGCGCTGTGCAAGAAAATAGGGCCCAATGTGGGAACATAAACATCCATCCATTATCTGTACCGCTTGGGAACATAAACATTCAAAATAAATATGTATTAATATAACGATGTGACTATTACCTACAGTACCGGGAATTTATCACTGAATAATCAAACATCCCTGCCGGTTCTAATAAAATGATGCCTGGATTTCTTTAATGAATTCTTGCAATTCCAAGAAAGGTTCTTATATCATATGGGTGGTTAAAGACGACGGTAAAGGGGGATAATATTAAAGCACAAATGGCAGCACAATAGTCCACAGATGTGTTGAGTAAGGTGTATAAATATTCAGTGGGAGACGCAGGCTTTCTAAATACCTCTGAACCGACTGCGGTTCCCTTGGGAGACCAGGCTTGCAACTGAGAGCCCGGGACACATGAAAAGAAACGGGAAACACTGACAGAACAAAAAGGGGGTGAAGAAAGACGCCTGCAAATTTGAAAGCTATCTGTAAAGAGGACCATCTGTTTTTAAAAGACTTCTTTTGCAAATACACAAATAAGCCCACGCGGGAGGACAAGAAAGAAATATCACTCGTCCTGTGGGATGGAGGGGGAGAGGAGGGTCCTTCCCTTCAGCCCACTCCACATGGCTAATTAGCATATGTGAAGGTCAGGGTGGTCGCTATGGCAGGGGGTGAGGGAGGTGGGGGCGCCACCAGAGCACGGACACATGTGCACTCTACTAAATGGATAGAAGCCATTTAAATTACTGTTGTGTGAAGGAGACCAACACTACTCCCACCACTTCTCATTGTTCACAGGCTGAAGCCCAGTGAGCTCCCAAAGGGAGAGAAGATTTTAACTAAGTTGACATTTGCCAGAGTTCTGTTACTGATTCCCTCTCTTGGTCTAAACTGAGCCCGGAACATTTCTCAGAAGTCAGCAGCCTTCCGTGTGACTCACTTCAAATATCGCCTACATTCTTACATCTGTGGCCTTGCTTCAGCTTTCCTCTACAGCAGCTGCGCCTCCCTGCTAGTCTGCGTGTGCAAATTGTAAACCATGGAAGTATTTAAAACAAAAGAACATCACATTCGAGGGAGAAGAAAAGTTTTGGTTGTTTGCTTTACTTTTCATGTATGTGTAAAAAGGAACAACAAACATTTGGTAACATGCTGTGGTACAAAATTACTAAACATTTCTTGAGGGGCTTTACTCTTTTTTTTTTTTTTTTTTTTTTTTACATCAAACAGTATTTAAAAAGCCAAGTTATGTTGATTTGATGGAACTACACTATGGTAACAAGTTGTCAGGTGGTATAATGCCTTTTCCTGCACAAATCTCACACTGCCAAAATTAAAGTGGATGTCACAATCAAATCAAACTAAAAAGCCACTAGAGACCTTTAAATATACCCAAATTAAATGTCATTTGCCAAATCACATTTGGATTGCTTTGCTCCCTCCTGATGAGACTTATGATGGGAGAGAAATAACATTACATCAAGGAACTCTTAAAAAATTAGATTTGGGCAAGCCATAAAGAAACAAGATTATTTAATTAGACACATAATAATAATATACACATGTATGTACAGTACGTAGCTCATGATACCACAGTGTTATTTGAGTCTATATTCAACTCTTAGTATTTAGTAAAAAGATTAATTGGCATTCAGTAGAAAGAGTATGCAGCCAAGGAATAACCCCAGCTTGCCAATTACCTAGCCAGGCCGTGTGTTTCATCTGAGGAATATGAAAACCGCTGAGCAGGGCCCTTATCGGACGGAACAGAGCAAATTAAAAATTCACTCTGGTGTTGCTAATCAGCACTGTGCTTGCTATAGCCAAGACACAAAACAACATAAACAATTGATTGACAGGAGCGGGGCAAGGCAGGATGGATGGGGAAAGGGGCGGGGAGGAGATTGGACTGCTTGGTGCTGACAAAGGTGCATCAGGTCTCCGGATAGAGAGAAAGACCAGAACACAAACAAACACTTGCACGACGGCTGGTGAAATGCTGCAAGAATTCAATTGCAGCAGCCACGGTTAAGCCCATCACTATGCACGAGGCTCCCTGCGATAGGCGCATAATACAATGTGACATTGATGCATTGCTCCCATTATAAAGTCTTTGTTCATATCACACTAATAATTCATAAGTGAGAAATGTAAACAGTATGCAGTGGAAAGGAACGCGAGTAGGGGATCATTTCAAGGTAAGCGCAGCACGACCGAGGATGGGAATGTTTTCGCCTTTGATATGGACCGAGAATAACAAAATAAAAATAAAAAACAAGACATGGAGCACAATGGTAGAAACTGGAAATGTGCTTTCAATTTTCTTTTACCAGGTCACGTTTTCAATGAGTTGCTGCTATAATGATCTGAGTAACATCAGTTTCCAATGTACTCATTATGATCCACTAATTACTGCTATTGTAATCTGTGTGTTGTGTCTGTTCAGTTTAGTGGAGAACAGACAGATCCGTGTTACACATGTAGGATGACATAGAAAACGTTATGTCATTTATGACTTAAACTTTAATAAGTCATTAGAAGTGCACAGCTGCTCTTGCGCTGCTACTCAATGTGCATGTGGTACATAGAAAAAGCCTGATTTTTCATTCAGCAACGCTGACTATGCCTGTCCCGTTTACTTCAATCAACCAGGCCTGGGTATTTGTGGAGGGGGGGAAAAAAAAAAGATTGTACAGCAGACCAATTTGTCATGATCTTTGTTTTTGTCGACTTTGTTTTGATAAAATGTTTGTTCATGTTTTCCGTGTCCCTTATCACGTCTTGCCTTGCTCATTAGTTTTTAGTTTGCACCTGTTTTCGTCAGCCCAGTCCCTTTATGTCAACCAATCAACTGCCTCCAGCAACTCGCGTGAGGTCCAGGAGTACATTGTTGTCTCATCAATTTGTTTGTATTGAATTCCCTGCTTTCTTGCAGTCTTTGTCAGTTAATTGTTGCGTAACGTTGTCACGTGTCATGTTAAATTTCCATTTTACTGTATTCCTTCTGTTTCTTTGTCATTATGAACTTTGTTTTTTGGACCTTGTTAATTTAGCGTTTTGATTCTTCCCAGCGCCTTGTTTGCCTTTTTTGTTTGTGAGAATAAATTATTGGGAGGGTTGGGGTTCACCCTGCTCTCCTCCCTGTGACCCTGCACTTGGGTTCCTGCACTTTTGCCACTAACTTCACCATAAAAACCTTGACACAATTATATTGTAATTTGGGAAAAAATATACTTTATGGTCCATATTTTGTATATTTGAATTTGCATTTGCTTTTCAGCACACCTATGACCCTCGTGACGAGTGGTGGTTTGGACAATGGATGAATGGATAGTTTACCGTGTTTGCGAACTTGGCACAACACGCTACGCCTTGGCATTCCGACGGACCAAGCGCATTTTCTATTACACACACCCCTGAGCGCACCTGACAATTTGGTGACAGAAAGTCGACAGAGTTTACACCAGATGAAACCAGGTCTAAGTTGTGGCGCAGGTGGTGGAACACGATTTTGATGGATTTGATCCAGACACAGGCAGACAGTTTCTGCGCTCCCCTGGTATGTGTGGTGGATGTCATCATATTTCATAAGTAAATATGACATCAACGTGCATTAAACCCTCTGAATCGTTGTCGAAAATAAATTCCTTGAATAGATTATCATCCACAGCTGATGTGTGTGTGTGTGGGGGGGGGGTCACACATACGGTTGAAGGTGGTTTCCAAGTCCCCACTTTGCAGCAGCCAACAACGTTACATGATCTGCAAGTGGAGATCTTGCACTTCCTTAAAACCGCACTTTACACGCATCAGTCTCCTGCCTGGACTTCAGCGAGTCTGTTTACGCTTCCGCCATGTTAATCGCACACCTCTCCTGCGCTGAATTCAAAGGAAATGAGGGTACCCGCTGCGATTGGCCGGCAATCAACTCTGCTGTGTTCAGCCCCACACCGGCGCAAATGCCTATCTGACTGCAACCCAAAAATGCCAAAAGAAAGAAAAATACACCAGTTAGTTAGTTAATCAACTGCACTTGCACAAAAATAGGGCCACAAAATCCCACATTATACTGTCCCCACACTGTTTACAACTGCTTAAGTGTCACCCAAGATAACATTTAACTGCCAATACAACCACCGTCACCAGACTCACTGGCGATATGTCAACTTTTTTTGGGATGGAGTACGAGGGCTCACGAGGCTGCGCATGTTTCTATCAGTCGTCAGTGAAATGGGCGTCACCTACTACGTGACCCAGTTAGGGACGATTACAGGGACGAACAAAAAACGTCTTTGGTCCTTGCTTAGTCCGTCCTTTCTAAAAGACTTCTCGTCCTCAATCCTCCGTCCCCAAGATGGGTGTCGGTCTGTCCCGGACGAATGGACCGTATGCCCGTCTCTGGTTTTAATGTTGGGTCATGATAGTGGTACTTCGAGAGGAAGGTATTTTTAGTTGGTACTCAGTGTAAAAAGTTTGAGAATCAATGCACTACACTAAGAGTGAACCTATTTCAGCCTGGGACTTATTAGCTACCTTTCGATTATGTCTTCTGGTATAACTGTTTTCAATTGTAGATTGACCACAACTACTACTACTACTACAGCACAAACAGTAGAAAAGCCCTGTCTTCATTTTGGTGATTGTCCAGACAAGTGAGAAAGGTGTGTGTGTATCTGTCGTGGAGGGGGCGGGGGATAAAAGTGTAAATGAGGTGCAGTGGATTCGCTCACTGCTCCCTCCTGAAGAGAGGCAGTGAGGAGGGAAATTAAATTTGAAAGAGGGTAAAATGTGCCAACAGGTGACAGAGGCGTGCTCCAACCAAACACACTCTGAAGTGAAGCACAGTCGAATCACTGGGCCAATTTGGATGCGCTATTATGCACAACGCCGTTCTCACACTGCCTGTCAGAGCACAGAAGAACAGTCTTGGCGCTCCAAATATGAATTAAACATACGGCTTTTGTGGCGTGGATATGCTGCTCAAATTTTGTCCAGACAAAAAAAGGACAGATTTGTTTTGGGATGGGTGGAATAATATGCATTCAAGATCACAACTGAACAAAGGAGTAAAATAGAGCAGACTGATACACTGTCTGGGGTTCATTACGTATGAACCGAGTCAGATACACTGTTATTGTAGTTATCTAAACCCTATCCTTTTTTGTCACCATCCTATTGATGCACAGTTTAATCAGCGTAACTGCAAACTCCCTAAAACAAATTAATTTTCGTCAACATCCAACAATTGTCTTCCATTATAACGGCAGGATTTTTTATTCTTCAGTTTACGCTGCATTTAACCCCACTGCCCTCCAGTTGTCCAGATGTGTTATCAAGTAGTGCATATAATTTAGCGCGTCTAAAACAATTCTAGGGGGGGAATCTCATGGGGACAAACATGTTTTGCAGCAGAGTTCCTGCTTTCCCTGGGTATGCAAACTGTGCATATAGGTCTCCACACTGCTTACACCAGCAGTGTTTCAGCGCAATGCTCCCAAAAGAGTGCCGGTTTCAGGGATGAGAGCAGTCTATGTTGACAGCTATTGCCAGTAAAAGGGGGAGGGGAGATAATTATTTAGAAACACTTGCCCCCCTCCCACTACTGTTACCACTAATGTGCCCTAAAGCAAGGCATGGCAGCCAGCTGCAGCCAAGAATAGACGCTAGCTTGCGGGGATGTGAATAATATTTTCATGGACGATTCTGTAACTATAGTCAGATGATGAAGAAGTATACACAAAAAATATTTGTTTTGATACATTTCTTCTCAAAATCTGACTGGAAATCTTACATGGGCTGTATATTAAATTGAAAACACAACAGAAAGATGTTCATTATTGATTTTGGCTGCTACACAGTTCTGGGTACTTCTGCAGTCCACCTAAAGCTCCATAAAGGTAGCGCATCCTTGCACTTTTTCTATGTGCTGTCTGCCCGGATGACAGACTGTGTGACAATTGTGAAACTAATCTTTCAGGCCTCCAAATGTTACATTTTGGACACAGCTTCACATTCATGATCATGATTCAGGGCACAGGCGATGGGTCGTCTGTTTGAATTTTCAGCTCGGTTGCACAAGAGGAGAGGAATGTAACACCATCTCGAGCATTTAATCAAGAACGTTAGGTGAATTAATTAATATATTATGAAGGTATTTTCCATAGCTTGATGAGTGATTCAAACACAAAATACCCTCCAGCCATGTGATAAGGATCACTACTGTCTTATTACATTATATATAGGGGGGAAAAAAAAGTATATATATATATATATATTTTTTTTTTTTGTAATTATATACAAGTAGAGTTAGGTATTGGTAATTTATTAATGTCCCATTTAAAAGGCACCAATACATTTTGCAATTTTTGTTAATTGGATGTCTGTATCTTGTTTAACAGTCAAGTATAAAAAGGGATGGTTATAGTGTATTTCATATCCAAAGTATGCGTGTAGTAAAGAGCTCACACTAAACACTTTATACTTCAGGCTTTTATAATTGTCTTCCCTTTTAATGTTTGTTTTCTAAATGTGTCCTAATAAGACAATAAGAAAATAATTACCGTCTTCGGGGCCATTATAGCAGGACATAGTACTGAAATGGGTATGCAGTACAATGTGTCTCACTATTGCAACAAGCTTTGGTGAGACACATGATCAGATAAACACGCTGATTTTGGGTTTAGCCACTTAAAATTAAGATTGTAAATGTTTTCTTTTCCCATATTTTTCATCATGTTGATCAACACGTGAACACCACCAGTGAACACCAATGACAAATATGCCTAAATTCCTGGCAAACACCCAGACCCACGGGTGCAAACATACAGTATGTAATTAAGGTTTTGACCTTACCTGACTCCTCCCAAGACCTTGCCCTCCGTTGCCTGGACTAATTGAATGCGGATGGTTCCTGGGCTGCCCCCCCCAGCCGTGGGCCGTGCTGGCTCCATACTGGGGACCCACATCTTTCCCCAGGCCCTGCTGCGCCGAGGATCCACTGTAGTCTTGGTAGGCCCCACCGTAGCCTCGCATCATGGGGCTTGGTGACGTGAGCAGCTGGTTGAGGGTCGGGGTGGCCCCTGAGGGATGCTGTTGTTGTTGCTGCTGCTGCTGCTGAGTTGGTCCCGGGAACCTTTGGAAGCCACTGGAAGAGGCTCCCAGCGTGGGCTTGCTGTGGCTTGCTGAGGAGTTGCTACTCATCATCAAGTTCTCAGGTTGCCTGCACCCAGATGGGCCCATCATGCCGTAGGTCCCACCGCCATAACGTGTCCGATTATAGGGGGGGTACTGGTTGTACTGGCTGTTCTGGTATCCTGCTTCATGGGAGTTGTCCATGCTGTTATGTGTAGATGATAGCCCCATCCCTTGCTGCTGCTGTCCGCCATGTTGCTCATAGGACCTTGTTGAGTAATAGTTGTTGTTGTACTCTGAATTGTTGCTGGTTGGCCCCATGTTGGCGTGATCATACCTTGAAGACATCATCCCCTCTGTTGATTTAACATGTCCCTCTCCTTTAGCCTGCACCTGCTGCTGTGACTCCACTTGACCCCCCAGAAGGTTCTCTTTACCGCCGTGGTGGTCCACGGCTCCTCGGGGTCCCTGTCCGTTGTTGTTGCTGTGCATCTGACGATGCGGATGCGGCGCAAACTGGCCGAATTGAGGCTGCGGTGTCTGAGGGGGGTCTCCACTCCCGACACATTTCAGCTTATGGTTGGTGATCAGTCCCGTTTCCATGGAGGAAGTGTTGGAATTAGACGATGTGAGGTTATTCCCATCCTTGCCGTGACCCGCGGAAGTTGAACGCACCATGCCGGGATCCGTTCGGCGGTGATGGTCTACATTATTCAGAGTCCCATCTCCGGCGCCCAGCATCTGCCCGCTGCGCTGCTGTACGCTTCCTCCTCCTCCGCCTCCTCCGGATTTCCCCGAATTGAGCTCCGTGCCCAAGCCGCTGGATAAAGTCTTGGTTTTGTTGTTATTTCTGGAGGGAGCCACTTGCGCAGCCATGCTCACTCACTCCAACATCTCAACGCGTAGCGACCGTCCGCCAGCCGTGTGCGCACAAAGAGCAAATAAAAAAAGAAAAGAAAAGAAGGGGGGAAAAAAAGAAGAAGGAAAAAATACAAGGTGAAGGATATTTTCGCAAACTTTAATCTAGCACCGGTGCTCTCGTCGTAGTGGTGGTAAAACTGCGCGTCAGTGAAGCGTCATGATGAAAGTTGGTCTTTTCAGGTTTGAACTTTTTCTCCCCCCCTCCGCCTCTCTCCTCCATCCCGGGTCTTGGTGATATGTGGCGGTGTCTCTCGGAGCCCTTGTGGCCCAGCATGGGATGAGAGAGGGAGAGAGAGCGGGCTCGACCAGTTTATCCGCCTCCAGGGCTTCAGTGCAACACACATGGAAAATCCGGAGTGGATTCTCGATCCACGCTGCTTTTGTGTGAGTCTATATCTATTCTTGACATGTTGATTTTGACCGGGCTCAAGTGAGAAACCAGCAGAAGTTGGCGTTATTTACAAAGGCACACTTTCACCACCAAAACAATGTCTTTAACAAATGCATAACGAGATGACTGCTATACTATGAAGGTGAATCCACTTCAAATTTGACCAATTTGTATGTTTAAAAAAATAATAATAATAATAAATAAAGACGTATTGTTCCAACAAACAGGGGTGCAGCCAGGTGTTTTTTTTTTTGTTGTTTTTTTTTTAACAAATCATTTTGGATCCAAATCGAAAAAATATTTTCTAAGGCTTATAAATCGGTGGCCCTTAGAATGGACCTTCCCCACACCCCACACCCACAAATCTCACAAAAGCACAAAGAATTGCCGCACACATTGCCACAGGTAACTATTAGGAGGTTATCCAGCTCTGATTTTCTCTCCACCCGCCGTCTGTGTCACTTGATTTACAGAGAAGCTAGTTCTCTGCAACTCTGACAGGAGTCGGACATGCAAACTCAAACTGTCTTATCCAAGTGTTGCCTTTGAAATAAGAACAACTTGACAATTTATGACAGCTGTAACGCTATGTTGCAGTAGTCCTCTTTCAAAGAGCCAAAGTCACCTTGTAAAAGTAGGGGAACCGTATACGTAAAAACTAGCACTATAGAGTCGCATACAGATGCATTGTAAAAACTACAATAAAGAAACTTTTGACTAAAGACGACCCCCCATTTCCCCTTCATTTCATTTCATTTGCCTGCGAGAGCAACTTGTGCGAACTGACGATGACATTTTTCAATAAGAGGCGCAAGGATGAAATAAAATGAATCAACCCCGGGCTGCGGGCTAGGACCACACAAAAACCAAAGTCTACAAGATACGCTCCAACCCATCAGTGGTATTCAAACATGAATGTAAAATAGTGCTTAGCAAAGACGCTGGGTGTCTGCTGGGACTTGAATAAAGCAGAGGCTCTGCTTTGATGAGATCAGATGCATTTGAACAACAGAGGGAGCTGTGGATGAAAGAGGGGCGGAGGAAGAGGGGGGAAGGATTTGGGGATGAGTGGTGCTGAGGCTGGCCGTGTTAATGATGATAACTGCTGCTGCCCGTGGTGCAAAAGACAAATATGATGACGACGACGACGATGATGATGATGATGATAAGCATCATGATGATGATGATACCAGTGGTGGAAGTTATGCTGATTCTAGTGATGTAAGTATGATATTTTTAGCTACTTGTTGCTTTAGGTCACAAAACAAGACGTAATTGACTGCATTATGTTGGGCAGTCTGAAACTAAATTATATGTCCATGACAAAGGGAAGACCCCTACTGGAGATATGGTGTCAGTACAAGTATGAGCTTCATAACGTGCAAATCAGCCAATGATTATTTTTTAAAATTGTATTTTGAGAATCTTGACTTTGATACAAGTGTAAAAATTAGATTAACAGCTGTATGACTCAACTATGCATGAAGACACATTGAAGGAAGTGGACAGGTAGGCTACGCTACTAAAGGCCCCGGACTTAATGCATCTTATTTTATCCATGCATGTATGTCTAAACGCTTGTCACAGCTGACTTTGGGAGGAAGGTGGGGTTCACCCTGGACTGATGCCCAGCCAGTCCTAGGGCACATACTGTATTGACCAACAACCAACACTAGCCTGCTCTATATATAAGATTTTGCATGGACTTGCTCCCCCACCTTTGAGTGAGTTTATTATGTTAAGATCCAGCATTAGGTGGAAAAAGAACCAGAGCCTTCACTAGAGGTGAATGTGCAGTACCACATAGACAAACTACTTTCAGTAATCAAGTTTTATCAGTTGAAAGGTACTGTGGTCTGGAATGAGATTGCTATTCAAATAAGAGACTACACCACTTTAAGCACTTTTAAAGTCAATCTAAAAAAAGTGTCTGAAAAGAAACCAAATTTGTGAGCACTAATTTTAAGTCAAGCTTCTTTGTGCCCTCTTGTTAGTATTGTTATTATATATTTAGTTTTGTTTTGTATGTCACTGATGTGTCAGTTCTATGTGCTGATTTATTTCTGTCCTTTTCTGTATTGGTGTTGTTATGTTATTTCTTTTGACCTGCTAGGGACTGCAGATGGAAAGTAGCCGTTGGCTAATTCTTGCATATTTACACGTAAATGTTCATTAATACCCCTTTTACATAAATTACAAATTATAAAAAGTATTCAGTTAACCTAACAAGCATGTTCCTAGTATAAAAATAGTGATAACTGTCAAGTTTAAGTTTAACGTAACCAGGGGCGGGGCCATGGGTGGCCCTGGGTGTGCACATGCCCACCCAGATCGACAGACTACCCACCCAGTGAGATTCATGAAAAAAGATACACTTCTAAATTTTTAGTAAATTATTTTAGAATTTGTGTTACGTTGCGTTTTTTTATTTTATTGAATATTAAGAATGGCATAAATGTGTTTGTCTAAGGAAGATCTGAACTTCATATTATTCAGTTTGTCATTTTATGTGGAAATACGATGTGTCGGGACAGGGGGATTGTGCTCAGTGAGAGAAATATTCTGTCTCACCCTGATTTTTCCAGGCCCACCCATTAGCCACCCTGGCTCCGCCCCCGAACGTAATTTAGAGCATATCTAAACACCAGTGTGAAGTGTGAGGTCTTTTACCTGCTTTATGTGCAAAGTGCACTGAGACAACTTCTTTTGTGATTTCGCACTATATAAATAACATTGAATCGAATCGATTTAACCCACACTATATTAACATTTAAAAAGAAAAAAAATATGGACCCACCATTGGTTCTATGGACATAAGCTTGATGCATGTGCCTCGGAGGTCACTTCACATAAATACTAGATAAATAAATTAGGTTTATTGATTTTTTTCATATCAACTTTTAGCAGTATTGATCAGTGAGGACATACTTATGTTCCACTTTCATATAACTATTCGACCACTGTGATGTAATAACTCCCATTTCTGGCTTTATAGTTGTCATCATATTTTCTTCACCTGCTTCCCCGTTGTGGTGGCTTCACAAAAAAAAAAACAAAGAACAACCACTTGTGGAGCTATTCCCGGATGCTCATTGAGCTTTGTCGAATTCTACTCTATTTCAACATAAAATAGAAATAAAAACACATTTATATGACAGTACTGACCACTGACACAGGGATGCTTGGTCCCACTTCTGCAAATGGAAGCTCATTCACTGGAGTCAAATAAAAGCAAGTGGCATCCCTGGAAACCTGTCCCAGCCACTCGCCTTTATGTGTCCATATGGCAGAAAATAAAACCCATAACATGGTTATGGTCCAACAACAAGCTCTCAACGGTGCTCACCATGCACATGCACCATGTTCAGTGTATAATAGCATCAACAGGACCAGATGGCTATTTATCTAACTGTATAGGACACTCCAAAAAGATGTACGCATATCGTTTTTGGGTACTGTTTATGTCTGAAGATACACACACAGACAGGAAGAACAGTCAACTTTTAACAATGGAGGTGCCCCGTGTAAGGTGTCAAACTCTGAAATCGTGACTGGCTGTGTGCACCTTTTGTGATTAGAACAGGCCTCAAATACACCCGCACACACACACACACACACACACACTTCCTGTTCTCTGCTTTGTACACATGCCTATTCTGGCTCCCGTCAGAGTGGCAGATCAAAGCCTCAGCTCTGATCTCATCTAGAGCAACACTATAAGGCTGACAGTGAGAGGACCAGGGGCATTAGCATATTCTATGATGGCTTTTCAAGCCGTTGCCTCGGCTGCAGTTCGGGGTGTGCTGCGCTGTGGCTTTGCAACTCTAATTTCCCTCACCCGCTCATTAAAAAAGCCCACTGTTCTCCCATTAATTCGCAGACAAGCGGATCTGTTTGAATGGCGAGTGTGTACGTGCAAGAAAAGGGGAGGTGTAGGGCGGCAATGGCTCAGCGCATTTGCATTTATGTTTAATTTATAACCTTCAGGGCCCCCCTGATGCAGCAAGATTGAAACAATAACCCCAGACAAACATGGAGAAAAAGAGGATGGAAATGCACAGAGCTGGGATGTGCTGTGAATATGTGCATGAGTGTTGGTGTTCTCATTGGTCAGGATGCTGTCAGGCCTTAAATGCATTTATGCATCTGCGTCTAGGTACATGTGAAACACACTGGCAGAGAGGCAGAGGTCTGCAATCCAGGGGGGATAACATGCCAGGGTGAGTGTCTGTCAGGAGGAGGGCTGGAGTCTGTGCTGGCGGGAGTCTGCAGGGATCTCCCCCTAGCAGCAGAGCACAGAACAGCACAGGAGACGGCAGCAGAAGCCCGGCCAAGCAAAGAAAGTGGGTCAGCCCGGCGCACGTACACAGTTCAGATAGATACAGCGCTGCGAGTATGTTTGCTGAGAAGAGGAAGACATGGCGAGAATGCACACGCTGTTGTGGGCTGCGATCACAAGGGAGAGCCCGGCAGCCTCATTTGCATGAGTGATGTTGGAAAAGATGTTGTTCAAGAAACAGGTTGACTGGCTGGGGAGGGCCAAAAGGCAAGCCAGACGCCGTGAGTACGCCGTATGCATCAAATTGATCCAAAGTCTTTTCATTTCAGGCTTGGGTAAATAACAGCATTTGCATTGATCAGTCTGCAAAACTCGGCTACAAGAGGCCTGGGAGTGAACGCAAGATGAGAAACAAAACACATCTCTCATTCCTTTCGGTTCCTTGCAGAGTTGAGGGTCTCACCAGAGTCCTACAAACAGCTGTGATGGATAAAATGTTTAAAAAAAAAAAAAAAAAAAAAAGTGAATGCTATTGTGTCTGCCTGTATACTAAAACATAGAATCACAGAATTCCCAAGTTGTGGCATGCTCTATTTATGCCTGATGAAAAACATGACTCAAAAGAAACAGCAAGCAGCGATGCTCTACTTTCACTGTCAGCTATCATGTGAAGTGTGAATAGGAGGAAGAGGTGGAGAGGAAGATAAAGACGCAGAGGAAAGTAGAGGAGAGTGATTTTCTTCATCCACAGATCCCATCCTGGTGGTGACAGGGGACTGGGCTCTCAGAACACCCCCAACACACACACACTCTCTCTCTCCATATACAGTATATATATATAGCTATCTCCACCACTCCTCCCCTTCTGATGCCTGTCACTGCTCCTTTTCCATCCCTCCTTTCTCCTGACTGGAGGAGTGTGTGAAGTGTCCCCCGAGAGGCTCCTACTCAAAAGACGGTATTTACAAGATCCACACTGAGCCCACTTTTAACTGCCTGTGAAGAACTTCTTCCAGCGCCTTTGATGTGCCAACCTAATGGGGAAGAGCACGCCGGCAGACACTGCATATGTTAGCGCGCCGATGTGAGCTAATCCACTAGCATTGCAAGGTAGGCTTCACACTGCTTGCGGTAAAGTGAAATCTTCACATGCTGCATGGCTTCAGAGCTAATGCTACCCCCCAACCCCACAAAATAACTGTACGTCTGCTACAAAGGCACTGAAGAGGTGTGTCATCTTTTACAGCAAATCAATTGCTCTGGAACCAGGCGATGGCTTGATGTTGTATAGAGAAGCCTTCTGATGGGATTAACTAGAGTTAATACTACACGATCATTAAAACAGAACCTTATATCAAAAAAACAAAAGGGTGGATCTTTAAGATTAACGTTAAAGTTAACCCCAAAATTTTCTTTACAAGAATGTGTTCTATGCAGGTCCACTAGTCGAACCATGGAATTCCAATTAACATTGCGTATGTGGAATACAAGTTAAGCAATAAAATCCATCCGTTTTTGTCTCTCAGGGGGCTGCCATTTTTTTTATTTCTGTTGACTGAAAATGAAACAACCAATCATGGCTCAGCATCAAAAAACGCGTGAGCTGTGATTGGCCATTATCTGAGCCCTGAGCAACTGTGATGTCAGTGTCAGTCCACGGAAGTGACAAAATGACTGCCCCTGAGATGCCTAAAAATTGCCATTTTGCTACTCAACTCATATTCCACAAATGCAATATTAATCAGAATGTCATGTTTTGACTAGTGGGCCTGCATAGAACATATTCTTGCAAAGAATTTTTTGGGGTTGACTTCCCTTAAGACACTAATACAAATTCTACATCGATACATTTTGCGCCCCAAAATTTTCAACCTCAAGCCCATTAAACAACTACAAGAGAAATTGGGACAGGCCACTATTGAGTGCAACGTTAGTGCTATCTGAGCTCACAAGTGTTCTTCTGCATGACCCCCCCCCCAAAAAAAAACACAAAAACCCCCCCGACAAATTCTTGTTGATAGTGGATATACAAGTCTAAACACCCCTGTTCTAAATGCTAGGTTTTTGTAATATAAAAAAATGAGACCGAGATGAATCTTTTCAAACTTTTTTTTTTTTTCCACTCTCTATTAGTGTGACGTATAACCTGAACAACTCAAATTGGAAAAAATATCTGTTAGAGGGGAAGTAAAAAACAATTTCCACCATGTATGGTCACTCTCATTAATCCCAAATTAAGAGGGTCTTTCTGCACTGTAGTACATGTGAAAGAAAAAGTAAAAAGAGGTAAAAGTCTAGCTGAAATCTGTTCTAAAATTGGTCTTCAGGACCATTCATAATTTCCTCTGTGATAACTGAAGCTCCAGTTCCACATGAGGAAAAAAAACACCACAAGGTATAATGCGGCCACCATCTTGCTTGGCTGAATGGTATTCTATGCTGTGTTTGCGTCAAACATACTTTTTGGAATTATGGCCAAATAGTTCAACTTTGTTTTCATCAGACCTTTTTCCCCCACATGCTATTCTAAGATTTTAAGCGCGTTTTCAGAAAACCGTTTGTCTGTCGAAGAAAATGCTTCTGCCTTGCCACCCTCCCCGAAAGACCAGACATATGGAGAAGACACATGATTGTTGTCACATGTACTAAACAAGCAGTACTTGCCAGCAATTTCTGCAGCTCCTCCAGTGTTGCAGCGTGCCGCTTGGCAGTCTCCCTGACCAGTTTTCCTCATGTTTTCTCACCAATTTTGGAAGGACATCTAGTTCTTAGTAATGGCACAACAGTGCCATATTTTCTTCTCTTGATGATGACTGCCGTCACTACGGTGTATTTAATGGCTTGGAAATTCTTTTGTACTCTTCTTCTTATTGATACTTTTAATGACTTTCCCTCTGGTGCTGTGGAAGCTGTCTGCAAAGGATGGCTTTTGCTGTAAGACGTGACTCCCAAATTAGCCTGAGCAGCTGAATTGCATTCGGGGTTAATCAAAGGCACTTTAAATCATAGCAGGTGTGCGCTCAGTCCCATTTGACATGATTTTGAATGTCGTTGGTTATTTCTGAATACAGCCACATCCCCAGTTATAAGAGGGTGTGAACGTGTAAAAATAACATTTTCAAATGATATATCTTGGTTTTAAAAAGGCATTTAATTAGGAGTGTGGAGAATTTCTATATTCACCGTAAGGCCATATCTTGGCCATCTACTTGGTATCGTGTCCCGGGGAAATGGCCTTATGTCCTAAATCTTTGAAATTTCCGGTTTGCTTAGTCTCATCCTCATCCTCCACAAAACAAGGTCAAAGATAAAATGATGCATTTAGGAACTTTGCACACTAAAAGTCATTCTCATTCTATTCCAACGATATACGGGGTTAGAACAATGACTCTCAGCCCAACAAAGTTTTATCTTTCATAACAAATGGAGGCATTTGGAACGATTTTGAATGAGGCTAATTAGGTTTGTGTTTTGTTTGTTGTTCAGGAGCCATGATCAAAGAGATATTTCACCAATTTGTGTCAGTTCCGGGGAAGAAAGGAAGCGTTTGGAGAAAGCTGCCTATTAATCTCTGTTGGTTTGCTATACTGTTAGGGATGCTAATCAAACCAAGATAATTAAGAATAAATGAATGTGTTGATCAGAAGTTAAACAAATCTCTACATGTGCACTATTTCAACAAGTTAGCAATGAAGAAATGGGGCCGTGTAAGTTGTTTTACTCTATTTTTTTTTCTCTCTTGTTTATTATTATTATTATTATTTCTCAGCTCCTGGCTTCAATTTCAATGTGCATCCAATCCTCCCTGCTGTCTGAGTGGAAACATAAAATCAAAGGGATGGGGATGGATTGACCCAGGAGCTCAAAGTCTGAGAGCAGCGGGCTGTTTTGATCTAATCTAATATTTATGAATAGCTTCCTTGATATTTCCTCCGCACCATGAAGCCGACTGCTTGTACAGTGTTACACAATAATGTCTTAGAGGGCCGATGACGGAGATCAAACGGAGCTTGGGCACAGAATTCAGTGTTCCCTTGCTCTGTGGAGCCTGAGAAGGATCTCAGCAGCAAGCTGGTGTATCTAACTCCATGTGATTGAAACGCAAGCACGACTACTCTGCGGCGCCGAGTGAGATGATCTTTTTATTTGTGTCTCTGTCAAAAGGAAATGAGTGCAGAGATGGAAAACGCTGTCGCTATTTGAGCAGAAAGATGAGCGTGACTGTGTCTCTGTTTGCCATTTCATTTCATCCAGTGCATATTTGCCCAAATATGTGTTTTTGCCATGGAGATGGCACGCCTTTCATCGAGTCAGCCTGCCATGAAACCATTCTGGCTGTTTGGATCAGTAATAGCCTCAGATGTTGTTTTTTTTCCTCCCCACTATCTCTTCACAAAAGTCAAGTGTTCTCAGACATGTCATTTCCCAAAGTGTCCTTGCCCCAAGGATCTATTGTTAGCCTAATGGGGGCTAACGACACTAAGACTCTAATTATGGAGGTCAGCAATGAGCCCTGATAATATTGCGGGCAAAGTGGGTAATTTGTGGCAGGCCTGTTGAAGGGTTGAGGGGAGGCGATGAAAAGCAGGCGGGGAGATGAGGCGGAGGGGGGATTGTTGTTTTCTTGTGTCATCGTCTTGTCCTCCGTTCCCCTAATAATTCCCGAAGACCAGAGAGCCAAATGGTAGGGGAATATTAATGGAGTGTGTGACATTATGGTAGCCACCCATTCAAATTGAATATTTTATTGTATTATGAGCCATCAACAGGTGATTTCTCACTAGGTTTCATCTGTGTATGCTCCTATTTGATAAAGTCCCTGCACAGCATCGCTCAAGTGCCCATTCTTCTTATTGAAAGCATATCTTACAAGTACAAAAGCCCCATGCTTAAAGATCAATGGGTGATCTGTCTTAATGTGTTCATTGGATGCATAGCCTCACAATTGGTATGGGGAAAAGCAGTGAGCTACCTGACTGCAATAGCTGTAACTGAAAATAGAGCATGTGTCTGCCTTTTACATCTATGTTGGTTTCTAGTCTGGTTGTACTAACTGTGGACATTCGGACACATTCATCCAGCAGACTATTTGAGAGGAGTGAGGTCAATGATCACTGTCTCTAATGTAGTTAATCCAAAGGTGTTCGAGAGGGTTGAGGTGAGGGATTCCAAATTCCTCCACACCAAACTCATTTACTGTACTCATGCCTTTACGGACCTTTCTCTATGCCTTACTCACAAATTTATAGGCTTAGGGTGGCAGCATGTCAACAAGAACTGAACCAAAAATGTGGAAAATAGTATAATTGCTGAGCAAGAACCATTTCATAGGAGGAGGGAGATCTTATTTAAAAGATGGTGGTAAATAGTTTATTAAGTATTGTCCAAAATCTCACCAGGCTAAAGTATAATCACTCAAGGGGCACTAAGTGGTGGGTACTAGGTAGGGCTGTGCAATTAATCTAAATTCAATTGCAATTACGATTATTACACTACACTAATCATAAAAAAAAACATTTATATTCATTTATATCAAATGCACTATGTTTGTTTACACAAGCAAATCATACTTGAACTTATACAGTTGCACCTTTTTTTTATTTTATTTTAGAACTACTTTTAACAATTTTGTTTGGTGCAAAAGGAACTTACTACACATTTATTTGTCTTTATACTTTTTTTTTATATTTAAACATTGTCTTGTTTTGTACCCAAAATTAATTGATAATCGTGATTTCAATTAATACCAAAATAATCATGATTAATATATATTTTTTTAATCGAGCAGGCCTAGTACTAGGTGAGGGACTAAACTACGGGTGGCCAAGTCCAGTCCTCAAGCGCCACAATCCAGCCTGTTTTAGGTTCATCCCTACGGCAACACACCTGATTCAAATCATCAGGCTCATTATCAGGCTTTTGCAAATCTTGCTGATGAGCTGAACATTTGAAAGAGGTGTGTTGCCGTAGCGATAAACCTAAAACAGGCTGGATTGTGGCGCTTGAGGACTGGACTTGGCCAGCCCTGGACTAGACAAAGCATGAGGAACAACACTATCACTGGATCATGTTTTTCCTTGCCCGGACACGGGTCAGGTTAGAGTTAGAGCTCGCTGGTCCCAAAAGGCAACATTAGTCCCCCTTACCATGGGCTTACCACTTGTGATACCTTAGTGTAATTTTTTTTTAATCACATAAAAACTGGCATTTGAACCAGGGTGTGCAGACTTTTTATACCTACAATACATCAATGAACCAAGGAAGACTGAACTGTGAGGAGGCAATTAAATAGACTAAAACAGACAAGTGAGAAGGACACAAGGAGGTGCTGACTGAAAAACATGAGGAGCTTGGCAGACAGGAGAGCCAAGCACAGGTTAAACAACATGGAAAAAAGAAAGCAAAATAGGTGGAAAAAACAGGAACCGATATCTCACTGTCTCTACATAAAACATGTTCACTGTATAGCAGCCACAGCATAAGACAGGGCAAAAGATGGGATTTAGCTGAAATGCCATCTGAGGTAGAAAGTCAACACCCTTCCGTACAGTACGGTGCTAGGCCACGAAAGACAGACACCAAAGCAAGTCAGCAAGCTTGTGCCTATTCTGTCAACAGCAAATATCAAAGCCCTTCTCCCATGAGTGATCTGTCCAAACAATTAAAATGAAACCTCTTTGTACCATCGCACTTAACATGTCAGACAGAAAAATGAAACGGGCCTCGGCTATTGGAGCGGCATGCCTTGACGCCTCCTGTGACAAGCCCCACAGAGAGAGCAGCGTGCCAAAGGAACAATGGCACTGCTAAAATTTTAAATATGTTTTGACATTAAATCAAATGTTGCTCACCATTGGGGTGGAGAGAAATCTCCAATTCCTGTGTGATCACTTATGAGACCCCATAGGTGAAATAGGTAGAAATACTGACACAATATTCTCTTTGCAGCTTTTTTTTTTTTTGAAATTTTTAGCATATCTGGGAATCATTTTACATTGTGAAATATTATTTCATCGTGGGATGAAAGCTCTGAGGCAACATCTGAGGCTCATGAAAAGCATGCCACGATCAATGAGGGTTCCTGTGTGAATGTTTGATTTCATCTGCCTCTCATTGTGCCTTCTGGTGCAAAACCAGGTTTGCTGCCATTCCTTTTCACATGCTTTTAATACAAAACATTTGGCAGATTTCCTGTTGTGGCACTGACAGCAAATGTTGAGCCTCTCCGAACAATCCAGAAATTTCACAGAACCAGAATTCCTCTTTGTCTGGCTGATTGGTTTGATGAGTGTCATCCCAGCAGCATCCTGATTGGACCAAGTCTAATCACCCACCCAATCCCTCCTATTGGAGAAGCTGCCATTTGACACGTTTTGTGAAATGACAATGGTCTTTTTCAAAAATAATTTTCACTTTCTTTTCACAGTAATAAGCCTTGAGTGGCTTTAAACATAATAGAAAGCAAGACAATTTCATGGGCCTTTCACTGTGCTCTATACATAATCCCAAAAATGAAATTCCTAATCTTCTGCCAAACAGGGGATACTTTTTTTTTTTTTTTTTTAAAGTAAGACCCCAATTATGCTCAGCCACAAATTAGCGGCAAAATGTTTTAACATGGAATAAAAGCAAGGCGGGAGAAAACAAAAGCCAACTGGTTAATAAGATTATCTATGCCATGCGCCCAGTGCATATTATTGTAGTTCACACAAATGAGAGAGATTATAAATCACATTCATAGCAGCCTAATCCATGAAAGACTCCTGATATGATTACTTTCTCTTATGTTTTGTGAGTGAGTGTGATGGATTTATCTTGAATCCTGAGGAGTCTTTAAAATACAGCTGGACATGAAGGCAATAGCCAGTTGAAGATTAGTTGAATCTGTCTGAGATAAGTAAATGTATTTTGGCAGCAACCACAGATGAACCCCCATGAAATATACTTTCAACATCCTATCTGGTTGTATAGGTATTACATCTTCAGATCAAAAAGGTCCACACTTGTATATCTAGTGTTGGGCAAGTTATGTATACTTGTAAAAATTAGAATTACATTGCCCCTAACCTGAAGTCTTCGCGGTGCAAGTAGCAAATTTATGGGCACACACTGTAAATCGAATTGCAAAGTAAATATTCATATTTCCATTCATTTTCACTATAGGCAATTACTGATAAATGGGCTCAGCGCATTTCCTTTATAAAAACAAAAACAACTGCAATTTCCATGAAAAATTCAAGTGCTACCATTGAGGGGCAGTATGGAGCCCTGCATTATACTGTACATAAGTAGACGACAGAAATCATACCTGGTTATAATATTGCTGTCTCAAAAATTGTAATACATTTTACTTATGTACTGAGTTACTTTCACCCAAAAAATGTGGAAATTTAATCTGGCATCCATCCATCCGCTTATCCTCATTTGGGCCACAAGTGTGCTGGAGAGAGGCAGGTACACCCTAGACTGGTTGTCAGCCAATTTCTGGGCACGTAGACAAACAAGCATTCACAATCACATTCATAAGGAGTCTTGAATTTTATCATCAAGGAAATGACTGGTAATCACAAGGATAAATGCTCTGTTACGCATATAATTGCAACCAAAAAGAAGTACATTATTGTGTCATATGTCAAAAATAGCTTCTCACAACACTGGCTATATGAAAGTTTGTCATTACAAAAATTCACAGATGACAATTACTGTATTTCTGGTCAGAAAGTGTGAGATTTAAAAAAAAAAAAAAAAAAAAAAAAAGCCCTTCTGACTGCTTCTCTGCTTCTTAACATGCAATTCTGAAGATGTTTTCTCGGCAGCGTCCCATCTGTCTTGACCGATTACAGCCACCTTCATCCCTGACCTCCCCTTAGTTCCTGACAAGGTCAAACAGCTCCCATTAGGCAGATCCAAGCCTCGCCTTTTGCCAGGGAAATATCCAGGTCGTGCATTGTGAAGGTCAAGGGCTGCATAATGAACTGGAAAATGTCAGTTATATTACACCATTTTAAATAGCGGCTTTTCCTGCACCAGAAACCAGTGTGAAATGTACCTTTTTCCCCTTCGGACCTGGAGAGCTAAAAGTGTTTAATCCAGTTTGGGGGTTTTGAGCAAGGGGATGCATTTTCTTGTGATTTCATTAATGACTGAATCTGCTATATAATATTACATTATAAACAAGCAAGCATCACCAAGGGAAGATCATAAAACCAGCACATTGGTGCCTAAACTAAAAATCACACCCTGGATGCCCTAAAAAAACAACATCCATTAAACAAGGCAGTGAAAATGGAAAATAAAACACCAACTAAAGGACAGGATAAAAGCATGAGTGATACTCTTTCTTTTAATTTAATTTTAAGTATATGTTCAGTGAAGTATCACAGCAATTACCAATTATTTTGATTCTTCACAGATTCAAGCACATTCACCCCCCCCCCCCCCCCCACACACACACACACACATACACACACACCGCCAGGAATGTCAATGGCTGCATAAATTAGTGTGAGAATAAAGCAGGCAAGGCGACGGAGCTGAGACGCAAAAAGGGCATCCAAAGGAGAATGTTAATAATGATTCCTCTAAAACAATTTCCATTAATTTTCAGCCAGCTCACCAGGGAGTAATATCGACATGCCTGAGGCAGGTTTAAATTGCATAGTCTGCTTGAGAAAGGAGACGAAGCCTCCCCAGTGTCCAGCTGCTCTCATCAGATCAGGATGAGTCAAGGGACACCCATGAGACAGATGCACAACAGTCCAGGCAAGTTATTAGTACAGAAACCAATCCAGGAGGCTATACACACACACATAAACACACACTGGATACTCATTGTTTTGAACATTTACAACGCATGGGGTGCATGCACTTTTCTGCATTTGGTTATATTTTGTTGCTATCTTGGCTGAACAGCACTGGCAGATTGTGACGCTTTTTTTTGTGTGTGGCTCGGTGCATAGCCTTCAGACAATGTCAAAGGTAGGACGTGAATAATGCGATCATTTCATATTCTGACTCCCTGCCAGGGAATATGTCACCTGGACACCAGGTCACATACCCAATCAGCATGTGAAGGCGAGGGCCGGGGCCGGAAACCTCGTCCAGACGGGAAGGAAGGCAGCCAGCTAATGTCACACACAGCGGCATCAAGGATGGTCTCTGTCTCCACCTAAAGATATACGCTGGCGTCTCGCCCCTGTTCAAGGCCTGTGCGAGCTCACTTTGCCAGCTGACACTGGCTGGCCGTGTCTCCTGTGTTTGGGCTCACCTGGCACATTGTCAACAGGCTCAGCTTTATGTGGGGGCAAACAGGTGATGAGCAAGGGGGCTTTATATGCAAGAGACTAGGAAACATTGTTCATTGAATATGGAGATAAATATGCAAATAATACACTGACCAACTTGAGTATTAGATCACTGAGTAAAATGTTATCAATTTAAAGCGGAAGTCAACCCAAACATATTTTTTTCAAAAATACGTTCCCAGCAGGCCCACTAGTTTAAACACGGTATTTTGATTAATATTACGTTTGTGGAATATGAGTTAAGCATCCACTCCTTTTTAGCCATCTCTGCGGGTGGCCATTTTGTCTTCTGTCGACTGAAAATTACATCACAACTGCTCACAGCGACCAATCACGGCTCAGATTCAGAAAACAGGTCAGCCGTGATTGGTAGTTGTGAGCAGTTGTGATATCATTTTCGGTCGACAGAAGACAAAATGGCTGCCCCCAGAGGTGGCTAAAAACAAGTGCATTTTGCTGCTTAACTTATATTACACAAACGCAAAATTAATCAGAAAGCTGTGTTTCAATTAATGAGCATGCTGGGAACCTATTCTTGAAAAAATATGTTTTGGTTGTCTTCCGCTTTAAGGCCAAAGAGCTTTTTATTTTAATTCATGTTGTTTTATTAAATGTATGTAATTTACCTTTAGTTGGTATATATATGTCATGACTAATAATGGGGAAAATTAAAGATTTTATTTTCAAATTTCAATCAACTATTTTTTTTTTTTAATCACACAGACACAGGCTTATGCACACACACACACACTGACATGATCCCACAACACACAACTATATTATCAACACCTTCCGTCGGCTTTACCTATCCCCTCTCCTTCTCTCAATGATAGTGCAGGTGTGTTGTGGAACATATATCTGCCCCCGCCTCAATATCCCTTCCCCTCCCACATGTGCATGTATTTTTTGAGTCAGTGTTGTTTATGTTTCATATTCATGTTTCAGAATTTTGTTTTCCAATCCCATACTGTGGCCCTCACTGTAAGGAGCAAAGCTTGGGACTGTTTTTTTTCCACTCCTCCTTGCCTATGTTTTCTTTTTCATCTAAGAAAACCGGGGTGCTGTTTTGGCAACTCGTCAGGCTTCTCTGCTCCGCTGGTAATCATTGTTTTTCTTTGGTGTGTCTTGGGCGGGTTGTAACTGTTAAGTGAATGTTGTTGCTCTTTACTCGTACATGTGCAATGACAATAGATTTGATTCTGATTCAATTACCAGAGCTGGGCATTCCGCCTATGTGACGGACCGGTCCATCTACCCGCCCATGACGGATGCCCACTTTGTAGCCGATAAATGATAGATGGGAAACTTTTTAAAAAAATAGATGGACTAAGCATAGTCGAAAGCCCATTTCTATTTTCCTGGTGAGGCTTCCGTTTCCCATTGAACGCAGCCGAGTCTTTTTGATAACTTGTTTGTCATAAATAATCTCTGGGGGCGGCCATTTTGTCTTCTGTCGACTGAAAATGACATCACAATGGCTCACAATGACCAATCACGACTCAGATTCAGAAAACGGGTCAGCCGTGATTGGTCATCGTGAGCAGTTGTGATGTCATTTTCAGAGATGGCTAAAAATGAGTGCATTTTGCTGCTAAACTTATATTCCATCCATCCATCCATTATCCATCCATTATCTATACCGCTTCTCCTCACAAGGGTCGCGGGTGTGCTGGAGCCTATCCCAGCTGTCTTCGGGCAGTAGGCGGGGGACACCCTGAACTGGTTGCCAGCCAATCGCAGGGCACACAAAAACAAACAAACATCCACACTCACACCCAGGGGCAGTTTAGAGTGTCCAAACAACTTACCCTGCATGTTTTTGGAATGTGGGAGGAAACCGGAGTACCCGGAGAAAACCCACGCAGGCACGGGGAGAACATGCAAACTCCACACAGGGAGGCCGGAGCCGGGATCGAACACACGGCCTCTGAACTGTGAGGCGGACGTGCTAACCAGTCGACCACCGTGCCGCCAACTTATATTCCACAAACGCAAAATTAATCAGAATGCCATGTTTCAACTAGCGGGCCTGCTGGGAACATATTCTTGAAATAAATATGTTTGGGTTGACTTCCGCTTTAAGTATTTCATATCTTCAGACTGTGCTCACTGACTGACTGACTTAACATACAATGAACAATGTTTCCTTGCCATAAGTGTTTTCTAATATCCTGGCCCTTGCCTGCGCCTCGGTGAGGTCGGCTTTCTCATTTGCAAGTGAGGGAGTGCGAGAGGAGACGGCTGCCCACCAGCATGTCCATCAGGCAGGCTCATCTCGGGGAGTGGGAGCACACACTTGAAGTATGTGTGTTTTGATTAATATCGGGAGGGCGAGGCAGTGCTCAGGCTGCGCCTGTCGGGGAGGAAAGCGGGAGCGAGTGAGAGGACAGTTCTCTCCAGTGTCACCCAGGGAGAAGTCTGGCAAAGGGGGTAATGAGGCAGAAAGAGGCTGAGAGCACAGTGGACAAGGCTGGAGAGGGGAGGAAGAGGCACAAGGACAGGCTGCCACATTCTGCCCACCTCATACACACCCTTCATTCAATCTCTCTGTCGTCACCTACCCACGGCAAGCTCCATCAAGGTTCCACTGGACATTCTCATCGTTCACAATGTGACACTCCCCCCCCCCACCCCGTAGCTCTCAATGTTCTTATCTGCTTAACACCAACTGAAAAAACATTCAGTTATGGAAGCATGGAACTGCCAATGTGGTGTAAACAATTTTTGACTGTCAAATAAGTTTGAACGTACTTGCAAATACTTTTAAATGTATTTGCAAATACATTTGGCGAGTCAAAAATGTTTACTCCACATTGGCAGTTCCATGCTTCCCTGTTCAGTAGTCTTGCGGCAGTTACAAATAAACTCCTACAAAATTTCCAGATGAAAAAAAATGACTTGGAGGAAACAACAAATTGCTGGTTGCCCAGCATTCCAGGACAGATGACCTAAATTGTAAGTACTTAAGTATGGTAAATTGGTATGATGGCTAAAGCAGTTTTAAATTATTTGAATTTACATTTATTTATTTATACATTTACATTTAAAATATTTTTAAAAAATATTTTAATATATTATTTGTCTTACAGTGTTGGTGATTTATTTGTCATTTTGATCTCTCTATCTATATTTTTAGAACTTAAAGAGAAAGCCAACCCAAATATATTTTTTTCAAGAACATGTTCCCAGCAGGCCCACTAGTTGAAACACGGTATTCTGATTAATATTGTGTTTGTGGAATATGAGTTAAGCAGCAAAATCCACGCGTTTTTAGCCATCTCCCGGGGCGGCCGTTTTGTCACTTCTGTCGACTGCAAATGACATCACAACTGCTCAGGGCTCAGGTAACGACCAATCACAGCTGACCTGTTTTGTAAAAAAAAAAAATAATAATAATCTGGTTCTATTCTTAATAATGTCAAAACTCTGTAGTGTGTAAACTTAACTAAGAAGAAGCATCCCCATCCAATGAGCCCCAAAATGTACAACTTCATGAATATTTACACTTCCATAGATTTATGTAGCATCAAAATGACTAAAAATATCCTGTCTTGCACTGTGAACAAAACTGAAAAATAAATCTTGGCTTTGCACCAAAGTGTAATGAGTTCTGGTTTGGCCCAGGCCCCAACCTCAGGTTTTTACATAATATTGAGATGAAAACAAACCTCTCAGCGAAGGTGACAGAAAACATCCATCCATCTATTCTCTATAGCTTTTGTCCTCATAGGTCACATGTTAACTGCAGTCTGTAACGTATCGACTTTGGGCAAGAGGCAATGAAAAACAACCTGGACTGTTCGCCAGCCAATCCCATAAAAATAAACAATCGATCACATTCACACTTACGGAGACGTTTTATAGCTTTCAATGAACCTGCCATGTATGGTTTTGTAATGTGGAAGGAAGCTGGAGTACCATGCCAGCAAAGGCCATACATGTAATAACCAGTAGGCCCCTGGTTTGACCCTCAAGAAATCAAAGGTCAACCCGGCAAGGTACATAATTTACACTAGAAAAAGTTCAAGGCTCACCATCAGTTGAAAAATGTTGCAAAATGTAAAAATTATAATAACCATGTCCCAATTTACTTTCAAATTTAAGTTAACCTTTTACCATCAAGTGGACGAGAATTTAATAGTTCTGCTTGACACTTTACATTTGCTGGCATGGATGTAGATTAAAAAAAGAGACATCATTTTCAGACAAAAAAACACTTCTGGACCAATTAAGTGAAATTAAATAATTTCCTGATGATCTCTCAAAGTAAAGTGGTTCGGAATTACCGGACGAGTGAACATTTTATTCAGTGTATGTTAGACCTTGAATGTTCAACTTAATGAATCTAAATATCCAGTTCACTTTTGTGTTTGACATTGTCCCTGAGTGTGCAGTCTCCCATCCTGCCTGCCTGCCTCCTGCCACACCTAGATCCTCCCACTCGCCTTCATGTTTGATTGATACTGACTTTCGATGCCATTTGGAGATTTGAATCCCGGCTGAGTTGCTATGGCAGGAGCTGCAGCCTTTGTCCAAGTTTGAGGCATGACAAGGACAAATAGTGAGAAATAAAGATGGCGGGAGGGTGCAGAGGCGAGTGTGGCCTCTGCATCTGATGTATTTTAAATGACTTTGACAGAGGAGTTTCAACAGTCTCGCTGGGCTGGTGCTAATCTGATGTGAGAGGATGCCACACTGAGGCTGATGGGACACACAGATAGAGGAAGGCTCAGAGGCATGGGGGAGAGAGAGAGAAAGAGAGAGAGAGAGAGAGAGAGTGATGCTCACTCAGCTGGTGAGAAAGCTGCCCTCTTCATCTTTTCATCTCTCCAGCTTCGGTCTTTCTCACTTTGCCGCTGCCTTCCTCTGCCAGTTATATCCATTTGCCAGCGAGCCCCAGCTCTCCCCTTTTCTCCTTTCCATCCCTATCTCTCCTTCTTTATCTTTCACACTTTGTATCAAGCTGCCTCTCAGTTCCCTCCATCTTTCTCCTTGTCAACCCCTACACTCGCCACCCTCCACCCCCACTCCCGTCCTCTGTCTTTCACAGACGATTTAAGAAGTCACAGCCTCTCCCTTCCATTTATGAAATTGCTCATGCTATTTCCTGCAACCCCCCTCCCAAAAAAATAAAAATAAAACTCTGTACCCAGCTGCCCCTCATACATCTTAGTGGATGGATGCATCTTCTCGCAGAGTAGTAAAAACAACACAAATCTTTAGGGTAATATTCTTAGACATCAAGACCGGCCCCTGACTCGACGACGCTGCCACAATAACACAGGGAGGTTTTTCTCATTCCTCACCCGTGGCCACTCTGAAAGTGGCGCATGCTGCCCCAATTTACCTTTGGCTGTAGCTTTTTTATGACATACCGCTCAAAGGCATCACCGTTCTAAGTGTTGTACTAGTGCTGCCGCAGTCACTTTCAAGGCTGTGAAATATGGTTAGCCCTGTAAATGAAATGCATTGCTTTCAAGGGTGCTTTCAAGGGTTCTGGCGTAGGCTGAGAGATATTAAAAAATGATTACAGGAAATACAGTGACACGTTTAGATACGAGTGACCCGACTTACGAGTTTTGACAGATGCAAGCGGTTTGGGCAATCGCTTTGTGTTGACTTGCAGCCGTAAACTCGAGATAGAGCACTCTATGGTGGCAACGATCTCAACTGAACTTACGTCACAGTAAGCAGCTTTTCAGCAAATAGTAAACTCTTCATCAAAAAATGGGCCTCAAGCTGTTTAATGCCACTACCAGATGACGTTTACTGTCAAATGAAACCTAAAATAGAGAATTACAAGTTGCGTATCTCAAACAACCAAACAACTTTCCCTTAGATAGGCCTTTGCTAGCGTAATGCTAATACATGATGAAAAGTGCCTTTAGATGTGCTACTGATTGGCATCGACAGTTGGGGTGTCTACCTCTTTAGGCAATGGATATTTGAGCACACACACACACACGCGCACGCACACGCAAAAACCTCATTAGTTTGGGCACTTGTTTGTCAAGATGTTACTATATTCTCCCACACATTTACAATTGTTTTCTTGCCAGGTAACCTTGTTTTATGAATTTATATTGCCCACAAAATCGATAAAAAATATGTTAAGTTCGAAAAGAACACTGCTTAAGGTAAGCTTTAGCTTTATGGAAACATGACTGTGCATTGACCAGCAAGCTATGGATGACTTTGAGAGGGAAAAGAGGAGATTATGCCATGAGCCACTGTGTCAAGGCTTCATCCATCCTGAGGTGAGACCAGTTCAGTTTTCCAGGCCATTTTCAGACAAGGAAGACTGTTTGAGCTCTCCACTCATGGCCTGGGTGATGAATGGCCTCCACTGCCAAGCAAAGAAAGGAAAAAGCGGGTCTGAGAGCTCTCCGAGGATCAATATGTACGCACAGTAGTACCTGTTTCGCATGTTAAAACCCCCAACCAGCACCAGCCGCTGTCCACTGCCTCCTGCAACACTGACGGACAAGCCTCTGGGAGCCAGTGGGCGGGAACTGATTCTGAGGACTTAAGCATGCATACGTGTGACGGTGAAGGTGCATACACATGGAGTGTGTCAGCAGTTTCCAGAGCAGCTTGCGTGTCGGAAAACTCAAGGTCGAATGGAACACTATACTGTACACCAGAGCTGGGCAGTCCGTCCCGACCGGATGCCCATTTTTGGGGCGGAGGGGACGGGGGTGACAAATTTTTTAAAAATGCGAGGGCGGGGGTTGCGGGGGTCGTAACGGGGCGGGGGCCGACACTGTTTATGAATATGGCCATATGGGTACCCAGGTCAAGGGGGGAGGGTCACGGTCGGACGGGCAAAAAAAAGGGTCAAGTGCCCAGCTCTGCTGTACACAGGCTGGCACAACTCTTGCCCAATCCCAATACCCACACTTGCGCCCTTGGGCCATACACTCGTGCGTTCCAGGTTTTACTTTACTACTACTTTACTGAAATTTTAATATAATTTGAATCAGCAAAATTGACAAAACAACAACCCATGCTGCCATGTTGGCTGACGCAGGGGCATAAGCCAATGACGTCACACCCAGTGTCTCAATTCAGCAATTTTTGGACACTTGTAACCTGTGCCCTCGAACCCTTTGTGCAATTCGACTACGTGTGCACTTCAGTGAAGTATTGGTGTTCGGATTGGGCCTCTGTCAGAAGTGAAGAATATCCTAATAACCAACCACAAGCTAAACTGCCCCCCTACCAGGCATGGTTTGTTATATTTGTGAAGTGAGCGGTCAGGATACAGTGCATAAGATGGTAGTCGGCATAGCACAGAACACTCGGGGCTCTATTTTCGTAGACAGCGCACGTAGAGTATGCTCGGCGTGAAAATAAGTGTGTCTTCATTTTCGTGCGGGGGAAAGTCTAGTTTACCGTGTTTGGGAATTAGGCAGCAGGGTGGGGCCAACGGGACCTGGGAGGGGGCAGCCACAGCGCCCACCTAGGTACATGTTTATCGGCTGATCAATAACAGATTAATGTGCATGTTGAAGAGGCATTCTGATGGGATAGTATACTTCGAGGTCCGTCCACCTCCCAAATATGAAAATGTATGACGGATGACAGCCTAAGTTGTAAAAGCACACTCCACATACCTTTCATTACGGTGATAAGGTCATCCGGCAAAACAATGGCCCGGAATTTTAATTCAGGGGTTAGTGCTCCGCACTCCTAAATCGGTGGCATGGGTTAGATCCCCAAATTGAATGGTCGTCGCCGATTAAAAATGCCAATAGTCACACATATCCGTGGCCGATAGTGAATGAATGTGAAGACTTAACCCGACCCCCGTTGACCACCGTTCATTCTGGGCGTTTTTATTTACATGCCCCCAGCGCACCTGATAATTTGTTGGCTGAAATTAGACTAATCTTTTGATCATCTAAAAACAGGTCTAAGTAGTGGCGCAGGCGCTGTAATGTGATTTTGGTGGATTTGATCCTGGTGCAGGCACATACATTCTCAGCTCTGCGGACATGTGTGGTGGATGTCATCATGTCATTTTTCATTCATAAACAAGAAAACAACATGCATCAAACCCTCTGAATCATTGTATAAACCAATAATATTGAATGTGTCATTATTATCCTCATCTTTGTTATATTTTCTAAACATACAATGCTAACTGGATTTTATCACTTGAAAAACTTTACCACAGTCTGCCTGTTTCACTTTCTCGAGATTACACAGAGGTGCAAATGCACGCTTTTATCTTCAGTCACATTGATTACTGCAATGCTCTTAAAGAACTATTAGAATTCAGCAGCCTGTCCACCGGCGAGGACCAGAAAGCGAGAGCATATTTCACACGTTTTAGAGGTCCTGCATTGGCTCCCTGCGTGTTTCAAAATTGATTTTAAGGTTCTTTAATTAATTTATCTCCCTGTCTTAGCCCTTCTTATCTAGGCGATCGTCTTTTTTCATATTCACACTTGAGGGCTCTCAGGTCCCAGAGTCTAAGACCCACGGTGAGGTGTTGTTCGAAGTCTATGGCCCTTGTCGGTAAAATAACCTGGAGGCCTTCAGGGCCGCAGGGAATGTTCATATTTGTAAAAGAAGGCTAACCTTTTGAGTTAAGCTTTTAACTGGCGATGACTCCATTGTTTTATGCTTAATATTTGTCTATAATTTTTGTATCCTTATTTAACCCTTATAGCAATTTATTTATTTGTAGGTTACCTGACTTTGATTGGATTTTTTTAACAGTGAACACATTTAATTTATTTTACATAAATTTATGTTCTTTATTGTTATAGTATGCGCTTCTATTAATTAATTTTATATAGTGCTTCTATATCATATTAGCTTGTGTAAATACTATGTTTTTTGTTATAGTTTAATTTTTTAAGTTTCAGTGGATGGATGGATGGATGGATGGATGGATGGATGGATGGATGGATGGATGGATGGATGGATGGATGGATGGATGGACGGATACATAGACATTCAATTTATACTTAATCCAATTGAGGTTAGCGCGGCCCCTTTGGAAAATTAGTTTCCACTCCTGGTGTAATAAAACATGAAGGTCATCTTCCTGGATCTGCATGACACTTGACCAAGTTTTTGTAGAAGTAATTCCTTTTTGTATATAACGAACTATCAGTCTGTGATGAAAGCACTCCATGCAATGAGGTAAACTTGTAATTTTCACAAGTGGCCAAGGTAACCTGACAGCAATCTATTTAGCTACTCTGCAATATTAAACATTTTTAGATGAGTCTTGAGATGGCGGGGATTGATTATTATGCCCCACATTCAATTTGAGTAAACATATTGTGTGATTCACTTTTTCATTTAATGAATGAATCAAAATGGGATGGGAGTGCAGCAGGTGGAGGTAGATGAAATGTGAACCGAGGAAACAACAAGCTGTGAGCGGCTAATAGCAAAGAGAGGAATTACGGTCCAATTGCTCAATCTTATTGTGGCCCTAATGCTGCGGAGGCCTCTTGCTGCCTGGTAGCCCCCCCTGTGTGATTTGATTCCATTTGGAGAGCCCCATTTTCCTCTTGATCTCACACATTAAGGATGTTGCTATTCAACAGCCCAGGAAAGACAGTCAGGGAAACGGACGGTAAAAAGTTGCTGAGGCGAGGCAGGTCAATGTTTTATAGCCTTGGCATTGTACAGGTAAATCTGCTAGCCTGTACTTACCTGTAATAATGAGATCATGATGAACACACTCCGGTTCCTCATTCCTAAATGCCACCCGTATCTGCATGTGTGTGGATGCATGTGTGACCTGCTGAGGATGGGACTTCAGTTATGGAGCTTGTCTGCCCAGAGCTCATCCAGCCAATTATCCCTCTTAATTATCTATTGACCAGATGGAATTAATGTTTTTGGAGAGCTGATTGGATGATCAGGAATGTTGGCTACAATTATTCTCCTTGGATGAGCTTGTTCTTCAATCCAATCTGGCCTCCTTATTTGGGTCATCTGTTGTCAGCTACATAGTCTATTCACACTGATGGTTCCTTTGGTTTCAATGTTTTTAAACATTCATTCATTATATCTACCGTTTATCCTCTCAAGGGTCGCGGGCGTGCTGGAGCCCATCCCAACTGTCTTTGGGCAGTAGGCGGGGGACACCCTGAATTGGTTGCCAGCCAATCGCAGGGCGCACAGAGACAAACATCTGCACTCACAATCACACCTAGTGGCAATTTAGAGTGTCCAATAAAGTTACCATGCATGTTTTTGGAATGTGGGACGAAACCGGAGTACCCGGAGGAAACCCAGCCAGGCACAGAAAGAACATGCAAACTTCACACAGGGAAGCCGGAGCCGGGATAGAACCCACGACCTCTGAACTGTGAGGCGGACGTGCTAACCAGTCGACCACCGTGCCGCCCTGTTTTTAAACATCAAAATGTTATTTCAGTAAGAAGCTAAAAAGCAACCATCCCAATGTTTTCAAGCGGTCCATGGACAGCCTTTTCTATTTTGCTCCCTTCATTAACCTCCACATTTATAAACAGGTAAATACAGTATTTCTTAAAGTGGAATTTAACCAAAATTTTCCAGAATATGTTCTATGCAGGCCCACTAGTCTAAACACGGCATTCTGATTAATTTTGCGTTTGTGGAATATGAGGAAGCCACCTGTTTTTAGCTAGCTCAGTGGGTGGCCATTTTGTCACTTCTGTTGGCAGAAGATGACATCGAAGTTGCTCAGGGCTCAGATAACGACCAATCATGGCTCAGCTTTAGAAAACAGGTGAGCCGTGATTGGTCGTGAGCCCTAAGCAACTTGACAGAAGTGACAACATGGCCGCTCTCTGTGATGGCTAAAAGTGGGTGCATTTTTCTGCTTAATTTATATTCCACAGATCATTAATCAGAATGCTGTATGTCAACTAGTGGGCCTGCATAGAACATATCCTGGAAAAAATATGTTTGGGTTGACTTCTTCTTTAAGGAGCTTGATATCCAAATCAGGCTTCTTCTGAACAAAGAACATCCCACTTGCAAACAAAGAACCCTGCCGCATTAATTTCTGCCCCCTCTTGCTTCTTGAATTAACAGCCCATTTTCTTAACTCACTTGGAGAGCAAGCTGGCATAAAACCAGGAAGGCAGCAAGAACAAGAGAGCACGAAAGAGGAGTGACACTTGATTGTGCCTCCACTAATTAAACCCTACCTGACCCCAGTGTTAGGACATCATTAGTTCTCCCTCATAATCATCACACGGCAGCAATTACATTCTGTTTAGTCCCATTTGTGATTTCCCTGAACAATTAAAGACAGATCGGGGGCAAAAAGACTGAAGCTAAGTAAAGCAAAAGTATTTTTAAAATGCATGATTCCATTTTATAACATGACACAGTCACCTCCAAAGTGGTACTATTTGTAGTTCACCCAAAATTGTCTGGAAAAATATGCTCCAAACAAAAACTTGAAGCTCAAACAGCACGCTGTCACGTGAAAGGTCAACAAACCTGCTCTTCTTTAATTTCAACTCATAGAAGCTGGCCAACGAATGGATTATATTCTGATATGTTTACAACCAAATTTAAATATCAAAATGAGAAACGGTTTTAAAACATAGCAGACAAAATCACAAAATATAGGATAAAATAAAGTCGACTATTCACAGGGGGCAGGGACCAGGGCGGGCTGGAAATAGCGAAAATGTGCGTCTAATTGATGCCAATTGATATGCATTGGAGGAAAACAATATTTTTTCAAAAACTCCAAAAATTCTTTTAAAAAGTGCTCATAAATATTCAAGAAATGTCTTCCACAAAAAATGTGGGGTGTAGTGGGAAAGAAATCCCACAAAAAAATTGGGGGGACTATATTATCAAAGTATTAAAAAATATATTTCAAAAAATAGAAAATTGAAAATAAATCAGTGAATATGTTAATCCATGGGTGCCGAATAGCAAGTATGCAAGGTCGACTGTACAACACACACCCTACTTTTTGCTTTGCTGAAATTAACCTGTTTTGAGGGGTGTCAGTCCTGACGCATGCAAATGAGCCATTGCTCACCCCGCCCCCTATATTGCAAGGCCAATAGTGAGTACAGCTTTGGTTACCATGCCGAGGATAAGCCTAGGGGCAGAGCTAGTGGCTACTTGTTTATCAATGAGTCTTAAAATGTCAAGTACAAACTGAACTGTGATGAACCCCCATAAGGTCAGGAAAAGCAATGGCTGTAATTTCATTCGTAGAGAAGCCACTGAATTACACTTGTCAATTAATGTGCAGATCCATGAATGCGGCAGGCATTCCAGAGACCACAACTATTCGCATACACCCAATTAAAATGTCAACTTTCCATAATATTTCCATTTAAGAATCAATTTTACTTAAAGATTTTATCACAATTGGATATTTTGAGCCTTGATCAAATTATTTAACCAAAATACCCTTAGAAAATTAGAATTTGCAAGTTCACCAGGATCATGGAAAAGTTTGGGATGGACTTTGGAGCTCCCACTGTATTCTATGATCATTATTCCTTCCTTCCTTCCTTCCTTCCATTTTCTGAACCGCTACATTAAAGTCGCAGGTGTGCACAGGTGGTCACAGCCTATCCTAGGTGACTTTGGGTGAGAGGCAGTGTACACCCTGGATTAGTCGCTAGCCAATCAGATGGCACCTATTGACAAACAAGCATTCATACACCACCTGCCAAAATTGTGAAAAATGTTTCCCATTTGCTTTAAATGCTAAAACAGGAAAGAATATGACAACCAAGAAAACTCCCATGGTTACACCGATGGGTTTCCTGCAGAAGTATAATTTTGGCAGAAGAAAAAAGAGGAGCTAAAAATAATCTCACTCAGAGCACTGAAGTGCAGCAACGTCCTTTCTCTTGACTTGTAGAAAGTACACTTAATAGAACCACATACACATCAAAGCAGTATGGAGCCATGAAGGAAAATGTACACTTCAACAAAAGTGCACCAGGGAAGACTAGAGTGCTTTCTGTGTGACAGGAGTGTTGTGCGAGGGTGACTCTCTCTGGTCTCTCTCTCTCTCTCTGTCAAACACAATAAAAGACCTTTGAAATATCAAGGGACTTTTTCCAACCAGTTCCTCTCATGTGTTGACCCTTACTAAAACTGATAACAACAGTAGCGCTGCTAAGGCCATTCACTTTCTGTCCAGAACAGCATTGAACATTCATTTCTATCTGTGAACTGTAGTGTATTTAAATTGACTATACAAATACAGGTGTGTATTTAGAGAACATTTACAACGCAGAAGTAAACCCAAGAGAAGACGACAGACAGATCAAATGAAATATTTTTGTGTGGTTGTTGTTAAGTGCTAGTGATTGGTTGCGTTACAGTTGGTTATCATTGGTTGAGTGTAGCAAAGGAGGCTTGTTTCACCATGACAGCGCACCTGGCTCACAATGCCCTGAGCATCTGACAGTTCCTGGCAGAGAAGCGCATTCCAGTGCTGGATGGACAACCACAAAGCAAATTCACCACAATAATCCCTCCCCTGCTCACTAACAGATTTTGTATGGTAAATCCTGGATTTCTACCGCTCCCCTCCCACCTCAAGCAAACATGGCTTGTCCGTTTCTTCGTGATCACATCGATATCAAGGCACAACCATACACAACTAAATCTAAAGTGATCCATTTCTAGTCAAACAGCATTTATTTTCATCAAACTCAGTCATTTCATAATTATCTCATTTAATTGAATGTATTTTTTTATCCATCCATCCATTATCTGTACCGCTTATCCTCTCAAAGGTCGCGGGGCGTGCTGGAGCCTATCCCAGCTGTCTTTGGGCAGTAGGCGGGGGACACCCTGAATTGGTTGCCAGCCAATCGCAGGGCACACAGAGACAAACATCCGCACTCACAATCACACCTAGGGGCAATTTAGAGTGTCCAATCAACTTACCATGCATGTTTTTGGAATGTGGGAGGAAACCGGAGTACCCGGAAAAAACCCACGCAGGCACGGGGAGAACATGCAAACTCCACACAGGGAGGCCGGAGCCGGGATCGAACCCACGACCTCTGAACTATGAGGTGGACGTGCTAACTAGTCGACCACCGTGCCGGAATGAAATATTTGATTCGTAAAAGTTTTTTCGTTTTTTATACATTTCTGAAATAATTATTGAATTGCTTTATTGTTCATAAAATGCTATAAAATAGCAAATTATTATTTTATTATTACAGTAATTTACTTTAATATCCACATAAAGTATTTTTCTTTCTTTTTTTTTTTTACTATTTATTTATCCTATATACTTTGTATATTCCTATAGTCCTATCCTATACTCCTTGGCAGAAGAACATTTCAACTAAGCCGGTTTACAAAAAGTAAGCCTCAACTTTTAAAGAGATCAATAACTGCCATGTTTCAAAAGTTTTGCTTGATGAGCGTCATGAATTCTATCTTAATGCCTTCACCACGCTGGCACACAAAAAGCTGTTCAATAAAATGAGATTCCTTTAGAAATTGCAATTACCTTCTGAGGAAATTAATCATGCAAAAAGGAACAACGTGATAAGAACTGTTAACAGGTTATTACAACATGGCGTGTTCAGCGTGGCTAAAAGCTTGCCTCAATCAGGAGGGAACAAAGTGCATTCTGGAGCCTGATTTCACATTAAGGCAATTTAAAATATTCTAGATCTCCTAATTTCGTGGTCCGACTTCTGTGTAACTTAATTTGACAAGATTAATTATACAATTAAACCCAAACTTCTCTCAATTATGTGGAGCAATGCAGTCCGCCTGCTCAGGCCGACCCTTCACCTTTGCTGAGGAAAGGTACCTGATAAGCATAATTTCATCAAGAGAAGAAGAAATTGCTGCCTATTTTGTGACTGGGCTCAACTTGGCACATTAGTGCACTTAATTGCTAGCAGACTTCGCGACTGTGCCCTTGACATGGAAAGGCAAAATGTTATGGCCATTCACTCACACATTAGTGAGACTGCGGCAGCTCTTTGCTGATTGACGGGACAACTGACTGAACCAAAAGACTTAATTGTGTGTCAATTGTTTCTGGAATTACAAGTGGCAGGCTTGCCAGTCCTGCCTGGCCGATTCCTCACATGTAAGCAGGACTTAATGACATAATATGCCGTTAAGGTGCTGTAGCAGGAGGACTACGGCATCTTCCAAATGTGGGATTAGACTGGGTGGAGGGGCTTACCCAATGTCACCCAAGTGATGTTCATGTTCTTCTTGCACCTTCTTGCGCATGTTCCCGGACAGTTTTAAAAATATCGATCTTTGTATAAATATCTATCGGTCAACACGATTTACTGTACTTCCACACGCATAACAGTTTTTTTTTTTTTCTATTTCCCTATTTCCCCCTGAAAATAGATTTGGCAGCTTTCAGGTGCATTTATGGCCAATTAGAATCCTGAAGCTGCCTTGGTCTCATTTTTGCGCTGTGGATGCTATGGATGATTTAGAGCAGGGGTCTTAAAGTCAATTTATGTGGAATCCATTGGAGATAGAGTCGGGGTGTGTCTGGGCTGCATTAAACATAGAGGGGTTCAAGTATAAAAAAAAAAAAAACTCATAATTTATACAATTTTCTCAATCTTTATTAATAACAGTTTAAAACATAAACAACCTGTTCCTCTCTCTCATCTCTGGTACCTTGCATCCTCCTTAGCCTGTCTAGATGAGTTGGATTTCTTGAGCAGCGCCGCATCTTTCTCCGTGCATTCAAGACATGTTGGGGTGCCCTTGTGCTCAATAAGAAAAATATTCTGGCACCTGTTTTTCTTGAAATTGTCTGTCCTCGTCACCAACCTTTCTCTTCAAGGCAGGTTTTGAAAAACACATGACTCGGACTGGGTGACGGGCTATCTTTTCCTTTCCACTTGGTGTCACATCAGAATGACTTCAGAATGATTTCACCGAAAGCTGTCATGAGCTTGAGCTATGGTAGTCCATAACTGATTAAAACAAACAAACACACAAAAATGTGCAGTGCAATGACATGGCAAAAAAGGTGGGGGCCACAATAAACATTGATGCCAATTAGGGGGCCACAATGGCCCCTGGACCTCTGATTTAGAGTCTTCAAGTAACCTAAGAAGTATGCAAGGCCAGAGAAAACATGCAAACTCCACACAGAGATCTTCCTACTGCAATTCAAACCTGGATCTCACAAATTTACAATAATCCAAGTATGATTTGAAAAGAATAGCAAGATTTGAGTCAGTTTTTCAAAAAAATTGTTGTTGGATAGTAACACAAAAAAATGCACGTTAACGGCAAGCTCATTTTAGACGGGCTAGTCACACGGACTACTGAAGTGGATTTTGGGGTCTGCTGTATACAATTGTATTAGTCAATTAACATGTTAATTTGATGTGACCCAGATGAGATATGAGTGTGTACACCAAAAAAAGTGTCCGTGATTGACGCTAGAGACGCTAACGGCAGAAGCTTTTTAAGGATCATTAGCTGGTTAATTTACAATTCGAACCCGCAGTGGACACGGTTCAAAATGCGCCACTAGTACTTTACTACTTAACCAACTGCATGTGCTTACTTCCATTGCGAGCCCCGGGGGTTGGTTTTGTCGTATTGTATAATTACTTGGGTCCAACAGACGGCCAGAAGTCGCATTCAACAAGTTATTTATTTTCCACACTTCCCTTCGTTCACGCCACGGCCTTCAAAATAAAAGCATACCAGCAAACCGCTATACACAGCAGGTTTGCTACGGCGTATTTTCGGAAGTAGAAGACGCCAGAAGAAGTAAATGAACTCCACTTTGATGTGGCAGCGTCATACTTGAGTGCTGCGCACAGCTTAATATATTCCCGGACACAAGTTGTTTTGAAACAGTTACGTTCCAAGTAGGGCGCGTCGCTTCAAAAAGACAGCGACAACAATGGATATCGTACCTGCTACAACCATAAAGGGACCGAGATGACTAGACTATGCACTTAATTTTGTTGCCAAACTAGTTTGCTTTTGCAGCAGCAACGAGCTGCGTGCTGAATCCTCTCTCTCTTCCTCTCCGTGTGGGAAACTGTATGTCATCGCAACATGTGACATAATGGACCGATCGGAGCAACAATTCCTGATGGGTGCGTGGCATGTGTTGCAGACCTGTCGCCAACAGCACAATGCGTCGGTCACGTGAATCAATGCGGCAGTTGTCGCTCGCGCCGACGTGGGAGTAGAAAGAAGCCTAAAAAGAAGCCTTTCACTGAGTAGGCTGAGATGAATTTGGCCGCCTCGTGACCACGTCAAACGCATGAGGGCAGATTAGTGGGCCGGACTAAAATCCACTTCCGGCTATGCTTAGTCCAGCCATTGTTAAAAATTTGTCACCCAAGGAAAAATGGGCATCCGGCCAGGGACGAACTGCCCAATTCTGTGTAAATCCATCATTGGTGTTACCTTCCAGTGACCCATTGAAAGTGAAAATGACCATTCCAAAGGGCTTATCCTACTAACACTAACCTGTAAATGAGTTCCATTCTCAGAGAGAGCATCAGAGAGAGAGAGAAAATACTCATGAGGGACAAATGTACAACCTATTTCAAAGATGTTCAAAATCTCTGTCTCTGCCTTAGCTCTTTTTCAATTCCGCTCTGCCATCAGTTTATTCACCCTCTACTTAAAAAGAAGCAGAAGGGGAAATGGTCACCTTGACCTTATTCTGTCCAGTAGCAGGTCACAGAAGATGAAATGCAACCTCATAGGTAAAAGGCAACTATTTTCCTCTCTGTATTCTGAGAACCAAGTCACATAGTCCCATGGATGCATCCGAAACCCGAAGAACTCACTGCATAGTCCCTATCTACCGTACCTCCCTACCTACATACTACCCACATTATGTGCTCTATATTTGTGCCCAATGCAAGTATGGCTTTGATTCGCAGCCAATGGAAGCAGTTCCTCTCATTCCCTTGAAAATCAGTGTGTGAGAGGCACACAGACCTTGACGTGGCCGATGCATAATGTCAAAGCACGTAAAGTACGTTTATGAGGAACTGCAACCAGACCTCCACGGGTGGATGATGTTAAGTTGGCCAGGGCGATCACAGATCACTACTGTGAGCAATTGGAGACTGCCTTGTACCCCAATAGTACACTCTAAAACCATCTGGGTTAAAAATAACACCATTTTGTGTCAAAAATCCTAAACACGCTATGCGAGGCTTGCACCGGCATGAAAGTCGAGGTGCACCAGTTTTTACGCTTGGGCACACCAGCGCTGCCCACGAATATAGTGCCCTCTATGGAATTGTTTGCGGGCAGCTCAGCATCCTAATGGTAAGCATGTCTCCCTGACACTTCAGAGGTTCCTTGTTTCAGGTTTGCATGTTCTCACCATGCTTGTGTGTGCTTTTTCCTGCCCTACTGCAAAAAACATGTGTTGGCTCAATTTATGTGAATGGTTGTTTATCTATATGTGCTCTTCAATAGGCTGGTGACCAATCCAGCATGGACCCTGCCTCATAAAGTCACGTGTGACTGGCTTCAACTCAGCCGCAACTCTGTTGACTACAAGCACTATGAAAATGGATAATTGTGTGCAAATAACCTGAGGTAAAGCAAGCAGTGTCATTAGCAGTCTGTTCCAAGAAATATTTATCAAAACGGACACATCCAGGTCCAATATATTGATTTCATGAGTTGGCAAGCAAATCAGTTTCTTTTAATTGTGTATATTTTAGAACATGTCTGTCTCCTTAAGTGAAAGACTCAGTGCTGGTCTTTAAGGGGTTTTCAGCGCCTGTTTAATGACATCATTTCCTACTTCAGAACTCAAGTAGCATGACTGATGAGTTCGTTGATAATTTCACCCTCAAACAGTTAGCACCCAGCAGGGGACTGATACAGACATATGAAAAATATGCTTGGTGATTGCTGCATTCTGAAGCGCCTCAATCAGTGTAACTAATTAAATCAAACGTTGTTCAAAGAGTGCAAGGAGGCCAGAGGGCATTTTCCTTGGATGAACTCCCTATCATGTGACTCTTTTCAGTATCATCAATTTCATTAGAAATACAAAACACTTCAAGAATATGAAGTTGAATTTTTTTTTATTAAATCAAGGACATCAAAAAGGCCTTCTAGCCTTTCAAATGAAGTCATAAAAGTTATGGCAGACTTGTCAGCTAATTGCAAATAGTGTGACATCATACCAGCACAACAAGGGGACCTGAAAATCAATTTAAGAATGAAAAAGAGGAACTTAATGTAGAGCCTCTCTAGCATGTCATGTCATCTTCCAAACCGCTTATCCTATATAGGGTCGCGGGGAGTTGCTGGAGCCTATCCCAGCCGTCAATGGGCGAAGGCAGACTACACCCCGAACTGGTCGCCAGCCAGTTGCAGGGCACACATAGACACTGTCACTGAGCGGGAATCGATCCCACGCTGCCCGCACACAACTCAGGCGTGTGTACCACTACACTATCAGCGGACACCCTCTCTAGCATGTGTAACTATAATGAGAGGTGGCTAACCTGAGCTCTTCTACAAAGATTATGACAATTTTTTAACAAAGTCCCTGTGATTATAGTATGTGCATCTATTTAAAGTGGAAATCAACCCAAACATCTTTTTTTTCAACAATATGTTCCCAGCAGGCCCATTAGTTGAAACATTCTGATTAATATTGCGTGTGTGGAATATGAGTTAAGCAACAAAATCCACCCCTTTTTAGCCATCTCATTGGGCGGCCATTTTGTCACTTCTGTTTACTGAAAATGACATCACAAATGCTCAGGGCTCAGGTAACGACCAATCACGGCTCAGCTTCAGAAAAAAGGTCAGCCAACAATTCTTCTGCTTCTTTTATGCTTCTTTCTGTCAACAGTTTGGAGCTCTACAGTAGAGGCTGACATTTTTTTCGGGAATCCTGCAGGTCCCATGAACCCCATGGGATTCCTGGGGGATGCTGGGGATGGTAGTCAATTTTACCTTTAATCAAGGGATTGGGACGGTACAGGATAAAATCTTATGTAAATGGGAGCGGGATTATCCAGTATCCTTTTTTTTTTTTACTATGGTCTGGGACGAAATGGTATAGGTTTTCTTCTGTGGCAGTGGAATGGCACTCCAATGTCACCCTCTATTCTATGACTGCCCCAATGCACAACGCAACTTTTATGAACTAATGGTTGGATGAGATTGGTCGGTAAGCATTTCACAATCAAGACCCTGAGCTCAATTCTATTGAAGACCTTTCACAACATTAGTGTCTTAAGAATTAAATTAGAATGAATTTTCATTAAAAAAAAATCCCACAAACAATAATGCAAAAAGTCGTTACAGTTGGTACTGTGATGTTGTCAGTGTAATTGTCTAGTGTCCATTTGAATTTCATGTTGAGTGCTCTGGGTTATTCTGATAGCTTTTAACACATTATCCACCTTCCATCCCTTTATCACTCTCTTTACTGTCTATTTCTAAATACACAGAGGAATGCTGTGGAGGTCACAAGACCAATAGCAGCCGTTTTCAGCAGGTTCTTTCAGAGGTCAGTTTTAATTATTCTCTCAGCCAAAGTGCTCAGGATAAGATATCAGAAGCACAATGACAAGACACAAATGATGATGTAACAAGTTGAACATCTGAAGCACAAATCCTTCCTGTAAATAGTACATGGTCATAGGCGTCTGATGGGTTTCCTGTGGGTTAATGACAAAATGGATCCAAATGCCAAGAGTCTCCTGGGTTAAAACCAACTGTAGTACAAAGAGTCATGCACAGGGTCCCCCGTCTTGAGTAGCACCGCAGGCCTTGGTCACAGCTGCTCTCCCCCGCCTCGGGAAGAATTGCTTCCATTTGGCCCGTCACATTGGCCATGGCCACGGAGACTTTTCTCATTTGTCAGAGAGCAGGAGCATTCATCTGGCTCTGGCGACTAATCTGTAGCCACTGGCTGAACAGGAAGCACGCACGTTTGGCTTTGGACCTGAATCAGCATTGGTTCGCAAGGGTCTTTTACGAATTCACCTGCCGGGGGAATTGAGGATGAAGGAAGACAACTAGAAACACTGTATTTATTTCGGGCTTTACACAATCAGGACTTTTGGGGCCAATCACCGATCAGCTACTTTAAATAAATTGATCACCAATCCAATCACAAGATGGAGCAATATATGTCTATTTAAATAGCTTGTTTACTTAGTGTATACACTGTAAAAACAAATAATCAATTATGTTATCGTAACTTAAGTGTGTCATTCTAATCTTGAACAAAGGTGGTGACTTGGCGGAAGAACACTGAACATAGAGCTTTGTGACGTACTATGGCGGTGTAGACGTGGGTTGTTTAAGAAAAAGTAAGTAGAGAACTCTGGTAGAAGATGATAACAATTACGCGAATATTAGTCGAGTGGAAAAAGAATGGCAAAATGAATAATCACTCCAGTGCGACCACGTTTCTCTGTGGTACATTTTGGCTACCGGTTTGGCAACGGACTAGCCGGGCTCTACCCGCGAATATATCGCTATCGGGAAGCGACGCCGCCGGCCCTCGAGCGATGTCTGCCCTGTTTCCCCGACGCTCAGCGACCGAAGCAGGCGCAGGTGAGTAAAAATAATTGTTTCTTCCTATTTTGTATTTCTTCATAATCTGTTTCCAATGTGGCAATGTAACGAAGTGAGGCTACAGGCAACACTGCCATCATTTTGGGGGTGAAAAACCTCTGTTAGTGTTGTGGCTATATTAGCCTCTGACTCGCTAACAAGAACAGCTATTTTTTCGTTTAAAATAGAGTATTTCTGTCGTGGTACTGTGAGTTACACGCGAATAAATGTCTGTTTTTGTTTTTAGGTAAAAGGGTCAATGCTGCTCATTATTTCATCCCACCGTGTGTGATGGGGGCATTGAAAGACAGTTTATACAATAGGACATATAAACCTGGACAATAAGAAAAAGAACTCCATCAATCCATTCAATGTTAATAAGTTAATAACCACAAATATCTAAACAATGTGGGATTTCTAACAATGTATAAAAGTTGACAAATAAGAAAAACGATGGGGTGAAAGAACTATAATGTTTTACCAACCGTGATTAGAATCAATGGGAATCCTTCTAGGTTAATCTTTTAAATCGTGTTGGGAAAACTGCGTTGTTACAGCCGCAGCTGTGACAAAACATTTATTTTATTTTATGAAATATCTTCTAATTAGTATATAAGTCAAAATTTCACAACATTAGTGTTGTGTGTCGTGAAGCACTCAGAGCCATTATCCACCAACTTTTTGGTGCTCACAAAATGGCGGTGATTCTCAGTCTTGTGCCAGTGAGATGAACTGATGTTGACAAAGTGATTCATTCTTCTTTCTTGTCTTCCGCTCACATACAGGTTATTTTAAAGTTACAGTTAAGTGTGAACATTCAGTATAAGTGTAAGTATTGGTGAATATATTTCTAACAAAAGCCAATAAGACTAACTATTGTTGATAAAGTGAGTAATTGTTTTTTTAATGTTACAGTGAAATGACAGTGAAGTGTGTATACACAATGGAAGTACTGTGAATATATTTCTGAGAAAAGCCCAGTGCGTGATTGTTTTCCTTATCTTATCATTATACACAAGTTATGTTATCATTATACACAGGTTATTTTAAAGATACAGTGACGTGTAACGATTCGGTGTAAGTATGGATTAATATTTTTTTTTTAAAAAGCCAGTAGGCGTTGATTATAGTGACTTTTATGTTACAGTGAAATGACAGTGAATTGTGAAGACAATGTAAGTACTGTGAATATATTTTAGTGGGCTGAACTGATTTTGACATTGATCGTTTTTCTTATGTTTTCTTTATATACAGGTTATTTTAAAGCTGCTGTTTAGTTTGAAGATCCAGTATAAGTGTACCGGTAAATATTTGTGAATATATTTTTGACAAAAGCCAGTAGACATAACTATTGTTGACAAAGTAATTAATTGTTGTTGTTTTTATATTACAGTGAAGTGTTTGTGCAGTGCTAAGACACAATGTAAGTACTGTGAATATATTTCAGGGGGCTGAAATGATGGTGACAGTGATTTCATTGTTGTTTCTATTTAATTTTCATAATATTATGTTATAATATTTATAATATTATTTATGTTATGTACTACTTTAGGATTTGACGTACTTAATTTCTGTGTATTTTAATCTAATATTTTGTTATAATTTTGTATTTTTGCTGTTTTTAATATTGTGTATATTTTTCCAATGTTACTTGAACAACTTGTATTTGAAAAAAGTTTTGTTTTAAATAAAAATGTGATCTATTGTGAAATTGTATATATCCTGTTTGTACATGCAGAGGTATTGTCAACTGAAATAAAAAGCACACTTTGTTTTTAACTTAAGCGGTTACGCTTATTTTTCGCCATAAACGCTTATGTTCATATAGCTGTAAGTAGTACAAATAGAAAAAGTAGAATTTTGTGTCCTAGTGACAAACCTCTGTCATTTTACTTAACTCAAGGGCATTAGTTCAACAATTATCCAAAATAAGTTACTATGTCGTCAGAGGCCAAAATGCTGAGAAGAACTTAGCGCATCATGGCGAATTCTCAACAAAGACTTTTATGTTGAACGACCTAATTTTTTTTTACAGTGTACGGATCGGTATAAAGTCTAGTAACACTGGTTAAGAGCAAATTTTAAATAAAGATAGCTTTTAATTAATCAGAATGCCATGCTAAGACCCATGGGACTGCAGAGAACATTATTTTAAAGAGTTTTTGGGGGGTGAAGTCCCCTTTAATAAAGATGCATTGACTATCAACGGTAACTCAATCAATCTTTCTTCACATCAGGTACATTAAATCAGATGTATTTTTTTGCAAGGTGGTGTCGGATCGCTTTTGGGGTTTTTTTGTACGGGTTTGGTCGGGTTGCCGTAATAATGGGTCAGGTTATGGGCAGTTGGGATATTGAACATCGGCCCGTCGGATTGAGGGTGAATCTTCTTAAGGACACGATTGTTGCTGGCAGACATTTTATATATCTTTGAAATACTGCTATCTGTCCGCTGATAGTGTAGTGGTACACACGCCTGAGTTGTGTGCGGGCAGCGTGGGATCAATTCCCGCTCAGTGACAGTGTCTATGTGTGCCCTGCGACTGGCTGGCGACCAGTTCGGGGTGTAGTCTGCCTTCGCCCATTGACGGCTGGGATAGGCTCCAGCAACTCCCCGCGACCCTATATAGGATAAGCGGTTTGGTAGATGACATGATGATGAAATACTGCTCAAAGTGTATCGGACATTTTAGTTTTTATTTAAATTGTTCGTTTAGCAAAATAAGTGATTACCAAAATAACCAATATAAACAACTCAGTACACTTGGCATTTTTGGGAACTGACTATCAAAAGCTATTTTGTTTTTGTTATTCAAAATTGCAGTCAGTGTTCTGTGCTACTGTAATGTTTTTCTATTGGAATGTGAAATAATTTTCTGGCATCATGGGTGAGATTGGCTAAGCCAAGTGTTTAAGAAAATAGTCCGGCCAAAAAAAGGAAAACCCAAATGTGCAGTGTAAGTACATAGTTTATTAGCAAGTGATTTTCTGTATTAAGTATTAAGGTGAAATACTGTATATAAGCAAAATGCAAACACATGTGTTCCAGTAAGTCGATCAAATGAAAAAGGTTCATCCAAACCTATGGCAGATAACACAAAAGGTAAACATTTTTTTTAAAAATCAACCACAGTTCACAAGTAGAAAGTGGCATTGATTGGAGCAGCTCTATCCACAAGAAATGGACAAACTACAACTCTCCCTTAAAAAAAAACCAACCCAAAACTGTGTACGTACATTTCATTATCTACAACTGCACAATGCAGGCACAGCTTTGCCCCTTTCGTGCAACTCAACAAAGTCAAGTAAAAATGTGACACACTTCCGTCACAACTACAGTGACAATACTACAAATATTGTTAAATTCACTGACAGTCAAACAAACAGAAAATTATTATCTTTGTGAATGTAGAATTCATGATGCACCTCATTACTGAGTTTTCCACACAAGTCTCATATTTAATTTCCAAAACCTTGCAAAACATATTAGAGCAAACACAGTTTGAGTGATGCTCATAACTTTTTAAATATATCTGACAGCCATAATGTATTCCCACATTTAATCATTCCTTTATATTGACATTTCTAATTAAGCAGCGTAATTGGAAAGCCTCTGTGAGGTGGCAATCATTTCAGCGTCCACTGAAAAATTAATTCAAAAATTATTAATGAATCCGACTGCTTTTAATTGCTGTGTACCTCGTATCCATTATTGCTGCAGCATCCTCCTTGAAATGGCACAATGACAAATACAAGTGTCATGTCAGCGCTTTCCGTCCTCATTGCACACCTCAATCAAAGCTAATCCATTTCACCTCAGCGCTGAGCAGTCAACAAATTAAAGTCCCATTTCATTTTCCACCTTCATTAATGCATCTTGTTTCCAAGGTGACGATCATTTAGCGACTGGTGCAAACAATTTTAAAGATGCGTGGGCTTTTGATAATTTCACTGCAGCAAATGAATGGAAGCATATTTAGGATACAAATTAGAACACTCTGTTCCATATATGCCAATAAAGAGTAAGAGTTTTTCATTTCAGTCAATATTTTAATGTCAGGTTTTGAGGGAGTGTCCCTCTCAATAATGGCTTCAATGTAAGATAACCAAAATACAGCAGTGCCTTGATTTACGAGTGACCTCACTTGCAAGTTTTTAGAGACTGGAGACATCAGCGCTTAACCAATTATTTGCTTTGACTTGCGATACAACCTAGATGGAGGCAGCGAACAAGAAGCAGTTTGGAAGACAGTGAACAATTCTTCTTCTTCTTCTTCAAAAAAAAGAGGCTTCGCGTGTGTAATTGCCATTTTTACTTGATGTTTTACTGTCAAACTAAATATAAAACTCAGAATTCCACGTTGTTTACGATAGCCGCTTTAGGAAAAACTGCTAGCTTAATGCTAACACACAATGCAAAAAAACCCACAGACGGACTATAGCGAATAATATCAGTGTTTTAACCCTTTGGGGTTTTAGGCAGACGATAACTGAACATAAACAGTAGCAACACAAGTAGACAGACAAGATAACAATACTATTATGCTAAGTGATGGTGTCATATCGCCATACAAAATACAATGATTTACAAGTGTAGCATTTTTTATTTTATCTCTGAGTGTGTGTTTGGTTGGTTGGGGGGATGTCTGTAAGAATATGCAATACTGTGTATCAATAATGTGTTTAATGTCATATCCAAAGTGGTTGCTCCTTTTATGTGATGTTAAAAAAGAAGCAAATAAAGAAAGACACAATGACCCACTTTAGCTGAGTGGCTGCACCAACAATGGCTTGCACCAGAAACACACCGGCAAAAATCCTCCCCAAGGCAATATTTCATTTTCCTGTATGCAATGAAAGACGGCGATAAAAAATGTCATATTTTGTTGACACCTTACATGTTCGTGACTCACATAAGAAGAAAAGAAAAACACAGAGCCAATGGAAATGAAGAACTGGGAGGCGATGATGACTTCTGAGACTAGCCTCTTTCGCATGCAAATCATATCTGAATTTCTCATTAGCATAAATGCATGAGCAACTTTAAATGCTTTTAATTTTCAATCTAGCCAAGCAGAGGAGTAATTTGTCACTGTCAGGATGGAAGACTAAAAGGGTGGGACCAGAGGGAGCCAAGGACTGCACGCTCAAATGGAATCACAGAACATTTCTGATTTACTAATTGACTGATGTGCAGTTCAGTTGAATTGCCTTGAAGGTGTAAATAATTCTGTGTATATCTAAATGGCTCAAATGAGAAAGTGAGGGGCGGATACGCGAAAGCACATTACATGATGCTTTTCCTCAGGCCATGCTTGTTGCTTGCCTGTGATTCTAATTCCCAGCCTTATACATTTTCACTGTGTGTCTCCAAAGGCTTGCATGTTTACTGTTTTTGTACTCAACCGCAGATAATCAACCGGAAATTAAAATAGAAAGTCATATTCCTTTATAGATCCGTGTTAGTAAACAAAGATAGACACCAAAGGGCACTGAAAAAAAAATCAAACTACAAGGTTTGTGATATAATTGCAACATAACACATCATGATGACCATATTTTCTAACATAGTGGCCAGGTACATTGATTCACTCAACTACAGGGAGTGTCAACAATCTTTAGCATTTGTAGTAATTAAGGTCAAGCCTTTATTTGTAGTAATTTATTTAAAAAGAAAAATCCACAAGTAAAACATTCTAGAAACTAGCACTCGCCATTTAGATGGCTAAAAATGGTGAAGCAGCATTTAGCTGTTATGCTGCATGCAAATGGAATAAGCTGCCAACAGACGTGAGCCCCAAGTGTAAATGCTTTTAAATCCAGGTTAAAAACTACACTATTTTCCCAAACCCATATTTAAAGAGGGAAGTCAACCAAAACATTTTTTTTCAAGAATATGTTCTATGCAAGCCCACTAGTTGAAACAGGGCGTTCTGACAAATATTGCGTTTGTGGAATAAGTGTTAATCAACTCGTTTTTAACCGTCTCTGGGGTCATTTTGTCTTCTGTCGACTGAAAATGACATCACAACTGCTCACAACCATCCACGGCTCGGATTCAGAAAACAGGTCAGCCGTGATAGGTCCTTGTGAGCAGTTGTGGTGTCATTTTCTGACGGACAATCGTTTTTCCGGCGAATAACAGCAAACTTAAAAAAAGTGAAGTCACCAGAATTGTCGTTATCCGGTCATCAATTCCGATGACTCTCCTCAGTCTGGACTGACAGACTCCCGATTCGCTGATGACGGTCGCATATTCACTGCGGGGGTGAATATGCCCCAGGGGCATTTTCGAAAAGTCAAACCTCCTAGCCTTCATGCCACATTTCTTTCACCAAACAAAGGTTGAATGATGTCATCATGTCAAGGAGAAATGAAAAGATAAAGGACAGCACTGTTTCGAGTATTGCTGATGTAAGATGTAAGGAGTAAAAAAAAATAAAAATGCAACAACTGGTTCATGAAGCTAATTTGAAGCGTCATTTTCCCATCACTACGTGTATATTTTACTGTACTCATGTACCCCAAAGGGATGACAACTGACAACGGAGGTAGGTTTCCCTTTTTATGTGATTTGAGATGTCCCAAAGTTGTAAATGTCATAAGTACAAAAGTGGTATGTTTGTGAATACCAAGTTAGTGACTGTCAAGCCATCATTGCTGTGAAGGAACAACAAATTGAGAAGACCTCTAATTTTGGATAATCTATTTAGATACAAGATGGGGTCAGAATTCACTAAACCACTCTCCAGATCCGTACCATTGCTAAATTAAATCAACTAAATTTAGTGCATGCTGGCAAAAGCCAATTTCAACTCCAATGATTTTTCAAGACTCTCAGCACTCTCAGCACTACCATCAGCCAAAAATTAAATCGTTAAAGTCAACCTGCTCCTAATATGTTTTTTTACAATGTCAAAATTATAATTTCATACAATTAAATTAAAATTGAAAATGGGAGGGGGGGGGGGCATCATACAAACAAATTAATGATCAACGCTGATGCCTGGTTTTAGTTGATTGGCCTAAGATTAGGTTCAGAAGTCAAGGGTCAAAGTGTAAAACAGCTGTCAATCATCATTTCAATGGCAGCAAACGCGCGTTTGCGTGAAGATCGATTCCATACCTGCATGTTGACGTTAGCAAAAAAGCTTACAATAGATATATATTCAATAATCAATTGTGCTTACCCCACTCTTTCCGTTCATATTATTTTATAAATATTTTTTGAGAATCTTCATCGAACTTAAATCAGACTTCAAATCAGGCCAAAACAACTATGAACTCAGCTCCACGCTCACACTGCCCCCCAGTGTTGAAAAGTAAATACAGCGGTTTGGCATACAGGAAGTGCACACATCTTGAAATATGGAATACATACACCGTCATAAATTAGACAGATTTTTTTTTAAGGTTGTTAAAAATGTAATATTTTTCATCTAAAGACTCTAAAGAAGCACTAGTGTGCTCGTGTGATGCAGGAAATGAATCCATGCATCCATCCATTAGCTATACCGCTTAACCTCGCAAGGGTCGCGGAGAGTGCAGGAGCCTATGCCAGCTGTCTTCGGGCAGTAGTCGGGGGACACCCCAAATTGGTTGCCAGCCAACCGCAGGGCACATAGAGGCAAACAAACATCCACACTCACAATCACACCTATAGTGGCAATTTAGAGTGTCCAATCAATTAGCCAATGACCATGCATGTTTTTGGAATGGGGGAGGAAACCGGAGAACCCGGAGAAAACCGACGCAGGCACGGGGAGAACATTCAAACTCCACACAGGGAGGCCGGGGCCGGGGCCGGGATCGAACATGCGACCTCTGAACCGTGAGGCGCTAACCAGTCGACCACCCTGCCGCCTGCAGGAAATTAATCTTAGATTTAATTGGAAAGAAATTCCCCTCTGTTTTGGATCAGGTCAGCTGCCCTATTCATTTTAGTAGCTGATATATTTGGTGGATTCCTTTACCTATCCTTGTGTATGAAAGGGCAAAAGGTTTATTGTACATTCTGACACCCAATAGAAGAGCTTTAAATTGTTCCGTCTGTCACTACGTTGCTGGCAAAAATAGATGATGAACAAAGATATATTCCAGATTAATATATATTAATTTAAAAAATAACAACAACAAAAAACATCAACTGTATTACTACAATATTGAAGTAGCTTGATTGGACATCTGAAATACACGTTAAATGATGTTGGAGTGACGACTTCATGTTTTTGTATTTGTAACGTACATGACTAAGAACCAATTATTTGCATTTATTTTTGCATACGGAATTGTTCATATTTTCCGTTTCCCTTTAAGTACCGTACAATAATGTCTGCGTACATTTTATGACAAAAAATGTCCACTAGATGGCATAATCTGGCTACTTTTCACATTGGAGCCAGAAGAAAAAAACAAGTCAAAACATTGAAACATTTTCAGACATCAACTTTATTCGAAGCACTTTGTTTTTACTGATAAACATTATCCAAATAAACATTATCCAACACCTAATGAGTTAGCCCATTCCAACGTATTTTACACTGGAAGTGTTTACCCGACTTTACAGCACTGAGCTGTCGTCACGGGAATGGATGCAAATCCATCATATCCATACTGAGGAGGAAAAAACAGAAAAATAGAAAGGCCTGACAGCTAACGTAGCAAAACCACATCCAGTTTGTCCAAGATACGCCGACTGCATTGAAATACAAGCACATTAGCATAACATTGTTGCGATCAGAATTATATACACTTTCATACTAAACTCACATTGTGCTTTTGTAGCAGCAAACACATACTTTTCAAGACATTTCTCAAATAAAATTATTCATTTTATGCATGAAGAATACAGTATATCATACGAGAGCCATACAGACCAGGTGATCTTACTGGTGATGGCAATAAAGGCCATCAACAGATTGACTGAAGCAATGTGGCATCTGAGTTGACCTTTAAATATCGCATATAAACTGGGCTCTGTGATTGTTTTCTTACACAGACTCTCTAGCTTTGTTAAACATCCCTGAAAGAGCTTGTTAGCAGCCAACATGGTACTCGAGGAAAAAAACCCAAAAAAACAATACTTTCAATGAGCGTCACACACCCAAAATGGGCAATTTGTCACTTGTTAACTAGACTGAACAGATAATTCAATATCTTTGGCAAATGTGTAGAAGTGCTGAAACATACTCTTATGCCGTATGCAACATATTCATTAAAAAAAAAAAAAAAAGAAAAGCTGATTCATGTGCTCTTATGGCAGCATGGGTGTGATTCACATGTCTGATTCACAGTTCGGAGGTTCTGTTTTAGAATCTCGACTCCGACCTTCCTGTCTGGAGTCTGCAGGTTCCCCCGTGCTTACGTTGGTTTACTCCCAGTACTGTGGCTCCCTCCCACATTCCTAAAATGTGCATATTAGTTTCACAGAAGCCTCTAAATTAGAAAAAATGTTTTCAGGAGTGTCAAACATACAGCCGATAGAGCGGTGAATCTGGCCTGCAGGATGAATTTGAAAGTGAAAAACTACATAAAGACATTTTGGGGGGGCCTGGGGTTGGGGCGCATTTTGAGAACTATTATGCCTATGTTAAATAAAGCGGTGAAAATAAATTCTACATCTTCATAAATTGATTTGCTTTTAAAGCACAATGATATATTTGTCAAATACCTGTGACTTATAATTTTGCACCTTTATATACAATCACTGTGAACCGTTATGATGTATGATGATGTTATGGTAAAACTGAAGGTTATTCTTAACGTTTTGAAACATGACAGTTCATTAAATGGAGAGATGGAACATTATGTACTTGTGTTGCTTTGCATTAAAACTAAAAGAAGCACTTATTATTCAGATAATAATTAAGCTATGATTTTACTGGTCCAGTCAACTTGACATTATATCAGGCTGTATGTGGCTTCTTATTGTGTATAAAAAGGTGAGTTTAATGAGTTACTGATTTGTGTGAAGTTCTAGTGCATAATACTGTATTTGTTATCTAGCCGATCTAATACCACTGATGAGCTTGTGAGGTGGTTTGTTTGTGTTGAATATTTGAACTGCTGCTGTTGCTGCTCATGTAACATGGGTTCATGATTGTGTACATGCTCGAAGCATTATGTTGATGCTTTATGATCGTTTATGTTTTATATGCTTTGGGTTACGCTAATAGAAACCCCTTTTAGGGGGGGCGGCAGTTTTTTTTTTTTTTACAGATTTCTGTTATTTGCAATAGGGCTTGGTTGCTTATCCCCTGTAAATAGCGGTGGTTCACTGTATGTGCAATGCGATGCGATTGACAGGCTACCAGGTGTACCCCTACCCCCGGTTCACCTGTGACCCTAATGATGGCAAAAAAGGATGGATGAATGTTGTTTTATAGTAGTTTCAAGTCTGCAGACTTTAGCGATGTCGATTCCAGGACCAGAAAGTAAAAAAATATATATATATATATATATATATATATATATATATATATATATATATATATATATATATATATATATATATATATATATATATATGTATATGTATATATATATGTTTATGTATATGTATATATTACAATATTTGAAGCCTATCACCTAATGGGAATGGGAATTTGAATGGGAATAAAAGGTTACAACAATCACTTTGAAATACTTAGTATCTCCGTGCTGCTTTATCGCAGCTTGTGCCGATGTTGATAATTTGACCTCTCTGGGATTGCCCAAAGCTCACTCACGGTGAACTACAATGACAACGGCATCGAAAAAGAACGTTTCAAGTTGTGTAAAATACTGCTCTGTTTCCATTCAGTGACATTCCAGTCATCAATAGTGAAGCCCTACAGCTGTCTCATTTGCATAGAAGCCACATCGCATCATTCATCGGCACATGTCAATAAGTCCATATGGTGGAATTAATATTCGATCCAAACACAAAAGTGCACCAAACAACACCAGCCAGAAGTACTAATCCACTGTCACTTCCAACATATTTTTCACTCAACATTGAAAGTTCCCTTTTTAAGGCTTGTCTCTGCAAAAACATGAAATTGCCATGCAATACACACATTCTTTCGCAAGCAGGCAATGACACACTGATACAGACAGCTGAGAGACTAGAGACAGCGAATATGGTGGTCTGCGTTCTAGTTTTGTAACTCTGGATCGCACCCAGGCGGAACTTTCTCAGGCTTTTCAGGCAAAGTAAGCACAAAAGGAAAAAGAACGCCTTTGGCTTCGAGAGGCGCCCTCAGCGGCTCCTCCACAAAGGAGGCGTTCTCCTCCTCCACCACAAACTGTAGAGTCTGGCTTTTGTTCACACAGTAGATGCAGTTGCCTACGACGGCGCACCTAAACGGCAACGAGCTGCCGAGCCTGTGCGACGCACAATCGTGCCACATTTTCACTATGCTGTTGTACTTGAACACGTTGATCCCTTGCTCGCGGGTCACGTCGAAGCGGTAGATGAAGCTCTTGAGCGCCACCATATCTGTTGACTTCTTCCTGCTGTTGTTGTACGGGCACTCTTGCCACTCGTCCCTCTTGGTGTCATACTTGAGGAGGCGGTAGAAGAGCGAGCCCCCGGATACGTAGAGCTCCCCGTTGCAGGTCGTGGCCTCGTGAGCTACTGCGAAAGCTCCCTTGGGCAAAGGGGCCACGGCGGTCCAGCGGTCCATACGAGGGTCGTACTTTTCCACGGTAAACAAACACTCCCCGCCGATAGCGTACAGGTAGCCATCCATGGACACGAGCTTTAGTTGGGCACGAGCCTGCGTCATGGGTCGGATCTCGGCCCAGAGGTTTGTTTTGGGGTTGTAACAGAAGACCTTGTCTGATACCCGTCCCTTGTCCCCATGGCCTTTTATCCCACCTGCCACAAACAGATAGTTGTACATAGTGCAGATCCCACAGCCTTTAGTGTTGACGTCCTCGGGCATGGCTGTCAAAGCTCTCCAGTCGTTGGCCACTTCGCTGAAGGAGTGGATCGTGTGACTTTCCTCCAGAGACCCCACGGACAAGGGGCTCTGGGGACGGCTTCCGCAGCGGCTCGGCGGCCGGCTCCCGACGCGTTCAAACACGTCGTTTATCTCAGCAGCCATGAGAGTCTTCCTCCCGTCCATTCTCTTCTTCAGGACCAGGTCGCGCTCCGACCCGGTCAGGCGCCCGTACACACACGGGTCCTTCAGGATCTGCAGGAAGTTGTCGCTCATGAACCCGTAGGCGGTCTCCTTCAGTTCACTAAGTCGCTGCTTTTTGGCGATGCTCAGAATCTCATAGCAGTTCCCCGCGGTGATTTGTTCTGTCATGCGGTCCATGGCTGCCTGGACGGCGCAAGGGATCTGGAGGATTTTGGCCCCCGTGATGACGTCTACGACATTGTCCTTAGAAACATTCATCTGGGAAGTGTAAACGTAGTCGATTAGGATTGACAAAGTCTTGTAGCTCATGCCCTTCACTTTGAGGATGTTTCGTGACAGCCGAGCTTTGAAGTAGTCACTCTTTTCTGCCAGGACTGACTTGTGAGCGTTGATTGTCTGACCGCCAACTTCGATGACTAAATCAGGCTCGGTTGTACCAGACAATGACTTGACCGCAACTGAGCTGTCGTCCGGGTTGCATGATAAGTCCGATTGATCTGTTGAAGGTTTAGCTCCAGCAAAGCGTGACTCTTTTGCTCTTGCGCCATTGGGGATTTGACTGCTTGCACAGTTTGATTCCATGTGGGACACCCTCGAGTCAACATGAGATCGAAAGTCCACCGCATTCTTTTCTTTGGACGGATCAAGTTTATTTGCACTTGCCATGTATGAGCCGTTACCTTTTTGACAATCGTTATGATTGTCTTCGGTTATCAGGCTTCCATCCAGCAGGTATTCTTTTTCAAACCTTGTAGGGACGTTGAAGGCTGTGTCGTCCCCCAAAAACCCTTGGACAAAACCCGGATGTAAATCCCTGGCCTTGTCAGTGTTTGCCACAAGGTTGACTGTGTGGCGGATGACATCGGCCTCGATTGCAGCAACCCCTCCTCCTGGCCCTCGGCCCTCGGTCATCCTGATGTACTCACTTGTGATGGACGATGCCGTCCTTACTGTTCATACTGGTGGGGTGGACAAACCTCTGTCTTTTGTGTCTTTCTGTCACCTACATGGAAGGGAGGGAACATGACTCATTAAGATGCAATTGCTGACGGGCATTATTTCTCTTATCATAACAGGACTAACATTGCAATGCAGTGTAATACCTCTAAGGCATTGCTGCCTCATCATTTCAACTTTATAAATATGTATAAAGAATGCCATTTAAAAGGAAATTGGTGGGGGATTAACATATTAGAGAAGTAAGGTAAGTATGATGACAAGAAAAAAATGTGCTAAAAAAGCACTAACATAGTGAACAAAACTATCCATTTTCTACACTGCTTGTCTTCAATAGAGTGGGTCACAGGTGAATTTGACCCTAACCTAGCTGCCAATGGGCGAGACGAGACCATGGACTGTTTGCCAGCCAATCACAAACATACATTTAGATTCATATTGCGTGGGATATGAGGAAGCCACCCGTTTTTAGCTAGCTCAGCTGGCGGCCATTTTGTCACTTCTGTCGAGGACTCAGATAACGATAGCGACCAATCATTGCTCAGCTTCAGAAAACAGGTGAGCAGTGATTGGTCGTTATCTAAGCCCTGAACAACTTCGATACATCAATGACAAATACAATATTAATCAGAATGTCATATTTCAACTAGTGGGCCTGCATAGGAACATATTCTGGAAAAAGAATATGTTTGGATTGACTTTCACTTTAACATGCATGTTTTTTAAATGTGGGAGGGAGTCAGGGGAACAGCAAAATTCATTCAAACTCCACACACGAAGGAGGAAGCCAAGATTTAATCCTAAAACATTAAAACTGTGAGACAGACGTGCAAACACTAGTACACTGTGCTGCCCACAAGATTATGAGATGGTTTCAAACATACATAAGGTCATGAATCACGTTCCTTTGCGGACAAAATGTAAAAATAGTTGTTGGGGAGATGCGATGGTAGTCTGCTTTGTGGCTATTGTCGAGGTGTCCTTGAGCAAGGCACCGTCTCCACTTCCTAGCTCAAGAGTGCACCTCTTTCACACTGACAACTCTCCTTGCATATCTGCAAGTGTTTGATTCGGTTCTGTGTGGTGATCGATAGATAGATAGATAGATAGATAGATAGATAGATAGATAGATAGATAGATAGATAGATAGAACAGACAGTACATGAATACTGTACAGTATGGTTTAAAATTAATTACTCTTTGAGGGATTATAATCTGTATAATACACTGCAGTTCCATTAATTTTGAATTCAGGAATACAGATAGAAACAGTTCGCATACCGCAATTTATATTGTACATGTACACCGTAATACTGTAAAGGTAAGACCAAAGGCCAAGCACGTTTCTTTTAGAAACTGCGTGACCTACTGCAATAATCACTCTAGCTGTTCATTATTGAGAGCGAGAACTAGATGCCTTTACTGCGCATGCGCATGGCTAAATTGCTCCTTAAAATGACAAGGAAAGGGTGAAAAGAGCATCTGCTTGTTTCATCATGCTCTTGCAACAATGAGAAAACAAGTGATAAAATGAAAGAAGATTGTCTGATTGCAACCTTAAAGGAATCTACATTTATTTCCATGCGAAGTTAAATGCAACCTACCTGCGATTTCAGTTTGCGATTAAAGCGCTGGAACCAGCAATCCCTCCAACAAAGCCACCACAATCCTGACCAAGCAGTCACCCGAGATGACTTTATTTTATCCACATTTTCGTCTCGATCCCGTCCACCCATTCACCTCTTAAACCACCCGATCCTATGAATGGTCTGTCTTCGACTGCTCCAATCTGAAGTCTCCCCGCCGCCGGGGCGAGGCAGGCTCAAGCGGCGATCGAAGAGCAGTCCCCCCGGTGGGCGCGCCTCCCTCACCAGCCTCCTCGCGTGACCGTGCACTCAACAAACGTGGCGAGTGTCCTCATGCACTGGAAGCGTCCAGCATTGGCATGACTACTCAAGAGATATCCTGTTAGTTTTTTTTCCCCCCATACAGTTGACTATTGCCCTAAACCACGCCCCTTCAGTGAGTATTAACCCTCAACTGTACAGGGCAAGGCTCCATCTGTTGGACGCGCGCAGGACGCATGCATCATTCCTTCACTCCCCCAATATACCATGGTACCACCATGGGCGCGGTTGATAGGACTGTACCATGTACAGTAAATGAAATTTACGTGCACTTTGTAACTAAATGCATCAATTGTACAGTCACTGGCAGAGGTGGCAAAAGTACACTTACACTATCAGCACTCAAGTAAAAGTACATAACTCTTGTTAACCCCTGTGCTTATAGGGAAATTAACCCAAACCCATGTTTTTTTCAAGAATATGTTCCCAGCAGGGGCGGCACGGTGGTCAACTGGTTAGCATGTCTGCCTCACAGTTCAGAGGTTGTGGGTTGGATTCCGGCCCCGGCCTTCTTGTGTGGAGTTTGCATGTTCTCCCTGTGCCTGCGTGGTTTTCTCTGGGTACTCCGGTTTCCTCCCACATTCCAAAAAAATGCATGGTAGGTTGATTGATCACTCTAAATTGCCCCTAGGTGTGATTTTCAGTGCGCATGTTTTTTTGTCTCTGTGTGCTGCATGTTCTCCCCGTGCCTGCGTGGGTTTTCTCTGGGTACTCCGGTTTCCTCCCACACTCCAAAAAAATGCATGGTAGGTTGATTGATCACTCTAAATTGCCCCTAGGTTTGATTTTGAGTGCGCATGTTTTTTTGTCTCTGTGTGCCCCGCGATTGGTTGGCAACCAGTTCAGGGTGTACCCTGCCTATTGCCCGATGACAGTTGGGATAGGCTCCAGCACGCCCGCGACCCTTGTAAGGATAAGCGGTTCGGATAATGGATGGATGGGTTCCCAGCAGGCCCACTAGTTGAAACACGGCATCCGGATTAATATTGAGTTTGTGGAATAAGAGTTAATCCACACATTTTTAGCCATCTCTGGGGGCGGCCATTTTGTCACTTCTGTCAACTGAAAATGACATCACAACTGCTCAGGGCTCTGCTTCAGAAAACAGGTGAGCCGTGATTGGTCGTTACCTGAGCCCTGAGCAGGTATGATGTCATTTTCATAATCTTGAAAAAAAATGTTAGGCTTGAATTCCCCTTTAAGTAAAAGTAAAAAAAAAAAAAAAGGCTCTGAAATCTAGTGAAGCACAAATTTGAATTTACACTATATGCACAATAACCCAGAGCCTCAATAGTGCTCAAGAAAAAATTGGATTCTCTATTAAACTGTGTTTGTATAGCTTTGTTAATGTAAACTGATCACCTAAAAAGGCTAAATCAGAAAATGATAACTGAAAAACCACACACCTTATGAGTTTTTTTCAGCTTATACAGAGAATTTTTCACTGTTGTTTTACATGTAAATCGGTAAAATCTCAATCAGATAAACAACAAACATCTCATCTGCACTTCACTTTACCTATTTCTCGTTACATGCTTTTATGTCACATTTCTATCTGCGGTAGTTGAAAAAAGTAATCAGCATATTTTGATAAAGATACAATCCATTGGCTTGTACGTGTACACACTGACAGAGCGGTACTGATTTTTTTTTTTATAAAATGAACTTTATAAGTAGATTTTCTTTATAGCACTTCTCTCAAGAAGACACTTATATTATACAGGTTAAATAAGACAAACAAAACAAAATAATTAGTAATCAACAATAATATCTTACTGGAATGCCTGCCAAAGCAAATGTTTGTCAATACTTTTTGAAAAGATCTACAGAAGAATATTTATAAATACGGCAAGAATAGATCGAGACTAATTTAAAACAGCATCAAATTGTGCAATTCTATATTCTATGGATCTGCCCCGTGTAGTGTTTGTTGGCCGCACAACCATCAAGCCTGTGCGGTTAGCGGTTTAAATGGCAGACATACTCAGAGAACAGAGACAGGCCGGGGACAGATGTGTGCACACTAAATGAGCATCTCTATGGAAACCTCAGGGTTGTCAATGCCAGCCACAAGCTAACATGAGTTTACTAGTAGGCCACACATTATATCACATCAGAAGTACAAATGTTTTAATACATGACTGCCGGACAGATCTGATTATATTAGTAGCATAGCAGAAGATAGCATGCGCTATGGACTATGGACAGGCGAGAGCTTATCTCGCCCCTTGATTGCAGGTGAATAGTGAAAATGGTTGCGCAACAGTGGATGTGGGCGTTTGGAGTGAGAAAACGGCTTGACCCGCTCTGCTCAGCAGTGGGAGAAATGAGTAGTGAAATCCCAGAAGAGCTGCATCACGCTCCACTCACCTACCTCAGGCACACTGCTAGTCCCAACATGTAGTAAAGGAGAATCGGATATTCTGTTCTTCATCCTAAAACTGCCACTGTTTGTTTAGTAATCCAACCATTCACATCTAATCAAGTTTCCACAGTGCTTAGTACTGTGTATTCCCTAGGTTAGAATATAAACTAATTTCCCCAAATGGCATCCATATGGCACAAAGTACATAACTATCTCCATAAAACATGTATAAATTGTTTTAGAACATAACAGAAATACAGTATTACACGTAAATGTATACAACAACAAACAAAAGTATGTTTTTACAGTCTCTTAAATATTCTTAACTGAGAAAGAGGATTCAGGGCTGAACAAAAAACCTTTCCTTGTCAAAACAAAAAAAAAAATCTTCCATTTGTGGAGAACACTGGCCAGCCAGACATCCTAGTCTTTCCAAAGCAAATCAGTCAACGTTACTTCACCTTTTTATCCCTTTTCTTTGTAAACACATGAGTGGGAACACCAGGCCAGTTCCATCAAATGATATTTTATATTACTCAAAGAACCTTTGTTTTTTCTCCCTCAAAACGCTTACAGACAATTCTTAGTGAACTCCATATTTACACCTCAACAAGTTATGACAGGGTTGCCTAAACCTGATCCTAATCTTGGAAAAAAAGTTTACAGAATATAACAGCCACATTGTAACTTTGCATGCCACATGCAGGAAAAAAAAAATCTCAACACCATTTTACAAACTGTGGTCTTGCATACAACAAACAAACAAAAACTAGTGGCAAGTCATGTGATGTTAGCCTGCAAGAGTTCCCTTTCTTTTATCTTGCAATGAGATATCATCAGGAATATACTGCATTGGAGGAAAGTATTGCCTTTCTGGTTTAAATAAGGCATTTCGTTTGTTGTCATTGCTCCATAATTAGTATAAATGTAACACTAGTCATCTTTGGGACATAGAGTAGATATAAAAAGTTTACAAACCCCTGTTCAAATGTCAGGTTTTTGTCATGTAAAAAAAGGAGACCAAAATAATCACTTAAAAAAAAAACCCATTTTCCCCCATTATTGTGGCCTATGAGCCGTAAGACTCAAGTGAATAAAAAAAAATTGTACATAGACAAAAAAAAATAAATAACTGAGATTAAGTGGCTGCAAAAGTGTGCTCACCTTGTTATAACTGGGGGCTGCGGCTATTTTTTCACAATTAACAAATAACATTCGAAACTCTTGTTGACACCTGAGAGTCAGCACACAATGTCCATTAACAGCTCACTTTTTTTTTTGCTTTACAGCAGAAGCCTGGAGGTGTTGTGCAGACGAAGGAAAAATCCACAATACTGTACTTTACAAAAACAGTACTAACATAATGAACTCGAATATAAAGAACCAAACCATTTGTGCATCATGATTTACGGCAGCTATCAAATCGACTGTGCTGTCCTTTCTGGCGTGCCCGCCTTGGCAGTAGAATACTATACTGTAGTCAGGCAGACAGAAACAAATAATAGACTTCTACTACTACTACTATAACTTCTGCAAGTGAGTCATTAAGATGCTGTAATACTCGACATTTTTCATGGATGATCATGAGTATATGCCTGTGAGTTTTATTCCATTACCTAAATGTGTTGTTTGTGTTCATGTGTTGCTTCTAAAAATGCAACTGTCAAGTTTTTCAAATGATTTTACCTTGGTCTCATTCTTTCTTATTACAACAATCTGGCATTTGAAAAGCGGTGTGAAGACTTGTGTGCCTGAAATGAGTCAAGAGACATTTGTACGATAACAAATACAACTGCTCCCTGGTAATTCAGTTGTGTTTGACTGGTGTATTGTTAGGTCACATGTTGAGCAAGGGGATCTGCCAGATCAGGATGGTTGAGGTGTTGTCCTCATGGCGTGACTGTTTGGTCTTTTTGTTCACCCTGCGATGGCCCAAACCTCCAGAAACCACGAGGAGAGAGCTAACGTTCACTTTGCTGGTCCGGCGGGCCCTCTGGTGGTGGGCCGGATCATGGAGTACGTCGTAAAGGGCCCCGTCCTCGGGCCCGTGCTCCAAGGAACCTTGGGACTGAACTAAAGAACCGCAGGATGAGGACGACAGTGAGTCCTGGAGTGCCATGGTGGTGCAGCCTGCCTCTCCCAGCCATACTCCTTGTCCTTGAGGCAAGGTTGAAGTGGAGTCTGAGGGCGGCAGAGTGCCTTCTCCGTCCTCTGGCTCTACTGGCTGGGCTGACGCTGAGGAGGCGGGGGGCGGGAGGCCCGAGGGTCGGTTGCACACCGCTGTGGCCACAGTTAGGAACTTAACTGGGCCGTTGTGAGCATGCAAGGATACCATGCCCCGACCTGAAGACACACACAAGCACTCAAATGTTCATTCTCAATGCTTCACGTGGACTCAAGATGTCATGGAATCCGATACAATACTGCAGCCGCAGCAAAACTCAAGCCCCCCAAAATAATGACAATGCAAAATGCTTGGAACGCAAATGCGCTGTGACAGACATGAACCAATTTGCGGTGCTCATGGGCACCTATGCGCCGCTTATGTGCACCCCTGCCTATAAAGGGCAAACGCTATCTCAATGACAACATCAATTAAAAACATGAGTTATTTGTCAATGTATTGTGCAGGTGTAGCTAACGTGACAACTACCTTTGCTCGTAATCATTTTCATTAGTGTTATTTGTTTCCCCATTATGTAAACATACACCCACACATACAAATGCCAATATGCTGGACCTGTATTACCTGTGACCTTAGGGATACCCTGTAGTCTGGGGACAGAGAGGGCCACAGTTACGCCCAGGTTGGTTCCGACGAGTAGCATACCATGGCAAGCCAGTAAACTGCTCACTGACACTCTCTGGTTCCCTGTGGAACACCACAAGCGTGACGTTATTCGCTTATACTTTACATATATAAAAAAATAATCTACTGTTGGACTACAACTACAGCAGCGATTGTGACCCAATGGACAAAATCCCCACACACACACTCCAGAGTGGAAGCTGTTAAAGCCAACATCCTATTTTACTATTTGAAGTCGCTGTAGTTTAAAGTTCATCCATCCATATTTCGCATATATCGCTTCTCCTGATAATCATTGCTGATGAGTTGGTCTCTCACATCTCAGGTGACTTTGGCCAAGAGTTGCCGAGACGCACGTCTCATCATGGCAGAAGCCCGCAGGCTGCGAGTGTGTACTGTGCAGTGGAGGCTTGCACAGTTCACTTGATCCTGCACTAATTGATTGCTGCCACTTGTAATGGAAAAGCAACGGAGGTCAGGTCGGGTCAAGCGAGGCCGGGCCGGGCCGGGCTGTTCTGGTACCTGAAATGGAAACGCGGCTATGTAGACAATCGTTCACATTCAAATTCAGACCTCAGGACAATTTAGTCTCTTCAATTAACGTAACATGCATGTTTTTAGAATATGGAAAGAAGCTGGAGAAGCCAGAGAAACCGGGGAGAACATGAAAACTCCACATAGGAAGGCCAGAAGGCACAGATTCGAGGTCCCAACCTCAGAGGCAGACGTGCTAACCATTCGGCCACCGCGTCCCAATACTTTTGTCCAAATTGTGTTTTGTTAACCTCCAGGGAAAAAGAGGCCACTTCGGCAGGCTGTAAAATGTTGTTTGAGGAAGGTGAGTCTGCATATTTCTGCAGCGATGAGGTTTATTTATCTCCACGGCAACACTGAAAAGATTGTGAATAAATGTAGCTCTTTTCAAGCCTCAGTTAAACAAAGAATCACAAGAGGGTTACATAACAGAACGACTGATGCGTAACACTGTAATTAAGCAACAAGCAGTGCCTCTCTTCAGGACAGCTTGTGGCAGCGATAGTTTAACCGTGCCACCTGTTTGTTTCCCTCTTGGTCACAAATATCAGTGCGATGCACAGTCAAAGTCTTGTTTACATCTCTGTTCATAAAGGAAGGCAATAAAGTCTGACATGTTGACAGATTGTGAGACTCACCATAGATATGAGCTTTGTCAGATATCTGATCCAAGGACAGAAAACAAAAAAAAGTTTTTACTGTTGTATGGTGAGGGGTAAGGCTGTCATGAGTCATTGCTGCGCTAACAGTTTGACTTGAATTTCCTCCCTCACAGTAATCCTCTTTGGCTGGTGGAAAAATGGTTTCCAGTCCCTGTGATGGAACCCCCCCCCCAACTAGAGGTGACCCCTTCCATGGGGCTCACCAACCACTCTGGCATTGCTCCGGGAGGCAGCCAGGTACACTCCTCTTCCTAAAGCCCTTCTGAGGACGGGGAATCTTGACCACATGTGCTTCTAATGAAGGCACGCGATGGGCAGAAAAACACATTGCTGGTTGGGGGGGGCTTGGTCAACTTTCCCCTTTCATAATATTTGGAGTTCCCCACCCAGAGGGTGAACTAAAATAAATCCAGAGGGAACATCCACACGATCGTGATCCTACAGCAGAGTACCGCTTTGATCCGCACTTAGCCCTGACGAGCAACAGCAGGAGGGAGGAGTAAATCTCATACGCTACAATATTACACAGCGCCAGCAATTCAGTCACACTAAGAATAACAGCGCCATGTGTGCAATTGTGCTTCTCTCTCCATGGGTGGAGAAGACAGCATTCTTCGGGATTAGCCGTAGACTTTTAAGTTGATAAAGTAGGCTGTGTCTACTGTTAATGTGCACATTTTCATTTTTTAATCAGGGTGACTGTCGCCCCGTTTTGATTAAGCGGGAACGGTTTGGTTCAGGGTTGAGTTTAGTGTTATGTTACACATTTGTGGAAGTCTTGCGCACTGTTTTTCACGCCCAGTTGTTACACCAGCATTTTTGTGCCACTTGGAAAGGTTTACTCTACTTACCCCATTTTTGGTAAAATTCTAAATTTGTATGACTTCCAGCCACGGCGTTCGGCTTGGATGCCACCGGGTCCGTGAAATTTTCCTGCTCCGTCTTTTGGCTATCAACCAGAATGGTAAGGTGCCTAATGGGTGGAGCTAGACAGTGCAGTCTGCAATTGATCCACATGATAAACACAAAATGCTTCCAAAATCAGCTAGCTAAATCAAAAACGGTGCAAAAAACATGGTGGTTAGCATCTTTATCACTTCCAACACCTTTCCCAAGTCTTGCTGCAAACGTCATGTAGATCTGTTGGACTGGGAACCATTCAGGAATCATAAGTGATGGCAGAGGAGAAATAATACATAATAATAATAAATAATAACTAAGTAATACAATAAATAATAGAGTAAATGAAGTCAGAGATATCATTTATTGCCCCGCCCCTCTGATATTTGTCCCATTAAAACACGCATGGCTGCCTTTTTAGGTCACACAGCAGCAGACAAAAGCACACCCTGTGTACACACTGCAACGCAACTGCCACTATCGTCTTGCTTTCTTACAAACAACAACAAAGCCATTCAGCAAAAAGAGCACAACTTCAGAAATATCAACTACTATTTCCACGGAATGACTCCAAAATACGAGCCGCACTTAGCAAGGCCTAAGCATGAAAATGACTGCTATTACGGCATATTATGCCAAGGCGTTTCTAAGGCGATGCTAAGAAGCACCAGACAGAAATGACGGTGGGTAGTGCAATTGTTCCAACATGTGTGAACATGAGAAGGGCAAACTTAAAGCGCAACTGACTGAAGCAATCACATGAAAGACAACGCCCCAATTTTCCTGACACCTATAAAGTGGTCTGTACACATACACAAAAATCCTTTCATAATTACACTTAATGTCGACATTATTTTATTCATTTGTATACTGTGGAACCTTGAAGCAGATAAAATAATCTGTTCTGGGGTAGTAGTTAACCATGATTTGTTATTATTTAGAATCTAGTTTTCCAAGAACAGATAATGGAAATTAAGTTAATACATCCGAGGACACAGTCACAAAACCTTTAGACCTAAATTACAAGCGTTGGTCAAAGAGATCTAATAATAGACTTGGGTTTTGAATCTTCCCGATGAGGGAACCCTGCTTTAGATGCTTGCTGAATGTGAGTCAGTTTCCGCACTGTACGACCCGTTTGGGTCTTTTGAGGTTCCAAAGTAATTAGTCTGTCTACTACTTTGCGGTTAAACCAGTTGCAGATCAAGAAATCATTACTGTTTCTCTTGCAGCCAACACGAGTGCTCTAAATACATCAAAGACGATGCACAGGCAGCACATTTCCTAGTCTAAATCTGGCCTACAGTCACAACTTGTGGTGATACGCAACATCCCCTGGAGAGCATTCTGGAAAAGTCTAGATAAGAATAAAACCAAAGGAGCAAAGCTTTCCATGTGTGGTATAGTTTGTCAGAGAAACCAGCTTCCGCTTCACTTGCACGGATCTTATTAACCAACACGGGCAGTCACCTCCCTTCAGCAGACTGCTTTTAACATTCACATGTCCCTGAAGGAGAGGCCTACCCATTTGTAAGTGCCGATCACAGGGAGGTCACCCCTCGATCAGGTGAAAACAGGAGCATTTAAAGAGCTTGGCCATTTCTCTTCAGCAAAAGAAAGGGCATTTTCCACTTCAGTCGTGTTTTTGTTTTGTTACAGTATGAGGCTGTTTTTTTTCCCACTATTAGTTTTGTACTTTCCGCCAAAATATCGCATACCATCTCCACAAATCTATGCACTTCTTGACTTGTGATTGGACTTTCACATCTCACTAAATGCGGTTGGACCTGAAAGAAATGCCAGATGTGCAAACTGAGCCTTAGGAAACTGCATACTTTGAGCCAAATAGTTTTAAATGTTACTGTCATCTTGTGGCAAAAGAGAAGCAAATGCTGTTTCAGTCGCCGTGCTGTTGCCGAGGCTGACGAGGGATTGAAGAACGGAACAACTGTAGGCAACCATGCCACGCATATGGTTCTTGCGAGCACATGGATGAGTTATCATCAACATGACTAGATGTCACTCACCAACATTACAAGACAAAGACACACATCCAGATTTGGCAGGAACGTGTAAGCTCCCCTCTAGAAGCGATTGCATTCATTCTTTTAGGCTCTGTGTTTTTGGGTCAAGGCTGATGTAACACAGCGGATTAAAAGATCTAAAGTAGCAGCCAGCTTCTCTGATGACTTCAGCATGCACCATTTACTGTGCTGACATTTAATTTGATTTGCACTGAACGTTGTCAGCAATACTTTGACTTAAACCTATGTGGCGGCAAGGAGTCCTCTTTGGAGGACAAGAATAACCCAGGAATTTTCTCCAAATAAAACAGTATCAGTGTAAAGGGATGGTAAGCTTGTGGCCCATTGTTCACCTTTGTTGTGCTGACTGTATGAGCCACTAATTACAGCTTTACATTCTTAAACAAGCACAGGGTAAAGGAGAGTCAACATGGTAGAATGACATAAGGTATGTCAATTGATGTTTAAAGAATGAACAGAAACCTGTGCTCACATCAAAACAATCCCCCCATTTACTAGTGCGGTGTTGCCTCATTTTTCGCAGGTGATACGTTCCAAGCGAAATAGAGGTTGACTTTTTTTTTTTTGGTGTCCCTCATTGGAAATGTACGGACGATGATTAGGGCCAGTGGGGGGAGAAAATAGGTTGGCAAGATTCTCACTTTTATCTCAGAATTCTGACTTTAAAGTGAGAATTCTGACTTTATTCTCAGAATTCTCACTTTTCAGAATTCCCACTTTAAAGTCAGAATTCTGAGAATAAAGTCAGAATTCTGACTTTAAAATTGGGATTCTGACATTAGAATTCTGAGAATAAATTCAGAATTCTGACTTTAAAGTAAAGTGAGAATCTTTACCAACTTTTTTTTTTCCCCCACTGGCCCTAATCCTCTTCCGTAGAAATGTGTGGCACATAATGAAGCAAAAGATACGACAACGGAGACCTTGCACTGAAGTTGTACATCAAGCAAGACTGAGAAAGAATTCCACCTACAAACTACAGCAATTAGTGCCTCAGTTCCCAAATGCTTATTAAGTATTGTTGAAAGGAAAGGTGATGCAACACGGTGGTAAACATGACCCGTCCCAGCTATTTGGAACGTGTTGCAGACATCAAATTCAAAATGAGTGAATAAATGCAAAAACGTTTATCAGTTTAGACATTGAATATCTTGTCATCGCAGTGTATTCAATTGATTGCAGATTGAAAATTGGATTTGCAAACCATTGCATTCCGTTTTTGCTTATATTTTACACAACATCTCAACATCATTGGAATTGAGGTTTGCACAGTTTTACTAAGCAACTTACTTTTCTGAATCCTTTTACTCCTAAGTTTGTCACTTGGATCTGACTTTAAGGCAAAAAGCGGACCACATTTTGTGAAATGTTTTTGGTACATCATTGAATAAAGTGCAAATGAAAGGTTACTTTTTCAGTGTTTGGACTGAAAGGGCCACAGAAAGATGAGGGGATGACAACCCTGCCATGGAAGCTGAATACGCACCTCCACAGATGTATAATTACTGACAGGCATTGAGAAAGAGAATCATGAGGTCACTGTCCATGAACGCAGCTACATTTCAAACTATGTGGCAAAATGATTGACACTTGAAGAGAAATGAGAATAGAAGTCTTTTGCTGCCCTTTTTCTAATACTTTGGCACTAAAAATGATTTTGAGTCGTACCTTTTTTGAAAATCACTGAAGGTCAACATTTCCTTAAAGTTAAGTCTAATGGTTAGCACCCGACTTAGGCGCTACTTTTTTCCTAAGCTATTCATATCATCATAGTTCGGTGGGAGCCATAGATGACAAATTGTTTTACCAAAACTGTCCGCATGAAGAGTGAACATAGAATATAGAATAGCTACTATTGCTGAAGTTTACCAGTGAATCCTGACCACGTGGATCAGTGGAAAACAATCCACTATGAACAACGGATTTTGAATGGCTGCAAGACGACTCGCTTTGCCTCGTGATGTAACAATGACTAATGTGTACGAATGAGTTTTGGGGCTTTTGCTTTCCAACACTGAATAGGGATTTTATTGTGCAGGAGGAGGAAGATAAAGATACCGATCAATGACTTTTCTGGGAGGCTACTCTGTATCAAGTAGCCGTGCTCGGCATTGTTTGGAAACGTTTACTGGTGTTTTAAGGTATTAAGGTAAGTTCTTAAAAATCCCTCTGTGTGACATCTTTCTTTGCAAATATCACATTTTATAACGAGGAGACCCACAGCTAATGAAGCGAAGCGGCCTAAAAATGTACATATTTGTTTTTATGGCTAAATTTAGCCTAAATTTAATTATGAGCAGTAATATAGTCTGAAAATGACAGTATTCACTGTAAATGATGTTACCTTACCAGGCAATATATTGTTGACAGGCGTTGCAATATTGATGTCCTGCAGGTGCTCCAAGGTCTCAGTGTGAAAGAGGCGCAAAGTGGAACCTGAGCTGAAGGCAATCCAGATGCCCACGCCAGCCACCACCATTTGGGACACCACCATACCCTCCTCCTGATGGGCCTCCAGTTGCCTCTGGGTGGGGAAAATGGCACAGGTGAGCGAGCAATAGCGAGGTGCAAAAAATAAAATAAAAGACAATAACAAAAAAATCTTGCAAAGATCTGGATTCAAGTACTAAACCTAACATATGAGTAGTAGTAACAGAAATGACTCATAAAAAAGAACAAGAACTTGTTAATCAGCATTTCTCACGTGAAACTCAAACGTGGGGTATAAAACATTTGTACGCTTTAAATTTGTAAAACTGAATTCACAACGAGAAATGCAATAAAGTAGGCATTCTCCAAGCCAAGAGTTACATAACCTCACCACACATTGCACTACATGTAGGTGGAGTTAAATTTAGTCGAGTCCATTTAGCTGTCCATTCACAAGCACCTCAGAGTAATATTCTACTGAAAAGTAGATCGTAATCAAGCCTGAAATGTGTTCAAAGTGTGTTTAATCGATAAAAGATGCAAACATGAGAACTCAATTACTTGTATACGTCTCACCCTGTGCGAGTGGATTAAGTCTAATTCCTCAGTGGCGAATGGAATAAGAGCAAGATAGGCAGGTGGTCCAACATAATGAGCTTAATGAGGCTAAACAGATTATGAGAGAGTGCTTGTAAGGGGGACAAGACTATTCCTGGTCCCTTGTAAGGGGGACAAGACTATTTCTGGTCCCATGGCAAGGTGCTTCCATTTCTGAAACGAGAGGGGAACACGTACAAGGAAGGCCATATTCTTAGTCATATCCCAGGCTATGGAAAGAGGAGACCCAATGGAGGCAAATCAGACAATATCCCCTATTATTACTATTATTGTCACAAGAAGTTTCAAGTTCTTATTTTTAATTACCGTGTGATTTTTCAATTCTCCCTACCAAAACATTCGTTGCAACAGTGTCTGTCCCTTTTCCTTCTCCTTGTCTAACTAACTTTTTAGAGGGACACATTTTCCCACAGACTTAACAATTGGATAGGAGATGATTTGGGCTGCCATCATGGCTCCCACTTGAGTGTGCTTCCTGTGTGATTTGCACAGGCAGACGGGGACAGATAAGAGGAAAATGAGCACTTTTTTTTTTCTCTAATCCTCACAAATCTTAAAAAAGAATGAACTGGCCCCTTTAAATTACTTGTGTGCTACTTACCTCCACACAGTGCGTCTGTGTGCTAATGATGAAGACCTGCCCGCCCGATGAAGCCCAGAGATACTCTTCTACAGCCAGCATGGCTTTGATTGGCAAGACTCCCAGTTTCACCACCTTGGCCTTGTCGCTAATCCATAACCCATCTGTAACAGACAGTGACAGATCAATATTACATAAAAAACATGAGTTACGTACATTTATTACAACCTTTGCACTCGTACTACTGCACGGCCCATTGCGATCTCACAATAAAGGCCATTCTTCTTGAACTTTATCGAGGTTATGTTGACACTGTGCCTTTATAAATGTCACCTATAAAGGTCATTTGCATCAAGAACACTTCTAATACGGGTGGAGAGGCCATTGATGGTTTTCATAGCCTTCACTATGAATATAAATGTGGTGCGAAGCATTAGTCATAGCCAAGCTCCATCCTGCTCGCACCTCCTACACACTCAGCTCTCCATGTGCCTGGCACCCACAGTGGCAGCTCAGCACAGATGAAACACGGCTTGCAGACCACATTTGATTTAACAAAAAAAAAAAAAAGCTTGAATTCAACTAAGGCCAGTTTGTGTTCCAGCATGATTGTGCACCCATCTACAACAAAACTCACTGATACAATGGACGTGATAGTCTTCTTCAAGAAATTTCCAAAGTTCTTCATTGTACTGCATTTTCCTCACTTTTAGAACGGGCGTTACAAAAAGTCACACAAGAGCAAAGAAAAAACAAAAACATTTGCAGAGTTAAACCTTTGAATCCCATCAAATTTATGTTTTGTTTTGCAGGACACTATCCATAATGGCAGTTCATCTCTTGGAAATAAGAGTGAAAAAACAAATCATGTGCTCTGATGTCTCATGCAATTTATAGATCAGTCTCGTCTGACCTTATGCATGACAACAGTTTGAAGTTTTGTATAATCTTAAAAGCATTCACATTTAAAGGCTTCAGTGTATTTTCTTTCTTTTTTTCTTCTTCTTCCAACTGTCGTAAAAACCTTTGTCCACATACAAAGTAGTTATTGATATGTTGGACCGAGTTAGTTAGTAGAATTTAAGAATATAAACTAGTACACAGACACAAAAAAAAGACTACCGGTAAATTAAATGAATATAAAAAATGAGTCCTCAGCATGAATTACTAAACACGAAGGGCCCAGTGTCAAATTGAAGTTCATTTCCTCCAGATGCCGCACAGATTTGCCTAATCTCAACCAGGAAGTGAACGAGGCCTCACCAACAGTGTTTGTTCAAGAGGAGGCACAAAGGCAGCTATTGAAGAAGGGAGAGAGAGGAGGAGAGGTGCCACGCTGGGTGAGATTTTCCTCAGAAGAGCAGTACAGAAATAATTCAGAGGGCAGAAGTAATCTCACACAACAGAAGCTAGGTGGAATAAGCATTCCAGCAACGCCCTTGGTTTATTATTGTAATACAGCTGCATGCAGAAAGAGTAAATGAAAAAGGATTGAGTCATGTCGGAAAAGCATAAAAATACAAAAGTGCCAACTGCAACCAACTAAACATGCTGCCTGCGCGTCTCTGTGTATGAACAAGCCGTCAAACCAGCATATCTGTTTTCTTTTGACAACAGTGCCACAAACATTAAAACAACCTCCGCAGGAAGATGTTGAGCGCCATAGAGGAGCAAAATCACAGGCTCCCTTACATCTTCCCTCCTACAGCCAGTCACAAAGCAAAAACAAGCGGAGCAGTATGAGGATGACTGACCAGCCTCGTATATGAATACGAAGAGTTCCACAGTAAGACGACTAAAGATGCAAAGCAGCATCACTGTCACTTCAGCGCTTTTTGATGTTTTGTCCCAATTCAGTGTTTGATCACAAGTGTGACTGCTCTCCACAGAGGAATGTCGGCTGCTTGTGTTCTTGTTTTTATGCAGTATCGGTGCTTTATGATATAATGAAATGGACTGAGGGAAAAGGAATGGGTGTACCTATCAATAATTGATAATTAGGAATTCTTAAGTTTGGATTAGTTAGGTTCTCTTGAAGAACTGCAAATGGGCATATGTGGCAGCAAACATTCGGGGGAACACTTTTGTTTTCCTCACTAGTTTGCTGTGGGAAATGGGCAGCCAAAGAAGTCGAAAAATGTACAATTTAAGTGAGAACGTCGAAAACATTCCATCCCCAATAATGCAGTACCCTGCAGTAGAGATAGACCGATTATCGGCCGGGCCGATAATTGGGGCCGATATTTGGCATTTTGGCAATTATCGGCATCTGGCTTTTTTTTTTTCATTTTAAGGCCAATAAATTAAACGCTGGTTTATTGCAGGCCCGCCCACAGCACCATCTGATTGGTTCCTTGTGCAGTGGGTAACAGCCAATCAGCGTAAAGCTGCCTGTGTCTCTCTCGCTGCTTGAGCAGCACGGCACAGGAGAAATTCAAGCTATTAAACAGACTTTGAGGAAATGTTAATAAATAGCTGACAACCGCTTGTAACGTTACTAAATTGACGGCAAAGTACTGTAAGTGGAAGTCCGGTCACATGCATTTAGAGCAAAAAGTGTCACTTTTTCTGCTTCCACAGAAAGTCAGAACACCCACAAAAAGCAATGGAGAGAAGACACAGCCGTGTTGATGAGATTATTTTTCTGGCTTAGTAGCTGCGTTGAGGATGCACTTTTCTGTTTTTGAACTTTAAAACAAAGATGTGTGAAAGATAAACATCTGAGTTATAAGGGATTTTTAGAAAACTATTTACTGTAGAAAACTTTAAGGAGATGTTTGTTTTCATTGAAGTATAAGACATGCATCTGAGCCTGGGAGCTCCCGGCACTTTTCTAAGATCTAAAAAAGCGTTAAAATGTTGTAAATCACTCAAGTTTTTTAATTAAAGGCCTTTAAACTAAATCAAGTGCTGGAGTTTTTATTTTTCAAAATGTTGACACCATTTTAACACCTTTTTTCTATTTTTTTCGAATGAATATCGGCTTCAAATATCCATTACCGGCCTCCTTGACTAATAATCGGCATCGGTATCGGCCCTGAAAAAAGCATATCGGTCTATCTCTACCCTGGAGCATCTGCTTTCAGCTGATGGAATGGTCACAAGAACGGTCTCATGACAAAGCTTATTCACATGCTCATATTTTTTGTCAAAAGTCAGTTGGCTGGAGTGATTTTATTCTGTTACAGTTGAATTTGAGCTTTTTTTTCACTTCATGTTCTGCTCCCCCTTATAGTAGCTGCATTTTTTTTAACAAGACAGAATATTCAGGTTTTTACCCATTTAATCTATAGTTGTCCGGGTGATTGATTTGGAAAAGGTCATCCCTTTAATGAAGTACAGTATGGTACAGCAAAAGTCACTTGCTGCGAAAATGTTCTTAAGCAGCATTGCAATGGAGACCCAGGCAAGCGTTATCCCAGCAAATGATAGATGAGTCACATATTTACAGCGAAAGAGTGGCTTCGGGGATGAAATCAGGCATTAGATTGAGAGGAAAGAAGGCCAAAATGAGAATATCCAGCGACACCAAAACCTAACAAAGACACTGTGATGCTATCTCCTAATTAGTCAGCGGTGGATGAAGGAGCAAAAAGATGTGGCAAGTTGTGATGGCAAGTCAAAAACAGAGTTAAGCGTGAACACTTTTTCACTCCATCTGCAGCGTGGACGCACACAGACATACACAGCTAACAGATGAGCTTTGCAGAAGAAAGTTGCTGGAAACTATAACAGACATCTGATTTAAGTCATATGAAGACGACCTGAGAAATGTCTGACTGTAGTTACTAAAACAAATGTTGCATTTGACTAATGCTGATCATAAAAGTATTTGGAGCAATGATATATTTTGAAAAAAAAAGAGAGAATGTATTAAAGCCATGTAGCAGATGGAACAAAACAAAGAATGGCACAGACTGTGGGAAGAGAGTCAAGCCTGGATCCTTTCCTCTCTCTGTGTATGTCTGGAAGCGGGGACATTAAATAGGTCACCTCTTTCAGAATGGCTTCTCCCAGACAACCAGACAAATGGAAACAGGATCACAACACACGAGAAAGGTTGACCCATGATCACTCGATGCACAGTGAGCCTGTCATTTTCTAACACTAACTCCAAGAGCCACCATTGCAGAGCCACCAACTTAGCAACACTGCACTGATTCATGTGTTGTGGTTGAAACTCACATCATTTCAGGTCAGGCTCAGACTAAATATCTTGGTGCTTCGCTTACACAGTTTTAAAACACATTTCAAATATCAAAGCCGATATGTCTCTGTTTTACACAATTAGTGACTTAACCATAATTGGCCTCATTAGAGCCATTTATGAGGATCAGCAAACAGTGCATTAAGCCATCCCACTGACAGACATACCCTGTGATCTGGAGTAGATGGCCACAGAGCCACTGACCAGGCCAGCATACAAACAGCGTTTCATGTAAGCCAAGCTAGTGACAGTGGATTTGTCTGGGGTGAAGAACTGCTGCAGGCGCACTTTCTTGGACCGCTGGCTGCTTTTGTAGACAATAATGCTAAAAACAAAAAGATTAAAAAAAAAAAAATTACGGGCTCATAGATACAGTACTGTACATTTGTGTCAAGTTAAATATATTCATTGGCCATTTTTATTAGGTACACTTATCTCAAAGGGCTATTTATTTTTAAAATATGTATCATAGTTGTAGTGTGGAGTGGTCTAACACTATACTGCATTGTTCTGTCAGACATTTTAAGAATGATGTTTAGCCCCCTTGCTTTTTGGCCTTTCTTGCACTCAGAGCCAAACACGAGGTGCTCTAAAGCGGCCATACCAGCTGACTATCCAAATAGGGGTTGGACTGGGACCACGTGGGTCGGCTAAATATGCAGACGGGAACTTCGTGGCGGTTAGGCGATGCCCAGCTCTGTTAAATACAGTGATTCTGTTACAGTGCTTGAATTGTACCAAATGGAAATCAAGGTGTACAATGTACCTAATATTTAGGCCAATGAATGTATGTTCTACATTGAACAGCACTACTTTTTGTAGTTCAAGTGAAGATGAATCTTAATTCGTTAGATGACTTCAAATTAATTTATAAGTTATTCCTGCATGTACAAAGCACACATAGTAATGCAACAAATCTATAAGATCATGCTATTGAAAATTACACCTTGGATGGGGACATGTGAGTATTTATGATCCACAGTCATTTCAAAGCTTATGCTTCCATTACCTGCCCTCCTCCATGCCCAGGCAGACAGTGGTAACACTGGCTTTTGACGGCAAGACCTGGTTGCTTTGTTGGACTTGACTTTCATCATTTTCCTGAGGCTCTTCTGCCGGGACGTAAGCCATGCACAAGATACGGGACTCCACATTGAAGCACTCCGTCACCTTTGGGCTGCAGCTCTGCATGGCAACAATGGCTATTTGGCCCATCTGGTTGGTGCAACTTGCAACCTGCAGAGTGCAATGTGTTTAAATTTGAGCACATGGGATGTTTTAATTGTGCTACTAAAACTACACAACAAACTAAGCCAAGATGAGGTATCTAGTCATGAAAGCAAAGAATCTAAAGACAAAATTAAGATACAGTAAATAATCAAATTATAATATAAGTAACGGTACAATAATACTAAAAACAACAAGTCATCCCTAAATGTATTAAGTTACGTTACAAACAACACACCTGAAAAAACAAATTCCCTTGCTTCACGTTAGTATAACAAATCAACACAATCTATAAGGTTTCACACATTACCACACTTGAGAAAATAATCAGTTCTACCAATGTATATATATCGAGCTTCCTCCTAATTGCCAAACTGTTACATGAGCTGCGCTAAGCAAGTTTCTGGGAGCCAATATTTGTTTTAAGAAAAATATCAAACTATAAAGAAAAAATGTTCAGAACCCTGACAATCTCACTTAAGGGGACATTCGAAGCTGAGCGAATTAACCTCATAACAAAAACATATGATCTGAAATAACACAAGAATGAAGGAGTATGAATAACATCTTGATTGTGAAAAGCAGCCGTGCCTGATTACCTGGCATGTGTGCTTACTTGAAGTGTAGTCAGCTGCTGTAAGCAGGGATGTGAAACTAGATGCTGAGTGACCTTCAGCAGACACGCATTCAACATACAGTATATTAAATTGTCAAGTCTTTAGCTAAAAATTAATTTGTTTTTTGCTCAGTGCTGAAGTGGGTATTTTCACAGTTAACTGTTATCGGAACGACATCTTACCCAGACACAACCGTGGCCCACAACAGGAGTGTCTGCTGTGCTCTCTGTGTTGATGTAGGGCTCTGGGTTGTGGACTGCGCACTCCACCTGACACAGAGAATTCATTCATCAGAAAAAAAATGTAAAAATGTATTCATTATAAAATATACTACAGCATCACTCGGGAGAGTTTAGACCTCTGTCAAGAGGAAAAACATTTCTGTAAGGCAGTCTTCAATTGCCAATGTCATAAGGGGAGATCTTGCTCTAGAAACGCACTTGGCACGCTCATGTCCGGACCCCAGCGAGTCAATTTCTGCTTCCGCAACGTAAAGCACTGTGTGCCTTCGACCGCCCTAATTTCAATGGGAATGAGGGGAGCCGCTTCTCTGACCTAGTCAAGCAAAATACCAAAAGAAAAAAAAAACCTCCAACCATGTGCACAGTTAGACTGCATTTTGTGCTAGACTTATGCCGGGCATGCAAACAGGGCCCTAAATGTGCCTGCATGTGTTGGGTCCAGTCCTCTGTGTCGTGTGCAACACAAAAATATGCAGCAGAGTGAGTTGAATTTCCCCTTGAGGGATTATTATGGCTCTAATAAATTAAAATTGAATTAAAAAAAATATCTAGAGATTTTCCAGATCCCAGAAGAGCCATGTTCTCATCCAAGCTTCTCTTTTGCTCACTAAAATCATGTTAACTTTTCATGATTTTTTTTTTTTTTTCCATGATTGTTATATTAAACCTACACCGACTGAAGCATTCGGATCGGTATTCAGATCTGCTCTGCTCAAGTGCACACCATCAACATGCTGAAAAACTGACACAATTCAAGTTGAAGGTGATCGATCTGGCCATTGAAAAAGGCAATCTACGAACTGTAGCTTGGAATAAATTAATCGATGACACTGCGTTGGAAGATTCTGGACCTTATTTTTGTTGCACATATTTCGTTACGGCCCTAGCAGCATTTTCGCTTCAGCGTTACATTGTGCTGTTTCCACTTGTTTATTTCCGACATTAAAGTGTGCAGTTTTTGTTCTCGTGTACATTATTTGTATGTGCAACTTACAAACCTTATGTGCAACAAAGGTTCTGATCTTTTTATTTAGTGGGTGCAGTTTATAAACAGGTGAGTGTTAGACAAGCAAGACAATATTAATTATATAGGCAATTTCTCTGCTATTTTTGGCCACAAGTGGTGAATCAATATTAGTGGACAAATACAACCATGGGTGTAATGTGGATCAAGGTTATTGCAAGGGCAAAATCAACCGTGCAAAAGCCACGTCAAAAGCTCTCGACTCAGAAAATAACAAAAGGTATAATCTTTCAGGATGTCATCTTTACAAGAAAGGTATTGCAGTACTTTTAAAGCATCATGCACAAAGCTACTGCCTGCAGCAAAAAACAGTCTCACCTTGAACTCTTGTAGTTTAGACATGACCACGGGCATCTGTTTGAGCAAGAGTGGGTGTTTCTGCTTTTTAAGTTGATTTCCATCATCTTCTGCAAACAACCAGCCCTGAAGGTTGTCCTCCTCTAATATAAAATACACACACGCGCATGATGCTCAATTGTCCTGTCCATACTTTAAACTTACATGCACATGATAATAGTTGTGAGGCACACACAATCAAGCATTTTATAGCCTAGTAGTGGACTGTACCTAGAGCCAGTTTAGCCATTTGCAAGTTACTGATCCACGACTGCTTGATGGCTGGGTTGAGAGTATTGAACACTGCACTAAAGTATGTGGCTTTGCCCAACCTGCTGACAAAGAGAGGACAAAAAAAGATGATGAGCTGTTTCATCTAAGGCAAGCGTTGAAGCTTAAACTTTTTTTTTTTTTTTTTTGCATGTTGAGGTTAAATGTACCGGTACTGTCAGATAAACATTGAAATTACATGCCAAAGAAGCAGATTTCCTTTTGTCATTATTGTTATGTACTGAAACGTTTTTCACAGATGTTTGTCACGCATAGATTTGATTGTATTGCCCATGCAAGTTAGTAACCGTTCAATAACATTGAAAACATTCGCTTCACTTTTAATATGTTTTCATGTTAATAAAATAAAATGATATCCGTCTTGGCTGATGTCACCCGAGGGGGGGGAGTCTTTCAGTGCTGATTGAAAAATGCACGCTGACAGAAGCCGAAAACGTCGATGCAGTTATCACTTCTAGCGCACGCAACCCATTTGTGTGTGTGCGTGTGTATTGGAGGGGGCTGTTGTTGAGTTTTAGAGACTGAGGGATCACGGAAAAAACATGCACTACTTTCCCAAGCAAAATCTCACAAGCTAAGGACAGGAATGATGAGAATGGGAAAGTAAAAGCCAGAAGGATAAGACAGTTAAGGGGAATGCAAAAAAGGCAACAACAAATCAGGTGCACCCTTGCGAGGGACAACATTCAGGCTTTATCCGTACATGTGTAAATGTGACATGAGCATTAATGTTGGCAAACAGCTGCAGCACTGGTTGGTTAGCCTTTAGAGAAGGATGCACATTTCCTCCCTTGTGATTCATAACTCCGATTAGGGCTAATGGAGGAGCATGTTCATCCACGTGTGTCCTAATGCTCGATTCTAAAGCTGCGAACATGGAGTGACAATACATGCAGGAAAAGGGGTACGCATGCGGTAAAGGTGAAATAAAGAAATGACCACATGCAAACAAAATGTTGAGGAATGAAGTTAGTAGTTTAAATCAATTTTCTGCAACAAAAAAAAAAAACAGACTTGTCTTGTTTTCCAGGCAGCTGAAGCTGGATCCGACAGCGGTCAGCTGCCCTAATCTCTTCTTCCTTCTTCAGAATCAGCCTCTGGAGACCCGAGACCCAGTCCTGGGACACTGTGGGGTTCACATTCTAACCAGGCAGAATAGATTATGAAAAGCCAGAAGCACAGAGAAGAGCAATGAAATTAAGGCAAATTCATTATACGCTCTTAAATGGCTAATTCCAAGTTTCCACACCCCAGCATGGTAGTAAACTTGCACCTCCAAGTGGTGTGAGCACTTGTGGGAGTCACTAATCTAAAGCTTCATCACATTGTGTGGGTTCCTTGATACTGTTCTTCTTTAAATAAAACCTTTAGTACAAAAAAATAAAAGCTAAGATAAGAAAACGTACACAAGTAATACTGCTGTTTATTCAAAAAGGACTGAAGAGAAGTAAATGGACATCGGTCTTTAGCAAATAATGAAATAATGACACCAATGCCTCAATCGTTCAATCCATGAAGCAATTTGCAAAACTATAATTAGAGTCTGTGTCATTCAGCATATTACATTTTATGTCAAGGGACACAGCCTCTTTTCATCAGTATGTCCCAATTAACTTATACGCCTGGGACACGCGTCTCTAAGAGTTTAACAGGTACTGTACTTCACTCAGTCTGGCCAATACTGAAGAAACGGAATCTCAATCCTGAGACATGAAAGGTTTGAATGGGCTGAGAGTTTCTTGAGACAAATTGCTTCCTCCCAAATATAATACATGCTACAAACACCCTGACCTTTATGGCGTGCTGGTTGGCAATGCCTTTGATACTGATTTTCATCAGTTCTACTGCAACTCTTCAGGTAAAATAATGGTTGGAAAAGTAATTTGGGGCATTTTTCTGTATTCTTACCATTACTTCAGTCTTGTTCCTGAAACAGTTAAGAATACGACAGCGCTAGCGTTCCATCACAGTGCAATGACACAGATACCTGGTAGTTGCCTTTGAGGCTGCTGATCATGCCCGAGATCTGGTTGACCAAGCTGAGGTCATGGATTAGGTTTTGCAGATCCTGGTACAGCTGACCTGGGCCCATGTAGAGTTTGTCTACACAGAGAAACCGGAAGAATATTCAAATAACAGTCAGCAAAGGTGACATCTACAGTAGACTGGAAAGGAGATAATTCCTAGGACAAAGGCAGCGCAGAGAGAAGTTGAGTCTGAAGGAGATCAATAAAAGGGTGAAAGGTCCGTTTCCCACGGTTATCTCCAACAGCTCTGCAAACTTGGCCGCGGCTCAGAGGCCTCATAAATATTTTCACAAGATCATCAAGCTTTAAGCATTGCCTTTTTTGTATTCATCAAACAATGGGTTGTGGTGCAAGCATCGAAGAAGATTAAAAAACATGCCATGTCAAGATAATATTCCTGTCAGTTTTCCAATTTCCAACTGTTAACTTAATATGAATTAAGAAAAAAATAAAAGCCCTGATTGGGTATTACACACTAAAACTGGCAGACTATTAGAATCGCAGTATTAGCCCTTACAAATGAATGAGTGCCCCCTGCATGTGCATCATCTAACAGTTTATATTAGTGGTTTGTTGACTAGCCTAATTTATAAATTCATTATTTTTCACTCTATAGCTGTTGACAATGTCATTGAAATGATCCATATAACTAATGATAATACGAAATCCAAGGAGGAATTATACTCTTTTACTTAACGTGTATTCATCTGAACTGTTCTGTACAAAGAAGCTGTATGTGATTTTCATGGCTCATCTGTCAGAATAAACAGACAAGGGGTTGAATTCAGGTCAGGAATTCAGGCGGAAAGGCTGAATGAACCCTCCATGAATGATATGTGGCGTGTCATGTCAGAAGCATGTTCTATAAATTGCCCATTTGTACTCAGTCAAGGCAGAGTTTGGTTCTGCCGAACATGTGTTCCACTTATCCAGGCCACTTTTGGTCACTCAGATGTTATGTTTCTCTAAATATGTGCACAACGGGTTTTGTTTGTTGTTGTTGTTTTTTTAAATGTGATGTCAATTTGTGTACCGGTAAATTAAAATTCAATCATATTATACATTATACTTTAAATTGAATTATATTGAATTAGCATTTCACACAGGCAAACACAGACAACATTTTAATGAATACATCTAGAACTTCTGATTGAGGTATAACTGTACTCATTAGAGTAACTCCCCTCATTAAATTGACCATTCACTGCTGAACTGCGGTGATTGCCTATGAAATTAGTGCCAAACTCATGAATGACTCTTTGTGAGAGAGCCAGCATTTTCAAACCAAACAGGCCAAGAGGAGAATCCTCAAAATGCTCACACCAGACCCACTCCAGCAATTACACAAACCCTAAATACAAACAATAAGCTTGATTTATGGTGCTGGAATTTGTGCTGTTTTTGTCTTTGTTTTTGTATGTGATTTCACTCCACATACAGCACTTTGTATGCAGCAATGGCTGTTTTTAAAGTGCTTTTAAACAAAGTTGAGATGTGTTGAACAGGATTATGTGTTAGAAAACGGATGGACGGATGGACAGACTATTACAAGAGCAGGTTTTATGTGGTCCTCTGACAACTACGAGTCATGTGAAGAGGTAACACACTCACTGCTGTTGTGACTGCATTCACATTAACTGCTTGACCACAGAGGACTGAAAATAGTTCAAATGTGTTCAAAGTTTCACATAGGGAATACACGTAAGGTACAATTTGAAAAGATTAACTGGCTAGGGAACGACTGCATCAAAATGAGTGACAAATTACCATGAAGGTGCATGTCCTCCTACACAGATTTGTTTATGTCAAAAGAATTATATTTTGCACAATTTCAGCAAGACACTTTACTATGTACTGGGGGCGGGGGTCGTCCATCCAGTAATTCTTTTCTGGCTTTCTTCTCTCTTGAAGTGCAAACACACTTGTATCAGGGCGAGAGAAAGATGCCATTCTGCCATTTGGAACCTTGAATGAATGCCCTTCAACCAGACCACATGTTATGAAGGTCTGTCTCTGCCATCTGCTACACAAACTCATATCCTGGCTGTCCAGTGGCTGGACAGTTTATTTATCTCAGCAACGAATCAGAGACTGGTGAATTAATATGAGATAGATCAAATATTGCGCTCGTTAGATGTGTTAGAACTCATTCTATAGTGAATAAGAGGAGCAGTGTGGTAGTTGAAAAAATATTGTATCTGCATGTGTGCAGAATATACTATACTTTTGATGCCAGCAATAGTCCATCTTCCAAAATCAATAAATTAACAACAAAAACAGTTAATTGACCACAAAATAATTTACGAGTGTCTCTCACTTGACTGATATAGGTCTTTAAAGGGAAACCAACCCCCACATTTTTAAAGCCAAAATACATTGTATGTGCCCCCACTTGTCAAAACACGGTACACTCTGATTAATATTGTGTTGGTGGAAGAAGAATTAAACAGAATAATTCATCACACGCTAGGGCACTGCGATGTGAAATTGTGATTAGCTGCGGAAGTGACGTCACAGCTGCAACTGCGTCTTGAACTGTGTCAGCTGACAGCCTTTGAGAGCGATCAACTTAACTATTCAATCGTGTATACACCATGGCTCAGATACTGCCGCCAAGTGTAGTGAAAAGTAAAACCGCTGTACACCAACTTCTTGAAGTAAAAGAGATCGGCAAAAAAAAGAAATCCAGATCAGCTCACAACTATATAAGTACATGTAAATGATTATGTTTATTATGTAGCTTTTTATGACCACGGTTTATTATGTAGCTTTTGTACATGTAGTGAAACCAAATACTTAGCATGTCATTGCTGAATATTTACTAAGTGTATGGCTTTTGGGGAAAATAAAGCTAGCAGAAATGGGCTGGTAAACGTCATTCTCACCAATTAGCACTCTCACGAGGGTAAAAAGACCGATAAAGTGAATAGATGTGATATTTTTAAAGTTTTTTGTTTTTTTTGGAATATATACTTTGTAGATTATGGTAAACTGCAGCAGTTTGTTCCCCTTTAAAGAGGCTTAGTAGTCATCTGTGATAGGAATGAGCCAAGTGTTTCCAGTGACATCATTGGACCGGACAGCTAAAAGTCTTGAGGACTGAAAAGGGAAACTATGCACTCAGTTGGCGGGACAGACTGTTGGTAAGTTTTGGAAACATCTGTAAATTCACGGCAAATGACAACATCGCCCCGTAGACTTACCGCGCACACTTGTACTGGTAAATCTATGGGCCTGGAAACAAGTGGCAATTTTAGGGTTAGAGTCTAGGAAGCAATCCATCACAGGTATAACTGACCAGAAGTTGTTGGCTGAGTGTTTGTCCCAAAAAGGTATCAATATTCATAAACTTAGCATTCTGAATTCTGTTACACAGAGGCAAGAAGCAGACAAGCAGACGTACTTGGCTTTGAATTGATGACCACTTTCTCCCCAGAATGGGAGGCAGCGTAGCGGGTGGTGTCGGGAACGTCCTCACTGGATCCAAACTCCAGCGCTTCTACAAAGCTCAAAGGAACACTCCACTTTAGAAGGAACCGCTGGTCAAGTGGGGCATTGCCACTACTACTACCACCATCCTGGTACCTGACAAGAGAAGATAATGGTAAAACTACTGAGCTATGCATGTGACTTACATTTGCATAAGCCTCTGGCACATTTTTTAAAAGCGAACGTTCCCATTAGGGAGGCCGGTGATTCTTCTCTTTGGAGGTACTGAACCCCACAAGTTTAATCCGTGCATTCAAAGAACCTTTCGTAATTGGAAAGATAAAATTCGATTTTTTTTTTTCAAATTTAAAAGGATAAGCGATAAATAAACAAAACATGAATTTCATAAAAACAAAAACAAACTCAAAGAATACTTATTGCAAATCAATGTGACTTTGGCTGTGGCCTTGCATTGGTAAGGTCATGAATGTGCAACTTCCCCTTGGCAAGTGCCTCTCATTTTATGTTGGCAACAAAGGGTTACAACTATGTCATTTTAATGTTCATAGATTTTATGTCGACCATCTTCAAAAAGGATTGCTTGCAATTACATTCTAATAAATCTTTGGACGATTTGATGAAGCCCAAAGGCTGAGAGAGGTGTTCTCAAGAGTTGTCATGAATCATAGGAGTGGACTGGAGTGAATGAACAGACAGACGCACGCACGCACCAGGTGGCCATCGGGAATGTCGGGAAAATATTTGAATTTTCTTGAACGGCTGATGTAATTCCGGGCCGGTCCTGGCCATCACGGCATCCAGAATACATCTACCCCAACCTCCCGTCGCCAATCATTTCTCGCCGCATGTCTCAGCGCAATTACCAAATTCATAAAAACACTGAACAACATTGCCCCAGCATGAAAATGACAATATGCCCGTTTTTACGCCGAGCGCAGACTACGTTATTTTCTGTTCCTAAATTGTCGGATGAGTCGGGGGCGAAGCAACTTCGTGCGCCGGAACGCCAAAAGAGGCGCAACACGACCCCAAACACGGTAGACTAGACTTAAGCTGGCACAAAATTGAAGTTATATCAGTTTTTACATTGAGTGCCCGTTTATCAAAATAGGGCCCACAGTGTTTTGCATGTTTCTTTACACTTTTACTTTTGTACAATTTCAAACTATTAAAATTGTAGCATAACAGAAACACACACAAATTAAAACCCAATACTAGATAAATGAAAACAACACATCTCTAAGAAAATGTAATTACAAGGGGAACATAGTATATTTGTACCCATGGAGAGCAGAAGATGTAATTTACGCGGGAGAGTTGACATGGTTTACACGCAGTAGTTTGTGGTCACTGACCGAATATTGGGCGTGGCACACATGAGAACATCATTGAGCAGGAAAAGGCGTCGCTCCTTTGTTTTGATGACTTCACCACGCTCATTGTAAACTGTCTCCACCATGTCGTCTGAGCGGATCAGGTAGCGGCTACCGTTGCTCAGAAGCTAACAGGATAAAAGGTAAGGAAAGAGTGCAAAGTAAAAGTTAACAAGCAAATCAAATTTCATGACTGCTCACTTGCTAAACTGTGAGTTAAAAGTGAGTTAAAAGCAAAGACGTTTGAGGTCATGACAACCAGAACCCATGTCAATTATGTAGGAAAAACACGTTTCTGAGATGTCAGAACTGGTAGCCCTTCATAGACCTAATTACATATTAAAATTTGTGTTAGACTAAGCCATATGTTAGAACAACAAAGACAACTGTAAGCAGCTTGTGACTGCTCCCATTGGGAATGGAATAAAATAAAAAGTCAAACTCATTTAAAGACATAAGCATTATTCGAAAATAGAAAGCAGTCTCATACAAAAAGTTGAACACTAATTTGTGCTTCGTAAAATTAAAAAACTGCCCTGCGATTGGCTGGCAACCAATTCAGGGTGTCCCCCGCCTACTGCCCGAAGACAGCTGGGATAGGCTCCGGCACGCCCCGCGACCCTTGTGAGGATAAGCGGTATCGATAATGGATGGATGGATAAAATTAAAAATCCAAACGTATACCCAATGCCCACCATGTACAAACCTTGTTGAGGTAGCGTTCATTCATAGCTTTTGCAATGTGACGAATCTCACAGCGCTGGTCAGCTTCTCTCTTTTTTTCATTGAGCTTCTCAGCCAGGGTCTCGAGTTCTGTCAAGGCCATCTGCAGGGGCAGGCGGTCTGCATGGCCCACTGGTGTGTTTCTGAGCATGTCCTGGTGAGGAGCAAGGCAAAAAACACATGCATTACATGTAAGTGAGTCCAGAAGAGCCATGATGTGTAAATGTAAGATAAGATAAGATAAGAAAACCTTTATTGATCCCACAGTGGGGAAATTTTCAGCGTTACAGCAGCAAAGATATAGGTCACACCGAGACGGCGGCATAATGTAGCCGTTAATGTATAACATTAACAGCAAACATTCAGAGTCAAACCTATGTAAATATACGCAGTAACCATGTGTATATACACATGTATATACACACAAACATACATCTACATATAAAGTATGAAGAAACACTCATTTTGGCCTGTACATAGTACAGAGGAAAAAATACTATAAGTGACAGTGCTGCAGTGAAATATAAGGAACAGCATTGGATAAAAATACAGTAGTGGGGAATGTTGATTATTGCACAATAGAAGCTCAGGTGCAGGACTGCACGATTGCACTAATGTCCGCCAGTTTGTAGAGACTATCCAATGTTCTTGTTAAACAGTCTGACAGCAGCAGGCAAGAAGAAGCGGCGGAATCTCTCCTTTGCACAGCGAGGGTGTAAACAGTCTGTCGCTTAAGGAGCTGTGGAGCGCTGTAAGAGTGCCCTGGAGGGGGTGGGCCGGGTCGTCCAGCATTGATGACAGTTTAGCTATCATCCTCCTGTCCCCCACTGAGTCCACCGAGTCTAGGGAGCAGCCCAGGACAGAGCCGGCCCTCTTGACCAGTTTGTCCAGCTTCTTCTTGTCCTGGGCCGAGACGCCGCCTGCCCAGGTGACCACTCCCTGGAAAATGACCGATGCAACCACCGAGTCATAAGAGTTCCTGAGGAGTGTCCCCTGAACTCCAAAGGACCTCAGTCTCCTGAGTAGGAAGAGTCTGCTCTGACCCTTCCTATAGAGAGCGTCTGTGTTGTCGCTCCAGTCCAGTTTATTGTTCAGATGAACACCCAGGTACTTGTAAGTTGACTCTCTCAACATCTGTTCCCCGGATATTCACCGGTGCAGGTGCAGAGTGTTGGAGCCTGCAGATATCCACCACCATCTCTTTGGATTTCCCCGCATTGAACAGGAGTCGGTTCTGATGGCACCAGTCCACAAAACCCTGAGTAAGTTATCTGAAATCCCGATCATCTCCGTCTCCATCCGTCATGTAGAACTGTGTTCCACTTTTACATGTATTTACATGCATTTTAATTTAAGTTCTTCGGATACCAGAAGCCTGAAGGCCTTATTGCATGTAATCATGCAGTGTACCACTATGCTCCAATTATTTCAAAAGCGTAAAAGTGAACTAATTTTTTAAAATGAGGAAACGTTTTTGCACTCCATGCATTTGTTGGCTGTCCTTGATGTGAGTGCATTGACCCTGTCCTTGTATCCATGAGTAAAACACTCCATCTGCTGGTGAATATACATACGGCTCCTAAATGTGCTGTATACCAGTGAACAGGAAGTCACTTTTCATTGACATACCTGGAGGAGTAAAATGAACTGTGGAAACCTCTGGATTGGTTTCATCATCAAGCCATACAAAGTCATCCTATCACAGCTTGTCTCTTGACGATGCTGCAATATATAATACAAAACAAATTATAAATATCCATGTAACAGCTATATTTGAGGTGCTGGCTATCAAACCAGCAAACAAATATTTAAGCATCAAATATTGCTTCTGATGTCCAAATTGTATTTACTTAACCTTTAGGAATTCCAGAAAGCCAGGTTTTGATGCACACGTTTTTCTCACCACTGACATTGCCGTACTGAAGTTGTTCACATACTCACTGTAGGCATCCAGCACCATAGACTTTGAGAACTGTTGAAATAAAAACAAAAAAGGAAACCACTGAGCAGTGCTTTATGTTAGCAAAGAATTTTTTCTTCCTTCATCCTGTGTTCTATTTTGAGCGTCTAAAGCTGGGTGAACACTCGTGAAACTTTGCACACACACAAGGCCTGCTTAAACCATTTATATTTTACAAGGCTCTTGTCCTAAATGCCAGTATCCCAACATGCCAGTACCCCAATGTGCAAGTACCCTTTATAGCTGCCCATAGCTCTCGTTTACTTTGTCTTTGTTGAATCCAAGCTTACCGAGGCTACAAAGACATCACCAATCATCGCCAGGCTGTCCCACTCTGCCACTCGACTTGCCAGAGCGATCTGGAACAGGAAGTGACACTGCAGGATCTCTCGCACTCTGTAGAAGGTCATCTTCAGTTTCCTGTCGCTCAGTAACCTCGGTTCAGTCTGGGACAAGGGCTTTTCATATTGCTGACAAAGCAAATAATTTTGTATGTCATAAATTGCATAATAAAACACAGACTAATCGCTGCTTCTGTTGAGGTATACCTCTAATATTCTCTTCAATGCATCTAGATAGTTCTTCTCACTCTCCAGTATTGAGCCCAATATACATCGTCTCACCAGCTGTAGGGGACAGTTTTCATTATAATGTTAAAATTAGTCATTTTACAAAAATGGGAACTAAATGACATTTTTGCTTACTTGTTGCTGTGAAAGCCCCTGCGGGGCTGGACCCAAAATTGGCTCAACGTTGAAACAATCCACCTCAATGAATAATTCAGACTCCTCATCTTCAAGACAGGTAGACTTCCTCTCTAAATAATTATTATGACAACAAAAAAAGAGAAATACGATTTTAAAAGAATGAATTGACAAGAATGTATCTGGTCAACTTTACTTCAAATATGACCCTTCACACACCTCATTATGAGGTAGTAAAAGCATAAGATTTGCGTGCGTCCGTTCAAAAAATGTGCTGCAGTCAGATAGGGCTCAGACCAGAACTTCCATCGAGTAGCGAGGAGATAGACAGAGGAGCGAAGTGGGGGAAGCAAGAAATGTTTGGGCGATTGCTCTTAGAAATGTCTAAAGAAGACATCATGTCATTGGCGTGTTACTAATGGACCGCAAGTCTGGCTGAATGATTACTATCAATGAGCTATCAATAGGGTGGCATGGCTCAGTGGTAGAGTGGTCGTCTCCCAACCTGGACATTGTGAGTTTGAGCTTCAACCTTTGTGAGCATGTTGACCTGTCCTTGAGGAAGACACTGCGCCCTAATTTGCTCCCTATGGACTTGGCCGCGCCTTGCATAGCAGTAGCCTCAATTAGTGTATGAGAAGCTTTGGGCACCATATGGTGTAGATAAAGCTATATAAGTGCACGCCACATCACGCTTTTTTTTCCTAGGGGATCAAATTAAACAAAAAAATCAACACCTTCACAACTTTGCAGATGCAAAGACAATGTTGATTGGTGCTGTATAACCAATGAGAATTAAAAGTTAATTCACTCTTAAAAAGGATATGCTCATATTCTGATTCCGTAATATCATAATAACATCAGCATTAAAAAAACATCAACGATAGTATCGTTTATCATGACAGTTTCCGGGAAATTATATCGTGCTAAAAATGTGTTATTGTGACAGGCCTAGGTCTGCTGCACCCGAAAACAAACTTGAACGCAACCAGTGCAAAATGATAGTCTAAAGCCCTGTAACTGGGTTTAACACATTGCATTACTTTGATGTTGTGTAAAATTAAACTACAGTATTCTTTTTTTTTTTATTTACATACCATTAGAAAAAGACTTGGTTTTGATGAAAGAACGTCCCTTCTTAACTGCGGCTTTGGTTTTCTCAAGCCCATCTTTGGTTCCTTCTTTAGCTGCTTTCACCAACTTCTGCATCTTAAAAGTGTGACAAAACATAATTAGTCTTTTTTCTTTTAAAGTTTGATTGGTATACTTTCTTCCCAAACTGATGACTGCACTTTAAATGTTGACTACACGTAGCCAAAGTGCAACTGAGTAATGCAGGACACACAGTATGAGTGTTGTTAAAATCTGGATGCTAATGTAGGATGGAAGCAAGTTAAAACACAGCAGAGAATGACACAGCAACTGGGACATCAGATGAGTGTAACAAAGAGTTCCTATATGATACATAGCGCTTCTAAATTTGTTCCTGCAGGTTTTATAGTTTTAATTTGTTCTCATTGACGAGGGTTGTCTGATAGATTTTTTTTTTTTACCCAATGGTTCAGTTGCAACGTTTGAAGCTCATTAGTGATCAATATACTGTTGCAAATTATGATATAAGTTTAGGCATGCTGGTAGCTAATTGACTGGTGCCCCAGTTTACTGATAAAAAACAAACAAAAACGTATATACAAGGCAACACATCATTCCGTAAAATTGTTGAACATTCAGTGGGATTCATAACGATGAGACAGGCCGGTGCAGCAGACAATGAGGAAAACCCATCACTAACCACCACCACAAAACATTGACATTAGTGCAGGATAGGCGTACCACAGTGTCAGTTATAGATGCTCACAGTCAAGTCGGCCGGACTGAGAGTAAAAAAGATTGAAACTAGTGGAACACAGGCAGGCGAGGCGAGCTGCAGCTAGTTTACCTTCTGCTCGTGTTTCTGTTTGAGCTGCTGCAGCTCTACAGTTCCCACTGTATTTGCCATAAGATCTTTCATCTTTTTCTCATAGTGTTCTTTCAAACGGCTCAGATCTTGAGAGAGCTAAACAAAAGCAAAGCAAGCATTATTGGTTAACGCTTGTCAAGTGCGCTTGGAGTGATATCTACAGCAAACCCACTGTATGCTCATTGTCCTAAAATATTTGGTAATTTTAGGTTTGGTTTAATGTGAGAAATGTGTTGTTCTGGTCATACGTATAGCTGACATTATCTAATTGACATTATTATGTACTAGCACAGTATAGGTAGATGGAATTTAGGGTTCATAACATTATATAGGTTACTAATGGGTTTACATGCCTTCCCGCTTTAAATATTCATAGCTGTCTTTCAATTTTTCTACAGCCCTTAATAGTACAAGGAAGGAACAACATTTAGTTACTTACACTAAGTAAACTTGTGATGTCTTTCTGGAAGTCACACAATGGTAACTATTATAAATAATAAAAATAAAATGTTTTCAAACTGTGATTTTGCAGAACGGTCCATCTCTGACGGACGCCCATTTTGTGGACGGTTGGACGGAGGACGAGGAGTCTTTTAAAAAGGACTGATTAAGCAACAATGGAAGTAGGTTTTCATCCTTCCAAACGTCCCTAACTGGGTCAAGTCCCGACTGAGGTGTTGTGTTGGGTTCTTTTAAAACTCAAGACCGCCTTGCTAAGCCTGCACAACACTGGAGTGCTCTTTTGGAACACTGGGTGGGAGGGGCCTGCCCGACGGAACGGAACGTAAGGACAGAAGCGCTTTTCGGAGGACGATAATTTTTATGAATAAGGACGGAGTGACGAGGACGGAAGGGTACGCAGGTCGTGGATGGAGGACGGCCCGGCAAAAAAGGGTAAAGTGCCCAGCTCTGGTTATTAATAAGAAAATAAAAGTATATTATACACATGTATAATTGTGAAAATGTGATGAATTTAACCAAGTGTTATTTTAAATTATTTTCTAATTGAAATAGTCATTAAATTAATAACATTAATTTTCCTGCAATTTGAGGAATGTACTATAATGGGTTAAAAAAAATCGAATCATTTCAGGATTTGAGAAGATGTAGGCTCGTTTGTTCACATACTGTACATCTTTCAGTGGAGGTGCATTTCAAATTCAAGCATACATTTTAAAATGTCCTTAGCTGTTTTTACTGCTAAGTAACAGGAAACAAATGGCCGAGCAAGTACAGTAATTGTGGCACCCACGTGGGTCTTCCTCTGGGCGGGCTTTCCTCTCATGAAGGCATTTGGCAGGCCATTCTCAGAGCGCCCTTCCCCATCGCTCGCCTCTTCGTAGCTTTCAAACTCACTCGAGCTCCAGCCATTGTCAAGATAACCTCCTTCCTCACCGAGCTCCACGTCGTCATAAATCATCTCATCTGGTTCTGAGTAAGCAGAGAAGAAATCAGGATGTGCAAAAAACACAACAGTATCATCTCTACTAAAGTTTGAAAGAGATTTGAAACATCTTAGCAAGATGGATATTTAGTTGAATTGAAATTGACCTGAAATGTGCATGAATGACAACAATGTTATTTCTTGGAGGTATTTTTTTTCGATAAGGCAGTTTATGGGTTACAGTTTTGGGCTAAAAGCTGATTTGTTATATTACACAATAAACCTAAAATTAGATTACAAAGTGAAACTAAAATTTAAAAAAGCATGCAAAAACATGATGATAAGAAATACCTGTGTTGGAGTCAGAGATAAGAAATACCTGTGTTGGAGTCAGAGTTGTCCCTGGGCACATCATCGTAAATCACCTCATCTGGATCTAAAACCATAAAGCATTTAAGAACTGCAAAGTAACACTACTAATCCACAACCATTAGAGGATGCAGTGGTTTACTTCCTCAATAAAAATAGGAAGCATGTCCAAGGGCTCAAGACAAATGTTGAAAAAAAGTAAAAAGTCTGAAGGAGGGCACTGTGTCGGGGAAGACAATGACCGTGTAGTTTGCAGTTCTTACTTTCCATCCATGAAGTATTTGCAGGATCTGAAGCCCACTTTGCCAGAGCATCCTCCTCTTTAATAGGTGGAAAATCTTCACTGAAAACACTTCAAGACATTGAAACAAATCCATCTGTCAGTACTTTCTTCTTACAGAATGTAATTGAAGTGGATAATTACAACGGTATTCCTTTTAAAGTTACTGTAATAAAGATTAATACGTCACACACACACCTGTCAGCAGAAATGTTCCCAGTCCGAATCACTGTGACTGCGGGGAAAGAATGGAGAAAATGTGGAAAAAGCATGGACCTCTTACACACATAGCTGCTCTTCTAAAATGCACACTGTTACTTATTTCCCAGTTTTTAAAATCTAAAAGTTCTGTGAACATTTAATTGCTAGTAATATGTCATGTTCCAAAAGGACCAAAAGACATTTTTAAGAATCTTGAATTTTAAATTTTAAAAAGTCTAAAACAAAAGGCAGGCTGGTTTGCTAAAATGTGCTTGGATTTAGAGGTGTTCCATGTAAAAATTTATGTCAGGCTATGGTCGGCCCCCCATATTTCCACCTCACCAAAAGTTTGGACACCCCTGTGGTACTGCATTGTACTGTAGAGAAACTCTGTACTTTTTAAAATGTGCCGGCAGGTGTCACTAAAAGTTCCACATTACGAAATCACTGACAAAGTGACATTGTCTTTGCCTGGCAGCAGAGTGGAAATAAAATGGCAGATTTTCACCAACCCTAGTGTAGGGCTGCCACACTGGCTAAGTGAGATCACATTACATTTTGAGGCAGAAAAGTGAAATTTGTGCTATGGTTTAAGTAAAGGCCAGTGCTCTCTGAGTGCCCTTCCACTCTCTCAACAGTTGTGTTTCCACATATTTCATTGGGTCAACTAAGATAAGATAAACCATGTGTTCTTCAATGAAATATGGCAAGGATGGCATAGTCTATGGTGTTAGATGTGTACCCTAAACATAACTTTAACTACATAACTTTAACTGTCTTTTAATATTTGAATTTTGAATATATGAATTTTGTCAAATGTTTTAATGTGGTGTAACTTTAAATGACTTTCAACATAATGAGACTGTACAGAATGCCAGACATTAAGGAAAAAGCAACATCTCCATTGCCAAAACATATGATGGCAGGGGGCTAAAATTTGTATAGATTTCCATGTGGCAAGGCTTTACGAAAAACAAGAGAGAGGGTGGAAAAGTAGGCCGGAAAGAAAGCTGAGCAAGCACTTGTGTGTCATGACCTTGGCTATGTAGGTCTTTGTGCAGGCTGAGATGAATTTAACTCCAAAAAAAAAATGAAATGACCTTTGATATTAGCAACTAGCAAGACGATGGGGAACATAGGATAAAATGTTGGTAACATCTTTGGCATGGCAAAAAACACTTGTAGCCCAAAACATTTTTTTTCCCTTGAAATAATATCTCCAATACTGTAGATAAATGTAAAGGCATCTTTACTTGACATGATAATAGACCGTTTTGAGGGGTTTTAGATCCTGGCTGGTGCTGACCATGACCCTGCCTGACCATTAAAAATCTGAGGGAAAAAAAATTATGGTAATTGATTTTACCATCCTCATCCACAGAGAGGTGTCGAATGATGACAGGTGTGGTGTAAGCGGGCGTGATGAGCGGTACGCCAGATGGAGTTGCATAGCCGCAGGGCACTGGTACAGAATAGGCCGAGGTGATGCCACCAGAGCTGCAGTGGGTGTCCGGGGATTCTCCAACTTGTTGCTTGTGCTCTCCGGGTTCAGAAGGAGAAGAGGAGCAATCATGCTGCTCGTGGTGCTGCATCTCAAGTGGAGTTAAGTCGATCACAGAGTAGGGATTGACTTTGGAGGAGCTCCTTGGGACACTTTGGACATCGCCGGAAACTTCCTCCTGTTCACGCCCTAGTGTGAGTAAACAGATTAAGTTAATGGATACATTTTTGGCATACAGCACAATGATGGCATAATACGTAAATCAAAACAATCAAATTAAATGTAGATCAGTTTTCATGTGTAGGGTTTAGCTGATTTTGGTCACATGTCACCATTCAGGGGTTGCATAGTGAGTGTGAAAATGTGTACTATTTTTCTTTCTTTTTAACATGTCCCAAATATTCCTTTTACATTCACAAGACATTTAAATATAGGCTTACAATGAGAAGATTAAGATAACTTATAAGAAATTTCTTGGTTACATTTTTAGCTAGATGAAAATTAAAATTGACTCTAAATGTGACAGACATATTATACCATTGCCTACAACCACAACAATATGCATGTTGAAGAATTAATACTTCTTAGACAGTATCAACAAAAAGTAAGTATTCCCATTGTCATGACGGCAGCATTTCAATAGCATGTATTATTAAATAAATTGTGATAAATGCAAGTAAGAAGTGTTGAGACTCTGTTGAGGACCTGCCTTGCAATTACATTTCTTCATTAGAAATATAGTACTACAAAGTAACCGGCCCGGACTGCTGCTACTGTCAAGTGATCGTGACAAAACACAGAACCAGTCCAGCAGCGGGCAGTCAGTCAGTCAGTGATACAAGGTACCATGAGCGAAACACACCACCCCACTTTAGGATTAGTCAGATAACATACTCAAAACAAATCAAGAGAACGCGAACAACAGTGACCAGTTGCCAAACACTCATAGATAATGACTTACATGGGAAGATGTTTGCATATAAAAAAAAGTATTGTAGCTCTAAGACAACAATTTGTGTGACACAAACCTGTTCTACTAGCATCGGTTCCAAGAACGTCCTCAGGTGGAGGGGGCAGTGGTAAATCTAGCTCCTTTTCATCAGCCACAACTGCTGCTGCTTCAACAGCTGCCAAGAACCTGCAGTCGGATGATTCTACTGACGGAGGCGTGTCGGGTAAAATGAAAGGTATTTGGGGGGCCAGATTGGGGTTATCACCCTCTGCCGGATGACAAATAAGGTCGCTGTAACTCTGATCCTTGTTGCTGGTGTTAGGGGTTGGCCGGTCAACATCTGGGATGTCATCACCACTGTCATCAAAGTCAAAGGCTTCTCCTTCATCTTCATCTTCATCTTCATCCAAAACTGCAAAGAGAAATACAAATGATTCCAAAGTATAAATGTCAATGTTGAAAAACAAAATATGAAGGGGTACAACAGCAGATCACCATCAGAAAGAAATGAAGTATAACAATAGCTTTTTATCAGAGGTCGGTAGTAAACAGCTACATTTACTTAAAGAGGAAGCCAAACATATTTTTGTCCATAATATGTTCTGTGCAGGCCCACTAGGGCCTGCATAGAACATATTCTTGAAAAAATATGTTTGGGTTGACTTCCTTCTTAAGTAACTTTTTGGATGGATTGCACTTGTCAGGGTAGTTGCAACATACTTTTTATTCTCACTTGAATAATTTTGTTAAGAACAAATTTTACTTTGTTTGTTTTTACTCTGTTACATTGAACTACATTCTGCTCGCTACTTGTATTTTCATCTACGGGTATTTATCATTGCTTGCGACTTGTGTCACATGACTCTGTTTCACTAATGCAAGGCAACTTACTTGCGATGTTTGAATTTGAGAAACATGCAAAAGGTTGTCAGTCTGTTTGCAAAATGTGTTGGTCTGTTGAATAAAACCTGCATGTCAACCACAGCACATGAATGCAAACTGCAGCTAACCCAACCCGATCAGACCCCATGTAGTCCTTTCTTATTTAAAAAACATCCACATTTAAAAGGAGCAGGGAGAAAAGCAATCCACAACGTATGCACAGCTGGTGAATGTGGGCGAATCCATATATCGAAGTTCGATATACTCAAATTATGCATGGTTATGAAATTAATAATCTCTGCCTGGTGAGCCAAATGTGTTATTTTATGTGTGTAAATAGAGAACGTGAATTAAAGACCATATATTTGTGGCTGACTTAGCCTTAGTTTATTTTATTTTAATTTTTAAATACTGCTTTAAGTGTGTCCCCTGCGACTGGCTGGCGACCAGTTCAGGTTGTAGTCTGCCTTTTGCCCATTGTCAGCTGGGATAGGCTCCAGCACCTCCCCGCGACCCTGTACAGGATAAGCGGTTTGGAAGATGACACATGGAATATTGCTTTAAAGTGATATTGTTGGGCAATATTTGAATTACATCTGACATTCATGCACTATATTAGAAAATAAATAAATTAGAAGTTACTCACCAGTTACTATGTGCTTGATTTTTTTTGTTTTCACCGAATAGAATTTTAACTAGAATGTTTACATTACTCTTACTCAAATTATCACAGTAGGACCACTTTTTAATTTTAATTGAGTCACAATAGCATTCTTACCTGTGTACACTTATTGGTGACTCCCGGTGTATAGCAGACACTTGCTTGACACACGTAGTGTATTTTAGGCACTCTACACATGGCCATTTAACTCAGTGTAGTGAGAGTGTAGTGGTAAATCATGGGTTCAATCCCTGTACGAAGTTTCAGGACTTATCATCCACCAAAATACTTTTTGTAACGTAAAATTGTTCTGGACACCCTTTCTTGTTTTCCTAAATGAAAAAGTCAATCACTGTCAAAAGTCAGAGGCTTCTGACATAAATGTCCCACATCACATCAAAGTAAAACACAACGAATCAAGTGAGTGTTTTGGATTAGATTTCTGTAAATATCTGATTTGAACAGCAAAATAGCAAACAAATCTAAGCAGAGGAGATCAAACGCAATGTCACTAACTGCTATGATTTGTTAGCTTTACATGTGAAAATAATCAAATGGTTTTTTTTAAAATAACTTTCCTGCTTTAGTGGCTCTATTTCTGTCCATTTAAGAGCTACACACAGACCTATAATTAAGGGTGGGGTTGACAAAAACAGAGTATTTTCTCACCCCGAAAATAATGTAGTTCCAAAAAAGCATATTAGCTCTTCTACTCCACAGGAAAGATAATATGGAGCTCTATAACTGAGTCAAGGAATCACAATCGCATTGGAGCGCTCACTTGGCAGCAGACTGGAAGCCCACAACAAATGTCTTTCCAGTTTCCACATTTCAATTAAGCCAGCGAAACACAGAGCTGTGAGGGGAGAGGAGTGCAGCATATGTTCATGTATGAATCTTGGTTTCATGGGTGTGGGCAACATTTGTGACATTCAAAACAGAGTCAGACAAAGTAAAAAAGATAAAGGGAATACTGCAGGATGAAAAAATTGTCAATATCTGGTACTATTCTATAACATTACAGGAGACACAATTTTTCAAGGAGCACTCCTCAGAGTACTCTTCTGCAGTCACAGCTTGACTGTATTAGCTTACAATCTACAGTTCTCACATCCTGAAAATGTCCCCAAAGATAACACAAAATTCCAAGTTTGCACCAGGCGTTTAATTTCCCTCACAACAATGTGGCCTGTGCCTCACAGTACCTTGTAAACTTCTCATTATCTTTTAATGGACTCTGGCCCTTCATGTTTTAACTATACACTAAGTTATATGAGTCAAATCAATCCACTATTGTAAACATTAAGGCGTAATGTTTTGATGGGTTGCATGGTTATGCTGAGCAAAAGCAATAGGATACAACTATAAATATAAGTCTGCTTACTTTGCAAATAAAATTGTATTGTATTGTGTTGTATTGTATTGTATTGTAAGTTCAAGACAGCCATCATATTGCAGAAGGGTTCTCATAAGTCCCCTCAAAAAAGAAAAAGAAAAACTCATAACCGCTGATGGTGAGTTTTAGTGGTTATAGAAACCTTGAGTTTCTAAAACCGAGGTAGACCGTCAAACCGATAATCGGCCCATGCTTCACCCCAGGTCATGGGCACATTCTAACAGCTGTGGTGTGACTGGGCCAGTTAAATCTGCCCAGGAAATGTGAACGTTACATTCCATGACAGCTTCAGATATTTCTTAAGAAAAGCTCTTTTGGTACTGGTACTCATTTACGTCAGAACGTCAAGGAACTCACAAATTCAGCTGGTTCCTCTCTGTGACATTTTATTGATGTTATCCAGCTTCTCCTACCTCCCCCAGGGAATGTTTGGCTCTATTCTTTCATCGTTCCTTGTCAGACACTTGACCCTAACATTTTTTTGTTTGTTTTTTACACTTGAGTAGGTATTTCGTTTTTATTAGGTGGCTGATAATGTCTTCTTTCCATGTCATTACCATAAAATGAACCACATCAAGAGTTGAAACTTGCCGTGCCTCCAGGCCTAACCAACCCGTGCTTGCGGGCAAGCAAATCCGAAATCACAGCTAGACCACCAGCAAAGCTAGAAGCTTTGAAGTCCCTCACACAGTCATGCATACCTCTTTAAATTACTGCTGCAAGTCGTACACACTAGTAGTTGTTCCACCCTGTAGTCAGAGTGTTCAAACACCGGCTTTGATTAGTGAAACAGGTCAACAGCGTGACCCTGTGTCAATCTACACCATATTCAGGGTGCTTGACAAATAGCAAACCTTCAAGCAGAGATGGTATCAGTAACCTCTTTGGGTGGCTACCATGACAAACTCTGGACCTGGAATAGAACATGACTTGATTTTTCATTGAATTTGGGCAGATGATGTTGCACAAAAAAATGGTCAATAGAGTATCTTCTAAATAGGCTGTTAGTTGGCCAGGATATGTATTCTGAAGCATGAAAATGCATTTACACTCACTACAGTTCTGGTTTGATGTACAAATCCTCATTTGCTTACAGGTTATTTTTTGTGGATTTTTAGTAGGGCTGCGCTATTATGGCCAAAATTATAATCACCACTATTTTGTTCAGTATTGTAATAGAAATCTGTCAAAATGCCAAGTTTTTTACTTTTTTTGTGTATTCTTATGCGTGAGTCAGCAGGATTTAAAAGGCGCACAGTTCAGCTGCAGTTATTTCAGATTTTGCAAAGCGAACCACTAATAAGCATGACGGACATTGTTTACCATTCAGAGGTCATTTTTTTACGTAGTATTGGTCATTTGTAGCAGTTTTTCAACTGAATATCTCTGAATGAAGGTAGTGAAGTTGTACAAGTGTCAAAATAATTCATTTAAAAATATGTTTTTACTTGAGTGCTCAGTGTTTGGTGCCCAGGTATCTTGGTTTATTCATAGCACATTGAAGGCATGTTTGATTTCAAGCATATATCATTGTTACCTAGTTCATTTTTGGACTCTCATGTCACACTCACGAGCCATGTTTTTTGAGAACCACCCATATCTGTAGTGCATATTATGCTTGAGAAATTATGGTAATAGTTAAAAAAGCTAAAACTTAAGAACTCATTGCATTGTAAGGAAGTGAGAGGCCAGCTGGTGATTTTTCTGGCCTGTGTCTATTTCTGAGTGCAGTGTTTAGGAACTGTGTGCTGTGAAGCAGCATTCAGTTCAACACTGAGGCACATTGTGTAGTTTACACGCAGCACATTTTACTATGGTAACTCCCTCAATCGTCTGCCTACACCACACAATGGAGGAAAGGCGTCGTCTGTGTTCGAATTGCACATTGCAAAGAATCATCCCAGAAAAAGATGACATATGGTTGTCCAGAATGGGTTCAATCAAACTATTTCAAACTGTAATCTTTAGGCCTGTCACGATACCAATTTTTTCAGGAAAATACATTTTCTCAGAAACAGTACTCACGATACTAAGTCTTACATGATGAACATAGATTTGCGTGTTTGTATAATTGTATAGCAATTTCAAGTGAGCTGTAACCTCTCCATTGCAAGATCTCGATCCACCAGATTTCTTGCATTGGAGGTATACAGACTCGGGACGCTGATCTCGCTGTCGAATCTGGCAATCTAAACAGGTATCAGGTGCCGGTCGCCAATCTCTTGAAGTTCCTGTCGGGCGTAATTAATTTTCCCAGTACAGATACTACATAAACGAGCAATTACATAATACAAAAAGAGCACCGTAGAGGATAGCTGTTAGCCAAATGCATGGTTGCTCCAACTAGCATTAGCGCTACTTAGCTATTTTTAGCGCTAGTGTACACAGCTGCGCCTCATTAATAAACGCCTATGACCTGCCAGGACACAAGCAAATTGAACTGAAACAGTCGAACCGAACCGTTTAAACGGTTTTCAAAAGCTGTTCCACCACTAGTGTGTATGTGTGCATGATGAGTGCCAGCTCGCACAGCAGCAAGCACGCGAGGGGACTAACAAGAGAAGGAATGATGATGATTTATGTAAACAAATACATAAATGGCCATTTATTGATTCCGAAAAAAATCTATTGTGTCCATTTTACTCATTGAGTCGATAAGTAATTACAATGACAGACCTAGTAATCTTTCTCTAAAACATGACTGGTTGTAATAAAATGCTAAACTTGTATGTTTTGATTATTTTAAAAGATCTTATACAAGGCAAGTGAATCATTTAAAACAAGGGATTTCCTTATGAACGTTTTAGTGCACCTTTAAAATAAGTGTGAAGCGGAAGTTACTTCACTAAAACTCTGGCCCGTACGGGGATCGAACCCGCGACCTTGGCGTTATTAGCACCACGCTCTAACCAACTGAGCTAACCGGCCATGTAATGTGACAAAAACAGTCTGTGGGGGATTTGTGAGGAAGTGGTGTTGACCTTACTTTCAGTAGGTGGGGGAGGAAATTCTTCCATATCCATCATTAAGGCTCTTCTCCTGTACAAGCTCAGTCCAGACAGCATGCAGGGGATCAACTATGCGCGCAAACATTCCTAAAGGAAATGAGAAGAAAAGAAGACCTGGCATAAGGAGATGACCACTTCCACCGAGCAAAATAGAGTTATTTGCTAGGCTCCGTTATGAAATTTGTGTGTCAACAGAATCCCAACCAGAGCTAATTCACATGAATCAGTGGATGAATGAAAACAAAAGAAGTGCTTGTACTATCATTCACTACTGTTGATACAAGCATTAAGTTGGAGTTCACGCAACATTTTCATTCAAATTGTCGATGAGTGTAATGTCTTGACTTTTATTGACAAACATAATGAATAATTGAATAGTATGGGCACACTGTGTAGCAGCCGCCATGAAAAACAATGTGAATCATGTTTACATGTACGTTTACTCAGCTGGAAACGCATAAAATTAAAGCAAAGCTGCAAGAGGTCTTCCACCAACAGTTAGAAGAAATTCAATTACCATTTTCCAGCAGCAGTTTGTCAAAGCATATTTTAAATGACAGATTCATTGAGTTGTACTTTTTAAAAAGCAAATAAACATTTAAGGCCCAGTGTGATAATTGCACGGCTCAGGGGAAGCGGTTTATAGACGTTAACAAGAAAGATGCTAATTTAGGCCTGCACGGACATGAGAGGCACTGCATTCCTCACCATCACAGTCTTTGTTGATACCAATCAGAGGTAACACTTTCTGTTGAAGGGCTTCATCAGAAAAAAAAAAAAAAAGTTTCCTGCTATCCTCAAGAACAAATTACAAGGCCATGACATCATCACGCTTGCAGCATAAAGCCGTCATTGTAGACGTATGTATGGTGCGCATCTTATTCACTAAATCTTACAGCACAATACGACATAAGTCCCCAACTGTCCAGTTATGTGGAAAACAAAGCTACATGGTGAGGACACAGCCATCAAGATAAGTCATTGTGAGTCTGAAAGCTTGTTTTGTCTGCAAGTAATGTGAACTCCTCCGCTTTTCTGTTCTCCGCCCCTTGCACAGGGCACAAGGCGAGAAGAGAGAATGCGAACACGGGGCCAGTGTCTGCAAAGAGGAGGCTGACTGGTGGACAGTGCTAATGCTAATACTTGCAGGTAGACTATTCATAGCCTGAGGATAAGCTGTTTGGACAATGGAGAGGGAGTGGGAGAGAGTCAGCAATGACATTATAAAACAAAACTGGGGATGACAAATCACTGTACACTTTATTGAGTACCCCAGCTCCATAAGAAAATCACCCATCTATCTATTAGCTGGAGCCTTCACCAGACGACATGGGGCGAGAAGTTGGCGTACATCCTGGACTGGTTGTCAGTCAGAGAGCATAAATAGACAAACAATTATTAACACCGACTGTATGGACAATTTAGAATCTCCAATAAACCTAACATCCATGTTTTTAAAATGTGGGTGGAAACTAGCGATGGGCGCTACTATATAATCCATTCGATACGATACCGATTACACTTTTGGCTTTTTTTTTTTGTCATTGTTTTTTTAAATCGATAGTGATACCCATACTTGTGATTTTTTTTTTTTTTTACCCCAACACATGTCAAAAACTGATCATCAAATAATTTGAATGTGCTATGTTCATATTAGTGATAACAAATTACATAACTATATATGATTGATATGCATGTAAGGGATATGTTAAAAGAGTATACCTCCAAAGGCACACTTGAACTTTACTTCTGACTAGCCACTACTACATTCAAAACAATGAAATGAGATAACTGTCAATAACAAATATTTAAATACATAATTAAGAAATATGAATTAAATTAAATAAAATATGAATTAATTACAGTAAATTTAAAAAAAATCTTACTTTGTCAAAGGAACAATACCTTCGGTGGTGTTCCTTTGACAAAGCATATTCACATTTGTCACACAGCCTGTAAGTAGTAAGTTATCCTAACAATTATGGAAGTGACACACTTTTTTTTCATTTATTCATTAGCATCAATACTTTATGAGCCTCGTCAATACGCAATTGATGCTCACAAGAGTATCATTATATCGATACCATGGAAACAATACGTCCATCAATACGATTTGAAGATGAACAGTCAAGTCCTAACAAAAGCTCAAGAGGGTGACTCATTCAGTTGTCCATTGCCAGGGACAGCGAAGGAGGGAAGGAAGGGTGGGCAAAGGAAGTAATGACATGTTTGTGTGTTCGTCATGAAATGGACAATTTCTTTAAGTTACACAGTCAAGAAGAGCAAATTCAGCTTTTGAGAACCATATCAGAACTAGACAGAGATACAGCTTTTCTCTCCCAGATAGATTAGATAAAATAGATACTGTAGATAAGGGGTGTCAAACTAATTTTTGTCATGGAGCACATCGTAGTTATGGTTTGCTTCGGAAGGCCTTTGTGACTCTCAACACATATACAGTACATATATGATCCTCTCATATTACAGTAAAAACTTAGTTCAAATATTATTGCGTTAATTTTAAAAGTGGGATTAGTAACAAACAAACTTTGCAATATCAACATTTTTAAAACTGGAGACAATTTATTTATTTGGTATTTTAGCAAGAAAAATGAAGTCGATACACATAATTTGCTTTTGCGGGCTTTTGCGGCCTTGAGTTTGACACCGGTGCTGTAAATTGACCGCAAAAAATAGATGGATTGGAGAGATGGATAAAATAGACATGATATCTTATTCATCATGTGAGGGAAAACAGATAATACAAACACCTATTTTTTTTACCTATACCTAGATTTCCAGAAGACAACCCTGTGAACATAAGCCCTAGCTATGTATCAACACCATTCGTAGGAACAAAAAAAGTAAAAGTAAAAAACTGAAAGGAGCAAACGCCAACACAAGTTCACTAGTTGATGACAGACTCACTTGAGCATGTGATTACATGTTAGGATCACTGAGATGCTTCCGACAACAAAACATCTGGCCTGTTGGTGTAATACAGACAAATTGTTCACCTGTGTATTATACCAATGCTTTAAACCCCCAAAGACAATGCAATTTTATGCACACTAACACGATATCATTCATAAAAATAACTTCTCGCTAACTTTTACATAAGGCTTTTTTTAAATTCCACAGCAGGGTTAAATTACATACGCCTATATTGGATTTCATAAATGAGGGTTTGTAAAATATTTTAGGGAATAGCATTCTTAAGCTTCATAAAGTTTGGTGTGGAAGATCTAAACATCTTTGGAATGAACATACACAGAGCCCTCTCGGCCAACATTTGTGTCCTTGTGACCTCACCTATTCAGTGCTTTCCTTGCTGACGGGTTTCTGCAGGTATCATCAAATCTAATTTAATGCTTTTTAATGACATTTTTTATGCCGCTTAAAACACCTCCTACCACGCGAAAACACACATTTAAGGCCTTCATTTTCACTGAATCATTTTAATGGCTTTTAATGCTTTTTCATGGCCCTTGGAAAACCTGAATCCAAAACCTTTTACAAAGTCGTGTTTTAGCATTTTAGTTTCTATCTACGAATAAATCAAACCAATTTGAGCTGTTTTTAAACTAATGCTTTAGCGCAAAAATTATCGGGCTGATATCTGATCACCTGAATCAGGTGTGTTGCAGCAGTGAGAGATGGAAAACATGCAGGATAGGCGCCCTCGAGGCCCGGAGTTGGTGACCCCTGCTTTAGCGCTTGTTTCCATATTTCATACTAAATCGTGTCATTCTTGAAGAAATTAAGATTATTAATTACTTTGATTATTTTTATTAGATTAAATTATGTCAGCACTCAGCACCCATTCCGTGACCATGTGGTGATCACTCACAGTTAAATCCCTGGTTTGGTTCCCTAACTGATTTTTATGGCGGTGACCTTTATGACAAGGAGCACTCCACATATGGGCTAAAAGCCCTAAACCCAAGCCAGGGGAGAGGGTGGTGTTAGGAGTGGAAGACTTTTGTTGCCTTTTCCAAATTTGTATGGCTAGTTTAAGTTTGAGCGTTCTGACTGTATCATCGCCATTGGCCAGGTTCAAAGTAATCAGTCTGATGAAAATTGTCAGTCGACAAAGAGTTGATAGCTTAAGAATATCATTTGCAGGAAAATTGAAGGAGGACAGGACAGTTTCTGGCAGCATACTAATTTAGCCTTTTGAAAAACATCATTAAAAATCTTAACTGATAAGGGCCAAACCCAAATATTACAATTTTACTCAAATCCAGTGTTGACTATTTTCTAACCTAACAGAAACTATGAGGGTAAAGTTAAAAGTGAAAACTGTCCAAACTGAGCAGCCTTAATGATCCCTTTCTGTTATTTTGTTTCCTTGGCCTGACCGAGACGATAGTCAAAGTATGTGGTTTACACAAATGTCCTCAGAATACAGCACAATCAAAGTAGATACCAGGCAAAGCAATTAACTACACTCACAATATATTTCTCCAACTAAAACAACTGACAACGGGTGATCCATTTGGACAGCAAGAACTACAACCTTCAGTTAAACCTGCTTTCTAAATCCCCCCTAAAAGCTGTGTGGCTCATACTGAGATGAACAATCGTGAAATTCTGTGCCAAACGCTTCACTTCCCACCCTGACCTCAAGCTATTGGAAAATAGCTCGCTCTGAAGAGGTTTGGTTAAATGATTGGAAATAAAGTCTCATTTTACTATGAAGAGGACATAGACAGTTAATCAGAGCTGGGCATTCCGTCCCGGATAGACGCCCATTTTGTGGACGGACGGAGGATGATAAGTCTTTTAAAAAGGATGAACTAAGCAAAGATGGAAGTGGGTTTTCCTCCGTCCCTCTATTCATCCCTAACCGGGTCAAGTACCGACTGAACGTGTTCTGTTGGGTTCTTTTAAGCAAGACCTCTGCATGTTCTCTTCTACATTATTTGCCGGCACAACGCTTTTTACGTGCTTCCCAGTAGTCACATTGCACATGCATATTCTGCACTCTAGTGGTTCAACACATGCAATACCATGGATAATGCCACAGGAGTCACAACGCCATTTCACTGACTGACAGAAACACACCCAGTCTGTCTTGTGTGTGTGTAATCCGGGAAAGCAATTTTGTTTTGTTAACGGATCGACGGAATGTAAGAACGAAAGCGCTTTAAAAGGACATGGATCGACGGGGCCGGAGGATGATTATTTTTATGAATAAGGACGGAGGGACGAGGACGGAAGGGTACCTAGGTCGCGGACAAAGGACGGACTGTCAAAAAAGGGTGAAGTGCCCAGCTCTGTAAATAAAGATATCTTGTCCTGTATTGTATTGTAAATAGCACATTTCATACAGAAGGCAACTCAATGTGCTTTACACAAGCGAGGACACAACACCTACAAGCATTTACAAACACAAAAGCTAACTTCTCTAATGAGGTTTAACAATTGGAAATGCTTCTCAGTGAAGTCTGTCATTTAGTCGCGAACATTGTTATTACAAATTAAAACTGATCAAGTGTGGTAGTGGAAGTGTTTTTATAATGTTGCCCATTCCTGACCTAGACCTAGTATAAATATGTTTGTACCCAACATATTCGCCAACAAACGGTACAAATTTTAAGGGACCCTATTTAATTTAAAAGCTACAAATTTAGCTCATTTTATTCTGACAGTGTACCATGCACATGCTTACCTTAATATAGCATTGTTACTTAATAAAGGTGTTACGATGCTGACAGTTTTGATTCTGGAAGATTTTTTTAATATTTCCAATTTAAAATCCCAACATATTGGAGGTGGGCCACCTTCCCAGGGTTTGTTTGGCTATCAAGATTCTACTGTAAGCACTTCTCTAAAGCTACTAAAGTAGCCCAAGCTTTGCTGTGGTAAACGTTTCCATGATTTAATCTGTGCCACACCATGACTTCATGTCACAGCAATGAGCAACACAATGCACTTTTCTGCATATTAAATACAGTGGTGATATAAACAACAAATCTGACTGACGGCAAAAATGTATATATTAACCTTAAGATCTATGCTTCCCAACACATGGCACAGTCATTCAATGGCTGTTCTGTGCCAGACAGTTTGTCTGTACCATTGATAAACAGTGACTGATTTGTGGGGTGTCAACATGAACATCCACAACTCAGCTGAGAGCTCAAAGCGGGAAACTGCACTCAAGCGAGGTAAAATGTACCTGTTGCCTAAAGTGTCCACTCAAGATGTTTACAGAGAGGAGGTGTGGGGGTGGCATTTGTAGTCACAGCCAAGCAACCATGACGGTTTGCTAAACAAATTTGTGATGTGAACATGAATGGCATAGAACAGGAGACAAATCTCCATTGATTGTACCATTTATCCCATTCTTGAGAGGATGGGATGACAATTAAGTTTTTTAAGACAAATACTAATAAAATGAGGAAATGTGTGACATTTTTTATTTGATCACCTGTACATTCCAGACGACTGAAGCTAGGCAGCCTGCTCACTCAGGAATGCTATGCATGACTACTTGAATTTGTTTTGGGCTTGGCTGGGCCAGCTCAGAAAGACTTTACATGGAATAGACCCCACTTTCTAGCACAACTTGATTCATTTTACTTCAATAAAACCTGGTTTACATTAACAACGTGTATGGTAACTACTATCAAAACTGACATGCCTAATGTGAGGATCATATGATGGTAAAAGTCCTGTTGGATTTTTTTATTGTATGTTCTCGTATATGTGATCAAATGCAACTTTTGAGAACCAAATCCTGAAGAAAATGATGCCAGAAAAATTAAGTAAAATGACAGAGAATAAGACTACATTACACGTTTCAACTTCCAGTGTTTTATATGGGCCCAATGTGGTGAATGAATTACTTGGAGATTTAAAAAAACACACACAAGTGTCTACAATTCGGACACGTTGACAATGAGTAACGTTATTGGACAGGGTTGGCAACTTGACAACCTGAGGCGCCACGTTAAAGTCCTGTCCCAACACGCCGACTTCAAACACCAAAATTGTGCACAGTAAACGAAGCGGAAACCCTTCGCACATTTTCAAGCACCTACGTTGAAAGTTCGCAAAACAGCTCTAGTAAAAACTTGCGTTTTGGGCGAACTGTATGCAACTTTGTCATATACAATAAAACACGCTCTCAACTCACCATTTCACGACTTTAACCAAGTGCGACAGCTGATCCCTTTAGTGTAATCCCGTACCCGTTAAAAAGTTATGTTGGACATTAACGACCAGACATCAATACACTTTTGGCTTGGTGTCCTTTACTCGACTCCCTTCGATTGCAAACTGGCTCCATCCTGGGAAAACCCTCATGTCCACTGCTAGCATCTGATTGGTCGATGGGCGAGCTCGGAACGCGTCCATTGGCGGAGCGAATGCGTCAATCGATTTGCCAACGTCTTCCTCTCCGGGAGCACTGGAATGTGCCCACGTGACTTGTGAGGTGGCTCCCCACTGCAGAGCTGTCCAGATGAGATTTGAGATTGATGGATGATCTTTCTAATCTTTCTGTTTCCAGTGTTTTATGTTCATCTTTAATGGTCATTTCATTATCTTCACATGCACACAATGATGAGATTCCATTCATGAATTGGATAAAACATTTGATGATTTGCACTGACGCAACTAAAAACAATATTTCTTCTTGTAGCTTTCAAATGTCCACTGTTTCATACTAAAAGTTATATATATATATATACGACAAAAATGTGTCTGCTTAATCATCTATATATGCAGTGACCTAGTGACAGGCAGAACAATTAAATAGTCAGACTTCCACTTGATGACAGAAAACGCGCAAGGATTTTTTTTCTCTCATTGGGCGGGACTCGATTGACCGATTTTGGGCGGCTGAGAAAATAACACATTTTCTTTACTTATTTTTTGAAGTTTTTCTCTTCTCTCTCTCTCTCTCTCTCTCTGTGTGTCTGTGTCTCTCTCTCTCTCTCGCTCAGAAAAGCATGATGCATACAACACGAGTATGTTTGGCCAAAGAATTATCAACAACAACAATAACAACAAAAACACACACACAATATTAAAATGTAGACAGTAGGCTACAATACTGAATGGGCTATACTTGAGCTAAACAGATTTCTGACGGGCTATATAGCACCCCCTTGCGCCGGTGTAGCACCGTGGCTGTATAAACTGTTGAGTGTTGCCATTCAAACATAAAACAAAGCTTTCCGTTAATCTGAACAGGTCCAGATTTCACACCAAGTTAATTTGTGACTAAATTTAGACAAAATTGTTATTTTAGCATATAATGTAATCTTTGTGACATACAAGAGATTTTTCTAATGTGAAATATGTGCTTTTGCTCAATAATGGTAGGGAACCATCTACACACTTGTTGTTATATCTTGTTTAATGTCAACCTTTTATGGAAACAGATAAAGATTTAACAACAATGTTGGGTAGCGTTTTATCAATTGTTAAATACTAACCTGGGGACGAATGTTGCCTCTAATTTTCCATGTGTCTGAGCATTCACACAAATTCCCTGAGCATTCCTTGAACCACGTTGAGCAACAAAAGCACATGACGGCCGAACAAGTACCGCCTGTCCAAAACTTGCGATCGCAACAATTAAGTTACATGATGTAGGTACATTACAAAAATTTCAAACCACCTAATAGAACATACCTTTATATGAAATTATAATATTTCATTGAATATATATTTGTGAAAATCATGAGTGGCACGGTGGACTACTGGTTAGCACGCCTGCCTCACAATGCAGAGATCATGGGTTTGAATCCGGCCCTTCCTGTGTGTAGTTTGTATGTTCTCATACCCGCGTGAATCACAGCTCAGCTTCAGAAAACAGGTCAGCCGTGATTTGTCGTTACCTGAGCCCTGAGCAGTTTTGACGTCTTTTTCAGTCAACAGAAGTGACAAAATGGCCGCCCCCTGATATGGCTCAAACGGGGTAGATTTTGCTGCTTAACTCATATTCCACAAATGCAATATTAATCAGAATGCCGTGTTTCAACTAGTGGGCCTGGTGGGAACATATTCTAGAAAGAAATATATTTGGGTTGATTTTCCCATGGAAGGGGCAGCACATACTCTAAAATCTCACCTTGAGCACAACATGAAACAGTGAACATAGAGCTCTGTCAACAGAAATGTTATTTGCGAACTCCAGTTAAAATTAACACATTTCAAAACAGGACATAATGTAACGGGCAAACCTTCACCTACCGGGTTATACAATTTTTGACCTTTTACTTCTGTGATGTGAAAAACAATGGAGGTTCTACACGATTTGGTGCAAATGCTTTTATTGAGGGGGTCAAAATTTAGATACCGCATGTCGTTTACTTAAGTAGACATTAAGGTGGCGTGGTGTGTACAAAGTTCCAAAGATCAATCATGATGTACAGTGGTATAAATAGAGAGGGTGGGCCATAAGTTTCCATAGGTTTGTATACCTAAGATGGCTACGATACCTAAGGTATCTGAAACATAAAAATATATATACATTTTCCTAGGTATGGAAACTTGGCTTACAGTTTCACGTACAAGGAGATGCAACAGTAGGTATTGTCATGAGGGGGAAAAAAAGCTTTATTAAGTCACACTTAGAATAACACAGAAATTAATTTCCATGGAGTACAACCTCTCATATATGTTCAAATTGATGGCTCTTACCATTTACACATTCCCGCAGGTCTAGTTTCTACACCCAGGTACACTTGGATGGAAGGGTGTTTATTTTTATCAACTCCTTGGCATACTTTGTCAATTTTCATGTCGTCAACAGTGTCTGGTGTCCTTCCATGTACTGCACTTTATCTGAGACAACGCTCCAAAAAAGAAATCCATTAGGGTAATTCATTTTATGATGCAACAAAGAAGCTAAATAATCAAGAATATAGTATAAATGCATACATTTGCACCCCTGTATTTTCAGTCAACTAGCCTATGGAATCATGATGACTCGTACTTTGGACAACAGAGGCAGGAAGCTACAAAGCCTTGACCTTTCTGGAACAAATTAGTACACAACAACTATGAGATGAACTGACCTGGGAAGTCGGACTTACAGTATCCCACTACTCTTGCACAAGTTGAGACAAAGCGTTCTAGGTGAATGTAAACAACAAAGATGGATGATTCTGATCAATTGTTTTTTGTTGTGGCCAATCAAAACACATTTTGACCTCCATCAAACCCTCCTTCATAATTTTTTTCTATATATAAATAAAGGAGTCTCTTATCTCATGCATTCAAGCATTCATACATTTGACTGAATAACTTCATGCAGGGAGATAGAGGCATATCTTCACGCAGTCAGTACAAGTCATGTCGCGTCACGTGAAGTTATGTCGAATAACTCAATTAATTTGATAATATAAATATAGAAAATATATATATGTTGATAATTGTGTTAATTATGTTTTCCCATTCACGGTCTGTATCTCCATGGGGTCGCCATTGTCGAGTGACGTCAAATTGAAGCCGATCGGTGAAGTTGGGGTACTTTGAGAGTAGGACCTCCCAGTTTGAGAGGCGTTCTAGTGCACCTTTTCTAGTGGGAGGTCAGAAAAGTCAAACTTCCTACCTTACTGGAATGCAGCATTAGCAGTTTAGCCGCTAGTAACTAGCCATGCAGTCACCGGATTAAAACAGCAATCAGTAGTATCATCTTTTGAACATCCACATTTACAAGTAACAAGGATGTTCCCACTGTATGTAGAATAAAAACTTTTTCAAAAATATAGATAAATTATAATGTTTACATTTTAAGGTGTATCCATTACTGAGGGATCGATTTCTTTAGTAGTTCCCCATTTTCTACATTTGTTGTACTGTTGAGTAAAAACTGTTTAAATAATTTTCTCTTAGCATCTTATTCATTTTGTTTTAAAAATGTTACTTCACGTTAATAAAAAATGGTGATGTACTCTCTAGTTACCTTAGTATATTAATACAGATGCTTTAAAACTGCCATTTTTAAAGCAATGTGAAGTTGTGATAATAGCCCTGCTGGCAGATGTGCTGTCAGTGAACATAGAGTTTATTTGTGTTAATTTACAAAACATAAATGTGTGTAACAAGTTAATGGGAAGCACTTAAAAGTAATAGCACAAATAAAATAGGTAGATTCAGTTTTTTTTTTTTTTTTTACCCCTAAAAAGCTTATGTCATCTTAAAATGTAAAGCGGCCAGGAAACCAACTTCCCTGTTACTTCTCAGCTTGCATGTGGCTTGACAGCAGAATCAGCCTGATCCTTTGTGGGGTTGTTTCCAGGTGCTGGCTTATTGCCAAAGTTCCAGTCGACAGGGTTGAATAGCTGCATGGTCTTCTTGTAGGTCCAAAATGGATTCATGATCAGGGTGAGCAGAGCCAGTCCAATGTAGAAGATGAGGCGTATGGCCAGGGGTAAGTGGTTGTTGATCTCTCCCCAGTGGTTAAAGCTTACCCACCAAAGGTAGTAGGTGAGGACAATGCGACAATGGAACATGTGGATCATCACCCATTGGTTGGCTTTCCAGAACAGACTGCTGGCCCATCCAGCCTAGCATGGAAAGAGAGAGTGGGAGAGTAGTTTTTAAAACTTTACAGTATGTATTTAGGATGTCACAAGAGTCACAATATTGTGATATTAAAAGTGCCTCAATATCGTCATGGTCTTGTCTCGGTAAAAAACTATGAGCCGCTGTTGCATAAAATTTAGTTTTGAGTCGTCTGTACGTAGGCTTACGCTTAGCAAGGCTTCATCAATGCCCTGCTGCTGCAATAATAGTGTTTTGGAGGTACTGTATATGAATGTAAACATTGCATGGATGGGGATGGAAATGCACTGTAATATATCATTTGAAGACGTATTTTTCTCTAAAACCTGTGGGAAAAGGCATAGAAACTACTAAAGCACAACAAGAACCCAACAAGGAAAATAGACGTTTTGCTTATTCTGCATGCACTCCAGCTGCACTGCTTTCCCGGAATATCCCAATAATTATCGTACCATGAGATTAATACTTTGATGAAACATGAGATTCAAGATCTCAAATCATGAGATTCGGATACCATTACACCTACCATTATCCCCCCCCCCCCCCCCCCCCATTGATTGTTTCTAATATCTTCAATTGTAACAATTAATAATATCGTTCTTTGCCTTAAAGTGAAACTCAACCCCAAACAATTTCTTGCAATGTTCTATGCGCCTTCACTAGTCTAACAACGACCAATCACAGCTCACCTGTTTGCCGTGAATGGTCGTTACCTGAGCTGTTGTGATGTCATTTTCAGTCAACAGAAGTGACAAAATGGCCACCCCCTGAGACAGCTAAAAAGGGGTGCATTTTGCTGCTTAGCTCATATTCCACAAACGCAATATTAATCAGAATGGCCAGGTTTCAACTAGTGGGCCTGCTTGGAATATTTTCTTGGAAAAAATATGTTTGGGTTGATTTCCCATTTAACTCATTTAACAAACATACATTCCACAAAAACGCTTTGGGTTAATTTCCCCTTGAAGCAGGTGTAAAGAAATAAATTAAAACATCCTGTCAAACGGTATTTGATGGTGGCTATGAAAAGGAGTTCACTCAAACTTCAAATCAGACCATCACATATATTCCCACATGCTCTGGGGAGACATGGAATTCTTCCCTATCCAATATAATGTACAGACAGCTACTTACAAGCATACATTCAACTCAACAAAAGAATGGATTCTTCAGGTTGGTCAACATATCTGAATCTTCATGTGCACCCCGTGCATGTAGGCCAATTGTAATTCCTTCCACATATAATTGAGAATGACTAACATCTGTAATGTGCTGTGACGAACTGAGCGTAATTTGGAAGACGGAATAGAGAAAGTCTAGCTCTGAAAGTCTAGCTCTGAAAGAGAACTATAACTTCCTTCTTTAAACATAAAGCATACTTTTACAATCGTGTTTTAAAGAAATGAAACCTGTCAATATTTGTACTACATCAAATGGAGTAAAAAAAAGTATTACTATTTCAAAACTATTGTTTTCCATGAAAATGCAATTTAGTTGCTGCAGTCTATTTCTGATGTGAAAGAGTACACTGGGTTTCTGATTTTATTGACCTGTACATTTAGTACGCTTACATTTTTTTGTAGCAAAATTGCGGTAACAATCATTTTTGTCACTGTAATTGTGATAGGACATTTTCATACAGTTTTGTCTCTAAATGTGTCTAAAAAGAGCAACTATAAACACAATACAAGCAATGTAATATTGTTTTACCTTTAGAAGCATCCAGGATATGCAGGTGAATGGTGTGCTCATTTCCAGCAGTAGCACCACCATTGGCACAAAGTGGCCCATGGAATCTGACATCACCCCCCCTCCGTATCCTGCCAGGGCGAGCAAATGGTGTGTTGCCAGGGCGAGGTCAAGTGATCGAAACACAAAACTGTAGGCATGAAATGCTGCATTCTCAAAGATAAAGAACCCCGTGGCTGTGAGTATACTGAACCACGACCAATTCTCCTGCCCCCTCACTATGTCTCTGCTCAACCTCGAGTCCTGAGTAAGAGCACTTATGCCAGCTATTGTACTCTGGATGCCAAACACTGCACGGGTAGCTGAGAGGTTCCAGAAAACCTTCTCTTTGGCTTGCAGGCAGTGATACGTGTGAGACAATGATGAAGACAGGAAGTGAGCGATGAGGAAGATTGATGCATAGAAGGCAAAACCCAGGCCAATAAGCTGGAATCGAAGATCCCATGGAAAGTAATCTGCAATGGCCTGGGAGGTGGCATCAGATGGAGGTAGCTGCTGTCCAGGATCCATGGTCAGGAGAAAAGATGTTAGCTCAGCAGCTTGATAGAGACATGATGTGCCAGACGCCTGCAAGGCAAATTGGGCTTTCATTGTTTTTATCTTCTGTAAGGTAACATTGATGAATTTTCACACGTGTTTACAATGATCTACGGCACTAAGAAGATTGGATTGGATCTTCAAAGCACGAGCTGTAATTGTACACATGGTATTATCAAACTGTATGCATACAGTATATTTATTCACAGTATCCGGAAAATAATTTAACGTCTCTATGATGTTCAACCCCATTTAGAAAAGTGTTTGCGGGCATTAACGTTTGTATTATGCTCTTTGATACTATTCGTAAATTGCTTACTTGTAGCTACAAATTATGCGAACTGTGATCAAGACTCAAAGAGACACTAAAGGTTGCTACGTGTAAACTTTAGTCCGACAAAAACTCCGAGCCAGTCAAAGGGAAGGATCAAGATAGACACGTTTAAAACAGTTGTACAAGTACAAACTAGTAACATGCGTGAATTTCGCTACTTACATGCGTGAAACTATCAGCATTCGGAATTACATCTCGTCACAGGACTTCAATAAGGTCACGTGACCATCAAACCGGAAGTTACGCCTATATGTTCGGACACCCCATTGGACAAAATCTGAATGCGCCCTATCCATTTGCTTCCTGTCTCCAAGTTGAGTTCGTCATCAGATGCTTATTTCTTGGTCATTCATTTATAAACATAATTTATTTATGGAACAACAAAGATATTGTATACAGACAAAAATCCTTATTTTATCCCACTTGGTTTTCACATAACATTCTTCTGGTTGGTCAGTTATTTGGTTCGAATGGCTTAGTTTTGACACACCAAGAGTTTGTTTTGAAATGTGGTGTAATTATTTCTGTTTCTGAATTTAATACTGTTCCTGCTGGTGTCACTATGTTATTTAGGAATTTGGCTAATTATAACTTGACTTTATTACCCATTGATCCATCCAAAACTGAAATCGGGAGGATTTGTTTTTTATCCTAAAGGTAACAATTTTAATTTACGAAAACTCTTTCAAAAAGATGTTGCCTCTGTTCCATATGTTGTTTCTTATTGGAATAATCTTGTCAATAATCTTAATTGGCAAAAAATATGAAATCTACCTGCTAAATATTTGATTAACAACAAGATAAAAGAAGTAACAATCAAAATAATCCAGAGATATTATCCATGCAAAGTTTTTTTTTTAAAAGACATTTACACTCGTTGCCCTTTCTGTGAAGAATCTCCTGAAGATGTGTTTCATTGGTTTTGGGATTGTCCATTTTCTGTTAAATTTCGGAAAGATGTTTATAATTCTATTTTCGCTTTTTAGAAGCAAGTCTTTCTTTGTTTTGAAAATATATTGTTTGGCTTCAATAATTACCTGTCTAAGAAAAAAGAAATATTTTACATTAATCTTTGCATACTGTTGGCTAAATGTCATATACATACATGTAAATATAATAATCAGAAACCAAACTATCATATGTTTGTAAATGAAGTCAAACAATATATCAAATCTATTGAACAATTCACAAATATAAAAGGACAGAAGATTCTGCATATGTGTGCTCGTTATAATGTTTACACAGTGTAGTTATCTTGGTTACCTTGTTTGTCTTCCCCTGGCTGTTGTTTTTTTAATAAGTTGCAAAATAAAGTTATATCAAAAAGAAAAAAAAAAAAGTTGGCTTTCGTCATTTACAACCAGTCCAGTCCCAATAATGAATGTCTCATGTTTTATCCGTGCATTAAAAAAATGCAATGCGCTCATTGCAGGTGATGGCAAAAGGAGAATAAAGTGAAGTAAAGGGATTTAAAAAAAAAAAAAAAATCATATTTTTGAAAGATTACACGGACAGCTACACTGTAAACAAAATCTGGTAAGGTACGGTATTACCCTCTAGTGGTCTTTTTGTGTCATTGCAGTGTCTTACAAAGTCGTCATCAAATAACGTTCTCATTACGCACGTCCGCCACCATGCTGTATTATTATTATTATTATTATTATTATTGTTATTAGTATTATAATTATAATAATAATAATAATTATTATTATTATTACTATTATTATTATTATTATTAATTTATTTTTAAATAATTTAATTTCTTTCGGTAGATCATTACTACATCGGCTGCTTCATCGATTATTATTATTATCATCACTCCTCATCTAAAAGCCGTACATGTATTTTGAATCGAAGGACAACGATAAATACCTTCAGCAAAACGTAAAATAGGCCTGTTTTATGGAGACAACCAGATTTACTGACAAAAGGGTCCGTGTCTTTTTTGGTCAATGGACGTTATGATTTGAAGCAGATATGAAAAATGGAAAAACGACTGGTTATTTGATTTTCATTTTAAAATACAAATACCAAAATTGAAATAGGGCTTGATTTTCTAGTTTGCTGTCTGCAACGAGTAAGGAAAGTCAATTCTGAAACGAAAATGGAATATAGCTTGAGACACAAATTGAAATACTATTTTTTTAAATCATTTATTTATATACATTCTTGAACAGGAAAACATCTGGCATTCTTCAGAAAACATTGTCTTGATACATTAGAAACAGAAAAAGAACATTTGCAAGGCTTTTTTCAAAGATGTATTTTACAAACTTTTCTTTAAGTGTTTAAAAACATAAAATAAAGTAAAACACAATTTGAAGGTAACAATCATTGAAACTCTTCACATTCAAACAAATTATATTGTTTTGCAGTTTCCACCAAACCATTTATCTTTTCACTTCTTTCTACCATCAGGAATAAAGATTGGAAATATTTGTTCAACTCATTTTTGAAACATTTTAGTGACGGGCACTTATTTCTCCATTTGCTGGAGTGAATATGGTATTTACCTAGTATAATTATTATATTTATTTTTCATATTTTTGACAAGGGGGGATTTACAAAACGAAATACGGCTCTTCCGATTCCGAATATCCGGGCATTGCTGGTAATACCCACGATGCAACGTGAAAATTAGGTTGTTGTGCGGTTGGATATCCCAACCATAACATGATGAAAACTAAATTATCATTCCACATTACTGTCTTAGGGATTCAAGCGATACGTTAGAGCTCGAACGTCTTTATTTGCTTCTCTTCGTGTCTCACAATGTCACAAATTGCCACGTATGCTTTTCCTGTTACGCCTTTCACAATAATACAAAATGCACTTAAGACAGTTTACGCCACAATTACTGTGTGGGCAGTAAACGTTGGAGACAGTGGGTAAAAGCAGTGAAGAGAGTGGGACTGGACAATTCGGAATGGACGCTAACCAACACCGCAGTGCTTTGTGGTGAGCACTTATTAAGTGATAAGACTTGTTCTCGAGTGTGATAAAAAATTGCACTTTTGTCTCTGCAGGCAGATTGTTATAGTAGTCAAACGACATTTCATCACATTTTGAAATCAAAATAGTCCTCACAGATGAAATGACAACGAACCAACGTTCAATGCTTTTCAGTGAGGGGAGAGTTTGGTCCAATCCGTATACCCACACTTGTATCCTACTGTCTTCGCTGAAGTGCACATGTAGTCAAAGTGTACGAAGGGTTCGAGGGCGCAGGTTACAAGTGCACAAAAACTACAGAATTGGACACCGCGTGTGGCGTCATGTATTTATACCCCTACGTCAGTGAGCATGGCGGCAGGGGTTATTGTTTTGGAAATTTTGCTGTTTAAATTTATATTAAAACGTTAGTAAAGTTGTAGTAAAGTAAAACTCGGTCTCGGTCATTCAGTCAAATGATCAGCTCATCAGCATGCTCGGTAGAAGTCTGAAATGATCCTGATCATTTGAGTCAGGTGTGTTGTAGTAGGGAGAGATCCAAAACATGCAGGATATATCTCTCGAGGAACCGGAGTTCCCAAGTTACGGATCATATTGGCTCCAGGAAGGGAACAGTGTGCAAAAACAAAAAAGGATTTTCTTTTGCCTTAACAGGAATAGATTTAATAACATTTAAAATGAAACATCATCATCTTTTCTTTTAGGAAAGTGAAACGTCAACCATTTGACCAGAATCAGAAGCTGTTATAGATGCAAAGGGGCGAACAATTCCATATTTTCCTCAATTTGCATTGCTTTCATAGGTGTCACAGCCATGCGTCCTGATAATTGTCCATATACTGTAGTTGTGTTTATAGGCACCATGGGGATCTTTGTTGTACAAGTTCAGTAGAAATGTTTTCTCAATCAAAACCTATTTTATTTTAATCCTTAAGTAAATCAAATGCTTTAAATAGCATACTTGGAAAGGGATGTTGCCTCTTAATAGGATTATTCATGCCAAATGTATGCCATTTGGCCTTGCAGACTGGTGACTTGCAAAGTTGTGTTTGTTTCCACATAATGCTATATGGAATTTGCTGAGTCCGATTGCTTTTGCTGTCATCGCTCTCACTGAAAAGCCAGTGGCATCTGTCTGGTCGCTTGTGGCAACATAACACTTGTTGCACGTCACTGACAACCATACTTGATATTTCGATCTTCAGTCGATCAATTCTTCAATTTACTGTACCTATATTTATATCTTGTTCAGGGTCGTGGTGGACTGGAGTAGTCCCAACTGGCGTATGATGAACGGCGCAAGTCCATTGTGTGCCAGGTACCGAGACACTTAAAAAAGGTGGGAAATTTGTGATAAAAGGGACTACAGTATAAAGAAGGAGAACCAACCACTTTGCTTCCCTTTTGGAAACTTCCACGGTATGTTACACATGTTGTTGGTAGATTGTACAGGCCCTCTACAGCCACATTTGACCTTATTTCCCCTCATGACATTAAATTCAGCATACCTGCTCCATTGACATTGAGAGTCGCCCAAAATGAAAATGAGATGTTTCTTTTTTTGCTGTTTTCTATATTCAAGTAGGTAATGTAGTCTAACTTTAATCTATATTGTACAATGTGTGCTTGCAAAACATTTCTTTGCAGTGTCTTATCTGAGGCGAGTACCCACTTTTTACTGTGATTGTAGAAGGAATAGAAATAATTAGTTGATTTGGGTGTCCAGTTACATTATTTATCTATTTCCCTTACCTGCATTTGAAGTCCCAGTAAAGCGAAAATAAATATGCCTTCTAAATTTGAGAGAGCACATAAGAGTGTTGTTGACAACCCTGCCAAATATGACAAATAAAAAAAGATTAAAAAAACGGCAAGTATTGAAAATGAGGCTTCAAAATCATGAAAAATCAAGTCTTCATCTCTGCTCTCAAACACTGTGGGCGTGGCCACTGAATGTGTGAAACCACACCCCATTAATAAATGGATACTACGTAATCTATCTCCAAATCCTTACATTTTTGAGCCGTGAAAATATATCCGCTTAAAGCCTCCGGTGGCTGGAATAAATCTCACTTGGTGATCACGGTGCTTTCCACACCACACTGGCAAACGGGTGGCGGGCTTGTTTTCGGCGTCATTTCCTCACTTTTTAAATTTAAATAAGGACATAGAGTTGTTCTGTAAATAGTGGCATCCAGGGTAGATGCATTTTCTGGTTGTAGGCATAGCTTGCTAGCTAGCTGCATGATATAGTGGTAAAAATGAGCTATAATTAAATAAGTTGCAATTGTGCCAGATAACCACTGCTGTGAACGAAGGCAAGTTCTCAAGTTATCATACAGCCTAGTAGGGGAGGAGCGACTCATGCCAGATACAGTACCTAAGTAACTCCCTGGGCCAGATTTAGCCACACCTCCAAAAATTTGGAAACTGAAATAGTTAAAAACACATCTCTATAATTCAGTATTGTTTAGCTGTCCGTCTACTCTCATTTTCAGCAATTGCTTTCAAACATATAATATAAACGCATTGCACCAAAATGTTGCCCCCCATAATGAATGTGTTGACCGAGGGGCAGGGCTTCACAGGGGGCCCCCAAAATCCTTGGGGACTACTTTATCCCCCCCTGGCGATCAATGCCTCTGATTCCCGGTATTTAGAAACAAATCTCTCAATTCAATTTACAGGGACTTAAAATATAGTATTGAATGTCAAAGTGCAGACAAGGGATATTTTATATTTTTGATATTGATATGTGATTTTTTTTTTTTTTACCTAGTAAAGAAAAATCGCTTGCATCATCTTGAATTGAGTATATTCTACAGTAACTGAAGAGGGGAAAGAACAAGTGATTTAAAGAGGCTGAGAGCATATGTGACGGAGGGTGGGAGGGTTGGAGAAAGGGAAAGGGGGGAGAGGGAGGACAAGCGGGTGGGTGCTGTGAAATCTGTTAACAGGGGAGCTCTGTGTGTTTGCTGGCTGCCTTGGCTGCTTGCCCAACTCTGCTCATTGTGATCAAGGCATGATCGTGGACTCCAGGCAGCCCTCGCCGCCGCCTCGGCTGCTGTGCGTCTGGACCCAGCCTTGCTATCAGCGCTGACATGGAAAGACCTGTGAGTGCCTTATCTCGCTGCCCGCTGTCTTCCTCTGCCTGGTTTTGGCTTATGCTCTGTCGCAGATTCAGCTGCGGCTGCATGCAAGCGTTTCACTCGTGTTTGGCTACCTCTGTCCTCATGGAGCTCTTGTAGGTGGCAGGGCCACTGGGTATGTAGGACGCCTTGGCAGCTTTCTCTTTGCAGGCTCACCCTTGTCCCTTGGCCTGCCTGCCCGTCCACCCGTGTCCCCACCATGCCTCTGTCGGGGTTTGGTATTGTGTTTACACATTTAGGTCACCCTTGCAAAGAAGGAGCCTTATAAACCAAGAAAGGTAGCGTCCCCACAGAGATGAGCGGCTGAGAGTGTGCGGCTGGTGGCAGCCACAACCGCTTGACATTGACTTTGCTGAGATTCAGTGTCGGCTGAGTGTCTCTCCCTTGCGACTATTCTTGGTGGTATGTCCTCATGATCTGTTGTGTTTGGATTCCCTGACAACTAAAAGCGGTGCGGTAAAACTTCTCTCCTGCATGCTGCCTCCCAAAGTGAGTCCCAGGTTTTCTCATGCTCGCAATACCTCTGCAGTTCGAAGCATTTTACAGGACTTCTGACTTATGAATACATTTTGGTAGCTCAGAGTCAAGTCTGAGCCAGTCTTTTCTATTACTCGGAATAGAGGCTGCCAGGGAAAAGAGTAAGAATCTTTGCAATGTTATGGTGTGTGCACTTGCGTGTAATATTACCGGTACACAGAAACAGCTACCTCAATGCTGTCATCACTGCTCCACTATTTGAGGACTACCTTACAATCAGGTTGTTGAGGGTTAATTAAAAATGCATTCTGAGACAGTTACTAGTTACACAAGTTTTCAAGTTATTTTATAGTGGGGAAGAAGCGAGTCACTGAGCCCCATTTTTGCCACCCCCCCCAAAAACCAGGAACCCGAAAGTATAAAAAACAGTGTAACGCTCTTGTTTGGTCATTACCTGAGCCCTGACCAACTGTCATGTCATTTTCAGTCGACAGCAAGTGGCAAAATGGCCGCCTCCTGGGATATATAAAAATGGGTGTATTTTGCTAATTAATTCATATTCCACAAACGCAATATTAAATATGTGAAATAATCCTATTTTTTTAGTAAATATACCTGTAATTTGTTATCATATTTTTTTCTGAAGCTGTAATGCAACACAGTTCAGTTATTTGGGTATCCTGAATATGTAACGCCAGCACATGTGTTCCATTACTCCCCAAGCTTGCTTCTTAGAGTATAATGTGATAATGTTTTTGCATTTTATGGTCTCTGTCAAGATGTTCTGACCTGACATGACCTAACTGGAGCTATTCAATGACTAGGAATTTTCACAATTTAATGGCAAAATTTCTAGTCAATGGTGTCATATTAATTAGCTGTAATAATAAAAATAGCCTTTCTTTCTTGAAGTGGAAAAAGATTGTTTTGGATAACTGAGTTCGGTTGCGTTAAAGTAATCTGTGCTCCATTGCCTCATTTTGACTGGGAGCATAGTTTGAGCTGTGCTTTACTTCTAAAAACAAAGGCATTTCCAACTCTCTATTATGTGGAGAAGAGGTTCATTGATCTGGATTGCCTTTTAAGAAAAGTCACACAGTTGTGACAAAACTGCTGCAGTCAATGTTCAATGTTAGCATAATCTTTTTGATTTCTTGATCCAGTCATTTTGGACTGTCTACAATTATATCATTTTGAGGGTTGACAAGCTCAAAAATATCTATAAGTTCTAAAAATTGATCGGGTGTTGCTTTAGAGTGCATAATTGACAATTGCTGTAAGAATACTGCAAAAGCAACTCACCTTTTGAAGGCAAATAAATTCACTTACTGAAACGCCAAAATGAAGGCAACAATACAGTCAAACAAACAGTGACTGTAGGTAGCGTCATGTGAGGGCCTGACAAAGCATCTCCAGGAAGAAATTTCTGAATTTAGAATGTACACCCGCTCCAGACTTCAAGCACTCATTCCTGCGTGTTGTTCTATTCCAAATATTCAAATGTTATATTTACAATTATATTACTTTGCCCAAATTATAAAGTATTTCATTAACCAAATATTTATGGGCCTTACTCTACATGAGCTGTAGGTGCTGTTCTGTAGTCGCTCAAAGAATCTTTGGCTAAGGAGCCTCTAATTGCGCAAGGATGCATGCCCTGCTTACCACATTGAGATGTTTGGAATGTCCTGCATATGCATTCCCCGCATGTAACTGAGCTGCATAATGAACGCTCCATCTGTGGCTTAATGGGCATCTGACTGTGTGCAATCATAGCAGGCGTAGCAATGCACATTGTCCATTTGAGAGGAAACACACACGAACCCCTACACACACATGCATACATATATATCTATATAATATTTCATTATCATTGCTGATGAAAAATGTGTGTCTTTCCAGATACGCTGTGACCCGACACCTCGAAGGGATCATGAGAGGGACTTGGAGCTGGACAAGAAGATCGAGGCACTTCGAAGAAAGAACGAAGCGCTCATGAAGAGATACAAGGTGAGGACAAGTGCTTGCAGGCTTAGAGAACTGTGTGCCGTTGACTATTTCACTCGTCGGAATGAGGCGTTAAACGGCAAGGCTCTGAAATCTGTTGAAAGTATTTGTTCTCTTATATGCTTCCTGATTAGTTATCTATTTGGTCGAGTTGCCTTTAGGAGGTGGAAGAGGACAAAAAAAGAGCAGAAGAAGAAGGAATGGCGTTGCAGAGCCGTAAGGGCAAAGCCGATGATCTTACGATCACAGTAAACCAGTCCACTTGTGTGAGTTTTTGACATTATTTAAAGCACTACCATAAAGAAACTTTAGAATTATTTCATGGCTGATTGTCCATGGTGTGGAACAGGTCAGTCGCGTGGTGGTGACCAAATCCTTTAACAGTGGCTCACCTGCTGGGAAAGGACAAGACAAAGCAGGAGCAGGCCGAGGGGAAGAAGTTACTCTGCAGGCTGCCGGCAATGTGGGCAGAGGGCACAAGAAGCAGCTAATTGTCACCATGGCTGGCAAAAAGGTGAGTTATGCATTATGTTAGCGTGGGTCAAGAGTCTAGTCTTAGAGAGATTATTGTATGTAAATGTAAAATGTCTTTGAGCATGTCTCATGATCATTTTTGAAATAATACGTCTTTCTGATTATTTCAATCCATTGCATTTTGGGGGATTTCACTGTAACCCAGGGTCACTTCATTACATACACCTGCAGAATCTAATGAGCGCCTGACAAGAGCTGATTAAAAATTCTGTCTTTCCAGTGGAATAGAGCTGTATTCCATCATACTAAGATGTGTTTCAAATGTTACTTACGCTACATGCGACAAAGTTTGACAGAGCTCACAGTATGACGCTAGCAGTTCTACACAACTGGAAAATACAGCAGCAAAAATAAGCATTGTTACTTTTGACTGCTGAGGCAACTCCAGATTTTTGGTCTTGGCCAGCTACTAAGTACCGTTCCTGTCTTTTGCACTACATTCCGATGGTGTAAAACTGCAATGCATCACACTGAGAGCGCTGCCAAATATTTTTATTCTCTTATGTTTATAAATATAATATTGGAAACAATTTATTAGAAACAGCTCTCATTATAATGGAGTGTTAGTGACTCAAATATCGTGTTTCTATGACTCTGTTGTTCATGTTTGTGATTCACATTACTTCAACAATGTCAATCAAACATGACCAGGATTCTTATTAATATTTATAAAGGTCAAAACGTTGCTACAGCTGCGGCATTGGGATCTCATTAGCTTTTGCTGGTGTACCTAATAAAGTGCCCTGACTGTAGACCTTGCCACACTTATGACAACAAACCTTTTCTAGGGTAAGAGAGTGGTGTGTGAGAAGCCTGAAAATAGGCCAGACCCCCCACGTTTGTCAGATGTCAAGAGCCCAGCTGATGAGGTACAAGCTGGCAGTGTGGAGACGGCAGGGAGAGGAAAACAACCGTGTCACATGACCAAGTTGGACATTACAGCACAGGTTTGTTGCAGACTTGAACTCTTTACTGATGAGTCATTTAAAAGGCAGCGCCCACTCTCATGCCCTGCCTGTTTCCCCTCTCATGCATCACAGAGCTGTTTTACATAGATGCCAGACTGGTCACGCCCCTCCAGCAATGGTGCACAAAGGCTGGCAGACAGGCGGTTTATCAAGGCTGTTACTGGCATGGGATCAGGATACGGACACTATTAATACAGCTGCTGTTGTCTCAGATGTTGATCTGTGTAGTCTAAATTAATTGAAAATGCAAAGAAATGCATCATAAATTTCCATAAAACTTTGTGAAGCAGCTCATTTGGAGAACACATGAAATTAGAATGAACTCCTGACTTCGGAATGCAAATAGCCAAATCTCGCCTGTCTGTTCCCATCATCTTACATCATTGTTCATAAACCAGCTAGAAAACAGGCAGACAAATTAATTTATTGCAGCCTCTGAAGAAACGCAACCTGATCAAGGATGTTATTTCTTGGCATTCTCACTTGTCACAAACGTGTAAAAAGAAGTAAGCCACAGTAAAATTCATTACATTTTTGTCATGGTTTTAGCCTAATATCCTTTGGTCTCTATTGGAATCAAAGTCATAATCCATAAGAAAAAACAGAGAATCTGTAAAAAACAAATGTTAATCCTGTGATGCTCACTGAACTGAAACCTCATGAGGTACAATGAAGTCATCCGTGATATGACATCACTCATAACTGCTGTTGTAGACTTACAATCTTGAGTTGTGCGAACGTTAGGGCATCCAACCAGAGTGGCCGCTCCCTAAACGCACAGCGTGTAGTGCGTCGTTTGTGGGGGGCACCATCTCGTCCGTGGGGGGCCCAAATTTGCCAAATTCACTTTGATGAATAACGAGGGCGCCGTGCCATGGGAGCGAGCGGACGAGATGAGCGGACGCCGCTTTGCTGCCTTATAAGACTGTTGTCATCATAGGCGGCCAACAACAATAGACGGAAATATAACAACAACGGACTAGTATGCTAACGTGCGAAACACTAATGTTAGCCGCTACGTCGGTGAAAACATATCAAATTGAGATTAACATTGTGGTCCATCATCGATTAAAACGCGCTGTCATACACTGTCATTCATAATTCCGTCAGCGCCCCCCATCGACAAATTATCATTGCCTGAAAAACGACATTCGCGTATAATCGTTATAATTCCCGTCAGCACCCAATGGCTATCGCACCCATATAGGGGTAGCAGCAGCCCTGCATTCAAATTTAGATTACATTTTAAAATAATTAGTTAGAGGAAATGATTTTCTCTTTTTGTCATATGTGTCACAACGGAAGTGTTCCTCCTCCACCAAAATGAAATTAATGAAAATGTACGGTCATCTTAGCTCATCCTCCCTGAAATCAGAAGTGTGGCCTGCTAGCATACAGTTGGACAAATCAACACAAATCATTAGCTGGCTTTCGCTTCTGTTTTTCACTCAACATGAACCTTAAGTGGCACTCAATCTGAAACAGGCTGTGCTATCCATCCAAGTCCTCGACTCCCATCTCATGCAAGGCCTTGTTATTGATGTGTTGACATGTTAGATGCCACATCAGATACAATTTGTTTTACTTTAGAGCATGTGTTTTAACATTAATGGGCTGAGACGCGCATTCACATGAAGTGAAATGCCACACTGTCATTGACCTTAGACCTGTCCGAATATGAAGAAACCTTGAGACAGCTGTTCCGTCTCACGTGTGCATGTAGACGCACTCAAATGCTGGTCCTTCAAGAAGCTAACGCGCAGGCAGCTGATCCTTATCGCCATAAGCATAGACTGCTGTCTTTGGAGGCGGCACTAAAATAGGGGTAGAGCAAGTTAAAGTAATGTGCACTAAATCAGTGTGCTGAACATGCTGTTCTCTTTTCTGTCTCTTTATTTATCTCCCGCACTGAATCTGCTCTTGAATAATAGCCAGCACTCCAGTGCACCAGTCATCTGTGACTCCCAGTGATAAGTCTTGCTGTTTCTTAACCAGTGCTATGGGATATAATGTATGTACTTTGTGAACAAAGAAAAATGCTGCAGGTATACAGGAGGAGGAATGTGACACATTTTTCTTGGGTGAATAGACTGCGTATAGAGCAATGGCAGTGTTCACGCCAGCTGTTCGTGCTCGGAAATAAACAGTGACTGAGAAAGGGGTGTGGCTATCTGGCAGATTCTAATGTCTTGGAGCGGGCGACTGCTGTCTGTTCACACACTGAGTGACAATAGAGGGTAGTGAGGGGAGAAAATATGTCTGCTTCCAGCCTCTTATTTCTCCTTGCTTAAGTGGTTTGCTCTCCTCCAGCACGATTGTGTTGCATTTCTCATCACCCGCCTGAAAAGGCCAATTTGATCTAATTAACATTCAACTGCTTTCTCGCCATGAAAAGGCTTATTATGCAGCCAAAAAGAGAGGCCTGGTGAGGTGCCAGGAAAGGGTCAGAGAGGAAGAAGGAGTGTGAGACAGAGGACAGATGACAAAGGAAAAAGGAAAGGTAGAAGGGTGTTTTTGTGTTCCTGTCAACGTGGATTTTTGATGAGGGTTGCAGAGTGTAAAATCTGCGTGGACACATCAGACCACCTCTCACAGAGTTCATTATGACATATCTGTAATATTTACAGCAGAGCAATTTCCCTTCTGAAATGTTAACACATTTTTTCCCCTCCTCCTTTTACTGTATATAGTGACTTGTCCCAAAACTGCTTGGATGACGTCATTGCAGTTGAAATTTGCAATCAGGTCTGTCCTGCTGTGTCGCTATTGATCCACTTGGGGGCAGTGTTGGCCCTTAAATCTGACCCCTCTCGGTTTGATTGCAATCTATGGCTGCATTGATGAGACACTTTTCAGTCATGTTTAAGGGCACGTTGATGTGCACCATTATGATAGATAGATAGATAGATAGATAGATAATATTGTATGATCATACTGTACATTTCTGTACCGTTATGATCTGTTATGATATTGTGGCTGGGTTTGGGTCTTAAGCTCCTTGATGCTGCTAATTGTGTTGTCCTTTATTTGGTCTCAAAGGGTTGGGCGTGTTTTTTCTGTATGTAAGCTTGCGTTACTCACATGTCAGAACATTTTCCCTTCCATGCCCTGCTGCTAACACTGAAATTTTGCATATAAAGACTTTTGCCTCGCCATTTTTGTCTCCTGTCTGCTTTTGGGTCCAATTCCTACTCCGTACGTGACAGTTATAACAATAAACATAATGAGGAAAAAAGTGATAATGCCATGAGAGGAAGTTGTGTTTTAACAGATTAATCTCTAAATATGTAAATACATACAGTCTATAATATATAAAGTATTGTTATAAAATTGAATTTGGTAATATCATTGCTGCTTGATTATCAAACAAACGAAGAAGTATGTATAGTTCTTACAATGTCATATCTCAGCTCTTTCTGAAAGTGTACCGATTGAAGTGTCCAATTGGAGACTTGTCACTGGAAACTGGCCTCTCACATTGCTCTTCATGAAGACAGTCTTTTGACAAGTAATATTTAGCAGGGTGGCCTGGGCTGATAGCAGCAGGCTTGTTGGAACATGCAAGGAGTAACTTCCCTTGTGGTGCCCAGTGTCCTTTGGGGTCCAGAGGACAAGCAGGAGATGGAAAAACACAGAGATGAGTACATGCCATGTTGGTGTTCCGGGAAGGCAACATGTTTACTTGGCTGTGATTGGTACAAACATTAGTGGGAAAACATCACCCTCATCGCTCTTTTCTCCCTCTCATATTGTTTTTAGTGTCGCAGTAAGAATTAATGTGCTGAGAGGCACATTGATTCTTTCCCAGAATCGTGTCGTTTTAAAGTTCTTTAATAGTCTTCGGCAGTAATAATCTATTCTGCCTACTTTATGTAAATAAAAACAAGCACTTTCTCTCAGATGGCTTTTGCATGATTTCCCTCAGTTGTCCTGGTTCACTCCAGGGCTTTTGTAACAAGCGCACACAGCCTCGATCCGCTTTGATGTGTTAAAAAGCTTCCATCACATCTCCTTTTAGTATCACACGCAATCCTTTCTGCTCACATCACTGTAATCAATAAACAGGTTAAGAGCAGAATGAAGGGAGGGGACATAATTGCACTTACTGTAGACTATGCTTTTCCAGCTCTATTATCTGAGTGTATTCCATTGTGTGGATTCACAGTAATCATGATACACAAACACATATCTTTTTTGTAATCCGTGCAGACCAAAAGGGAATACTTTGGTATCCATGGAGGGAACGAGTCTTGCAATAATATCTCATTGTTATTTCATTTTGAACACCACCCTATAATTCCATTGCTGTCGTGTTGGCGATTAATGATCATTTTAGAGACGAGATGCACTTCTTGTTTTTGACGGTCGATATTTAATGAGATTATTTTCTTCCGCTCCACTGCACTGTTTAGTGCAGATTAGCGTGAGCAACGGCTCAAATGTATTCTAATAAAAACGAAATAGCATGAGTGTTTCGGCTGCACTTTTGCTGATGCTCCATTACTAATAAATCAGCACGACCATGATTTTAATCTACACTAATGTACAACCGCACCTGTTAGGTCAAACACCATTCAATTTATTCCAAACCTTGAATTTGTTCAAAATTAAAATCTATTCTGCCCTAGGAAATAATAGTAAATTAATCTGTATCAAGATCCACGAGTCAGCGTTTTTCGAGAAACTTAATATTCTAAATTGTTATACAAGAGTAAACAGAAATTAACTGTTGTTATATCACATAAAAACAATGCATTGTGGACTCAACTTTGATGACAATTGACGGACATAGTGAGACACATGCAAAAAGAAATGTGTTCTTGGATTTGTTAGTGAGTTGCTTTCCATTCTTCTCTACTTAGTATACTGCAGTGAGCAGTAAGGGCAGTGCACCCTCGTCATTAGCGTGCCCTAGTCGTTCTACGAGAGTGCAGTGTTTTCATACACTCGTGGAAAAAAATTGCTAGTAAGACGTTTTACTAGGGTGACCTGGATGTTCTACAAGTACAAATTCTACAAGAAATGTCATACTGACAGTATAAGGTCACTGGTTAAACTGTCATTCTACTAGTGCCTCCAACTTGTTCCAGTGGTGTGCTGAACTGTCTTCCTGACCATACTACGAACCTCAATTCCAATAAATTGGGATGCTGTATGTGTAAAATATAAATGAAAACAGAATGCATTCAATTAAATACGCCACAAAGAAAAGATATTTAATGTTCAAACTGATTAACTTTTTGGTTGTTGGGGGCAAATATTCACTAATTTTAAATTGATCCCTGTAACACATTCTATAAAAGCTGTGACAGGTGCAGGTTTACCACTGTGTTACATTACCTTTCCGTTTAACAACACTCAAGTGTTTGGGAAGTGAGGACACTGAACGTTTAGCTTTGTAAATGGAATTCCTTTCAATTCTTCTTGATGTTGTGCTTCATAATGCGACAGGTCTGGACTGCTGGCAAACCATTCCTGTACTCATAGTCTTTTACTATGAATCCATGCTATAGTAACACATGCAGACTGTGGCTTGGTATTGTCTTGTTGAACTAAGCAGGGACATCCCTGAAAAAGACCTTGCTAGGGTCACATCATATGTTGCTCCAAAACCTGTTTGCACTTTTATGACATTTCTTGTAGAATTTGTACTTGTAGAACTGTTTTGCACTGTTAACTGACAATGGTTCTTTAAAGTGTTCCTGAGCCCCAAGCAGTTTTTTAATACAGCGCCGCCTGTGACATTGAAGGTCACGGGCATTCAATGTTGGTCCTCTGCCTTGCTGCTTAACTGCAGAGATTTCTCCAGATTCTCTGAATCTTCTGATGATGTTATGGATCTCTAATTTCCTTGCAACTGTACATTGAGAAATGTTGTTCTTAAACTGTTGGACTATTTGATCAAGCAGTTGTTCACATATCGCTGAACCTCACCCCATCCTTGCTTGTGAACAACAGAGTATTTTGTGGATGCTCCTTTTATATGGAATCACGATACTCACCTGTTTCCAATTAACCTGTTCACTTGGGGAGTTTTTCAAACAGGTGTTTTTTGAGCATTTCCCAACTGTCCCAGCTCTTTTGGAAACAAATGAAATTGATTAGCAAATCATTGTATTCTGTTTTTCTTTACGTTTTACACAACTCCCCAATATCATTGGAATTGGGGTTTGTTGAATCTTGACGGCAGATCAAACACTGGGCGCGACTTTAGAAGCAAATTTTCCTGGAATATTTCAGTCAAATCCACCAGGGACTTTTTTTTATACTCACAAAAGCACTGAGCTATTTTTGTCTGTGTCAAGGAGCTGGAAATCACAGATCTTACCGTTCCCACATCGAAGGAGGAGCAGGAGGAGTACCTGCAATGGAAAAAGGAGCGAGAGAAGATTGACAAGGAGAGAGTGGCGCGTCACAAGAACGCAAAGGGACAGTGGAGGCGGGCATGGGACATAGACAAAACAGAGAACATGTAAGACTTCTTACCTCCGCTACGCATGTCATTACATTTGTTGCTGTTGTTGTGTCTGGTACATGGACAGGTGGGCTGATAAATTTGTTAAAGAAGGAAGTCAGCCCAATCATTTTTTTCCAGAAAATGCAGGCCCACTAGTCTGAATACAGCATTCTGATTAATATTGCATTTGTGGAATATAAATTAAGCAGCAAAATGCACCCACTTTTAGCCATCTCAAGGGGGTGGCCATTTTGTCCATTTGCTCAGATAACGACCAATCACGGCTCACATGTTTTCTGAAGCTGAGCCATGATTGATCTTTATCTCAGCCCTGAGCAATTTGGATGTCATTCAGTCGACAGAAGTGACAAAATGGTCACCCCCTGAGCTAGCTAAAAACGGGTGGATTTCTCATATTCCATAAGCGCAATATTAATCAGAATGTCGTGTTCAGACTAGTGGGCCTGCATATTCTGGAAAAAATATCCTGATGTTGACTTCCCCTTTAAGCAATGTATTTGCCACGGTAATGTGTTTTAATTGATAGTTCATTGAAACAGTTGAGTTCATTTTAAAGGATTTTAAAATGAGCCAATTAGCAAGTGAAACACATGTTTTTAAAGTCAAGCGATCATACAGTATATTATCCATTTAATAGCAGAGATGGTATGGACGACGAGATTTCAAAGGAGGCACTTGGTACTCGTAGCGGGGTAAATGAATGTACTGTTTAGGGAAGCATCAAAACGTAAAGAGACAAGGGAGGAGCGGCTATTTTAAGCTAGGGGATGAGGGATGGAATACCTTGCCTTATTTGGTGCGTTTTAAACAAGGACCACCGGGATGAACAGACCACATTTGTGTCCGATTCACCAATTGTTGAGATGGTGTTAGTGAGCTGTGAGCTGACAAAGCATTACTTCATCATGCTGCACTTTCATTTCTTAAATCCTTGTTGCATACTTAATACACAACAATTATTTGCTAAATTGTATAGCTCGAATGCTCGTAGAGTTAAGAATGATGAATTGCTTGAATGGAGAAAGAGAATTTTTATAGTACTGGGCATGAAAATAATCTCTTGACACTTTTACTAAACTAAACTGAAGTTTTGCCTGTAGGTTTTTAGACAAATCCCTACCTAACCGAGATTGGGTGCCTGCAAGTAGAGGTGAGATTGTCTCCACCTAATTATGTTCTGTGACAATTGTGTTACTTTCATCCTTACTTTTTACGTTACCAGGAGGACGAAGTGCCAGAAGAGGACAGCATAGGTCTGGTGCTGACACACGAGGTAGTTGTCAAAGCAAAGCTGTTTGGCCTATATTTAACTGTTTATTGCTTTTAAGTATGAACATACACTACAGTACTTGTTGTAAAGAAAAGGAAAAATGTTTGATTAAACAACTTACTGGCTCGAGCTACTCAAACTAGAAATAATGTGAATACTGTCGGTCTTTGGTGTTAATTAAACTGGATAAACTGTAGGGATAACCACTTGGAGAAAAAAAGGCACTTGGGGGGGATTACAGCACCAATTTGAATGCCATAAAATACCTCATATCGTCGACGTCATGTGAAAAACACGTATCTCCATTTTTTTTCATTTTCTTATTTTTACATGAATGGTGTTTCTGCATTACAGACACCAAAATTGGAGATAAGTGTTTTTCACAGGACAGTGATGATATATTAAAATATTGAATAGTGATCCTCAGGAGGTTCTAGAGATTTGATAAATGTAGTACCCGGCAAGAGATGGCGCAGTTATAAATAAATACTCAATTTAGTCTAAGCAAGGAGCAACATTGAATTATGCATTATAACTTGTTCTTGAACAAGCTGCTTAAGGGTTTTTAAAAATGGAACAGCCATTTAGCAATGATGTCTAAGTAAGACTTTAACAGTTAAAACTATTGTGTGGAGGGAAATCGGAGGCTACCTTTCTTTTTGAAATGGTACATGGTAATGGTACACCTCCCTCAATGAATAAATGGACAGGTAAGTGTAAAAGGTTATTTGCCTATCTAATGTTAGCTCCAGCTCACCTGCAACCCTAATGAGGAAAAGAGATATCGAAAATGGTCGGATGGAATGTATCTTGGGGGACAGAAATTGGCTCCAGCTGACAGTGACTTTTAATTTGTCTTAGGTCATGAGAAGCGAGGCAAAGACAAGTCAACTAAAAACGTACAAGTAATGAGCAGCAACGCAAAAGGCAAAGATCGTCTGACTGGGAGGGCCAGAAGGTCAGTACAGCAGCTCTGACATCTTCTTTTACAGCCGGCTTGCACGCAAACAACACTCGGACGAAGAAGTTAATCCAACCATTGGGATACGGAATGTCTCACACCACATGGGAAGACTTGTTTTTCCGCACTGTGCGCTAAAACATCAATTCCCAAGGATGTCGTGATAGTTGAACTGGAAGTAGTGGCAGCTGATTAAATATCCCAGAAGGCTTCATTCACATCTCGCAACGTTCTTTGTCGCTGTAGCTTTGCTCTGTTGTGAAACAGTCTTGTGTGTTGGTTGGCGTGGAGGCTCTCAGGTCATGTGGTCACGTTGCATTATGAATATCCGTCATCACAAAAGTGAGTACCCTCCCTCATATTGTTTTCTTCTTTGGTGATGTTCTGAGTGAAACCTGTCCTTTAAAACTGCTCTATTGTCTTCTCCGCCGTGCTGCAGTAGCAGTCTTCTTATGGCCTATAGGCCATCCTTATGTGTTGCAACAATTCATTTTTGTTACATCCTTTGCCATGAGGTCCCATATTGAAATTCCAGCGACCAATATGAGAGTGTGGGAGCATAACAAAAAATTTAACTGCTGTCTGTTCACTCCTGAGACCTTTTAACACTAATTGTCATATTAGTCACGTGGGGAGAGAAAATGGCTGTTTAGGCCCAATTTGAAAATTTTCACACTCATGGCAATTAGTTATTCTGAGGAGTCAAAAAAAAAAACTGTTATACAAGCTGTACAATAACCACTTTAGATGTAGTAAAGTGTCGTTTCTGCAGCGTTGTCCCATGGAAAAGTCAAATTAAATATTTCCTAAAATGTGAGGGGGTGTTCTCATTTTTGTGAGGTTCTGTATAAATTATTACATATCAGTCACGGCTGTAGTGAGCCAATTGAAACAAGGCGACAGTTCAATACATCACTCAGGTGAGTCCTAAAGGGCTTCTGAGGTAGGGCTGGACTGCTGCCAATGGAACTACAAAATGCACACAGCAATAAAAGCGTGAGTGCTTCTCATTAACACTTCTGATAAATGGTGGTCCTTTTTTAGATGGCAAGATCAAGAAGAAGGAGATAATCTACAGGTGAGGTCAACCATTTTGGTAATTACAGCTCAGGGAAATGTCACTTAAGAAGCTTTTACGTACATCTGACTTAATGTCTCGTTTATAGACTTCAGATACAACACTGGAGGAATTCCTAGAGGAGCTCGATACACTTACGGACGCTGAGGCGGAAGCGCAAAGACATCAGGACTCAAAAACAAAGCCGGCGCCGAGTCCAGATATTTCAAATGCGTGTGAGGAAGTGGGCGGATCCAAAAGTTCTTTGGCTACCTTGAGAGCAGACACCTCAGTGCAGGAGACAGCAGATGCCTCATCCCCTCGGGCTTCAGAGAAGAAAGTGCGATTCTCACAGGAGCTCATCCAGGGGGCTCACACAAAGCAAATCACAAGCTCTCAGGATTCCTCCAACTCTGAATCCAGTCCAACATTCTTCTTAAAAGCTTCCTCGCAGAAAGAAATCGGGCATAAAGTGCCCCAGCAGCATCTGGAAAGTGCCCAGGATGAAGAGAGTCATTGCCAGCAGCAGGCTTTTGAAAGGGAATTTTCTAAAAAAGACATCAGTGGCCCCACAGCGGTGCCCTGCTGCCCCCCTGTTGACAAGGCCTGCGCTTCTCTACTGGAAAGCTCTGACCAGCCTGTGGAGCTCACCAAGTCTAACACAAACACAGGTAGGCTACTCTGCACTCACTCGACACAGCATTAGGTGCACCTGCAAAATCTGTTGACATGCAACATTGCCGAACTGATAACGAATTAAAAATCATAATGAGTTGAATATTGGGAGAATATAATACAAAGAGAGTAAGAGACAACTGTTGACCGGACACTTCACTAAATATAGCCTCACATAGGAATAAGAGTCAAGCTGTATCAACCTTTATGCCTATAAAAGATAAAAATGCTCGTTTTTCATCACGCACGGCGCTACACTGCGGCTAGGTGGTGCTATTATACTTACTATATTATACTTATTATGCTTTTATACATTAATGGCTACACTATGCCGCCGTCCCTGTGTGACCTATATCTTTGCTGCTGTAACACTGAAAATTTCCCCACTGTTGGATCAATAAAGGCATTCTTATCTTATCTTATCCTATAGCCCCGTTAGAAATCCGTGTAGCCCCGGTAAAGCCCCCTGTACGCCGCACCTGTACTCCGTATGTTTGTGAGGGATGGCCCCCACATATCAGTTTAGACCCCCTTAGCCCCAGGAGAGAAAAAAATGATGGTGCTGTGCCTGGTTTTGATTGACACAGTATCAAAATTGGAGACAGTGCAAGTACATTTTTCATCTACTTGCGCATGTGTGTCAAATAAATGATCATTTTTTTCTTTGTTTGTGAATAGTTTTTGACGCTGACAAACTCTTGAACTACACTTTCGCCCAATTTAACAGAAATATAGTAAAAATGAGTGTAAATGTGAACATTTATACAAATCAAATTACAGTGTGCACCCGTAATATTCCAGATTAGGGGCCACTGTGCTCCTAGTAAAAAAAAAAAAAGTTAGTCTGGAGTCCTGCACTACATACACCGGATTATGCAGGTTTCACTAATAAACTAGCCATTAAATGACAGTGCGAAATTTAACTCTGTTTTTCTTTCACAGAGGAATCTCTTGACTCGCGTGTATGCGTCTTGAGCCTGGAATCAGGGGAGTCACACCCGGAACACTTTAGCTGCAGCGACAAGGTCAGTGTGAGGCAGAAGCAGCGGGCCGAGGGGAATCGATAGGTGTGTAAATTGACTGATGGAAAGTGCAAATGGAGGATGATGTTAAATAGATGAAGAGAGAGAAACGGCCGGTGTGTGTAAGCGGCAGCTTTGTGATATCCAATTTCAGTTGAAGTATATTCACCACCCCCGGGGGCCAGTTGGAGTGCAGCACAAATAGTCTCATGCAAGGCCCTTCATCTCATCCCCTATTGGAATAGACCTCCGTGTTAAAGTGTGCACAGTGAGATTACCTATGTGATGAATGGGAAGGTAATCGCACTTTCTGTTCTTTGTTTGCAGGCCAGAGAGCATGGGAAGATTGTTTAACATGTTCGGGATGCAAATACTGAAAAGACTCAAAATGTGGATGCTCTCAATGGAGGCGTGGCTCCAAGCCTTGCAGTGCGTCACATCTGTTTGATGCAACATGATGGTGTTTCAGAGTATTGCTGCGTCCGAGCACTTTATGAGTACGAAAGCATGCGTGGTGACACATCATTTCCCGTGTGTGCATTTGAGTGCAATACCACTGAATGTTTACATGTTGTTGTATGCAGACTGTAAGCTACATTAGTGTAATTATACAGGAAGTTGGACTTGAAAAGAAACATTTGACTTAGTCTATTTGTGTAGTGCCTGATTCAGCCCTTGGGCCAGTTTCAATAATGGGAAAATATTTGTATTGTTGGGGAAAAAAAAGTTCGAATCTGCAGTTTTCCACCCAAACAGTGAGAGGAGCTAATGTGTTAGCAACTGCTTCCAGCATCAGTCGGTGGCCTTATCTAACTCACCTGTTCATAGACTTTCATTATTAACTAATACAGATTTGTTTTGTTTTCCAGCAATAGAGTTGATTTATAAACTTAACTACTGACACTGTACCTGTATGCTTTTGACATGAACAATATAAACGGAGGGCATTTTGCAAGTACTGCTTGGATGCACATCGTAAAAATGATTGTCTCATACTGTACACATTTTGCACACACCACAGAGCATAGGCACCCCATTATGTTCGTTTGCCTGACCTAATGCTCAGCTTGATGCATTGGAATGTTTCTTCATTTCAAAAATATACATGTTCATGTATAGTCAAGAACACAATTTGGTCAAAATCTACCGTCACTTTCTGGCTACATGTAATATTTAATGCACTTGATAAGAAATGGAACTTTGCACATTTGTAGGTTTGACAACAGGGATATGAAATATATTGGTCATGCCTTCAAAACTAAGACTTTTGCACTTGCTTTTTTTTTTTTTTTTTTTTTTTTCTCCTCTATTTCCATTTAAATAGACAGTGTGCGGATAACCAGTCAGTTGTCCCACTCTTAATTTGTCCACTGAGGCCTTGAGGCACATCTGGGAGGGAATCACTCGAGATGTTGAAAATAAATCAAGCATGGCCGCGATTGTTTGTCAGTCAAAACGCAGAGACTCAACCGCAGCTGCCCTTTCACGCTGTTTTCTTCGTCAATTGTGGGGAAACAAAACAAGTCCTATTTGACAAGCGTCCTGAGAATGTTGTTGTGCCTTGTATTTTGTCAAATATAATTGACACAGTGTATTCATCAGCCCAGACTTTCACTTGTATATCACGTTTCTACATGAAAGTGTGTTTTTAAAACGTGTTCCCATTCAACTGAGTCAAAATCATGATACATAGCCTTTTTTTTTTGTCCAAATATGATCTTGGCAGAATGTTATAGCGTAGTAAAAAGGTTATGTTATGTAACCACGAGTACATTGGTAAACTGACATGCTGCAGGGTTCTTACAGCTTCAACTGTGGTTACATTTAAGAAAAAAAAATCATCAGGTTTCAAGCAGAAATGCACTGGGGAAGAACACATTTAAGGCTTTTGCAACCATAAAAAAATCTTAGGTCTTGTTCTAATTTGATAGAAGAGAGTGTAGTTGACCTTATTTTTTATCCCCTTTGGGAGTTTAGAAGTTTAGAATATTTATTTTTAGCAGTTTGTCCCACATCATTTTGTATTTCGATGTATGTACTTGTAACGCCTCAAATGGCACATTAAAAAGATGGTTGTGGCTCCGCAGCTGTGTCCTTCATGTGTGCTCATGTTATTCAAATGCGTGTGCACGTGTGTGACATAAATGAAGGGAACTGTTTGCAAGGAGACATGAAAAAACAATAAAGTGTTTCTGTACTGTGGGCTCTAATTATGACCAATTGTGCTAAGTGCAATACCATAATTAATTCATTTATGTTGAGTCTTTAGTACTTCAAAAAAAAATATGGCGTTTGAGCTCCTAATTTTTCAATGCAGCTCCATCGGGTTGGTCATTGCCACGAAAAAGTCTTACTAAATTATGGTATATGCACCTTATGTGAGATCCTCACCAAAATGTAATGGGTTCTTGTTCACCATATTAGCTGATAGACACACACACACACACGTGAGTTTCAGTTGTGTAGATTTTGCATAAACCTGCAAACAAACAAATCAAAAGCGCTCACCCTTTCCCACTTGTTTGAAGTAACACAAAAAAAGTCACACTTTTAGGGTAGCAGGAAATGTGATGCGCAGGCATGGGGTCTTCATGCCCATCGACCTTGGCCCCCTTAGTCCGCTTTCATGCTGGATTTGATTAATTTCTGATGAGCTCTCTGCAGAGGTACTGAATTGGAAACCGCTCCCTCTTTGCCTTACAGGTGGGACCTCCCTTATGTGCTACTATCTTAATTATCTCCTCCTGTGGCGGTCACCATAGCAGCCTTTCTGGGGACAACGCATGTTGGCTCGCTGCAAAGCATTCAGACCTTACGTTCTATCAGTGTCAAGTGTTTAAATAACATGCATACTATACTCCGAGTGCACTTCTGTGCAAAGGTAGCCAATCGTTTCCAGGGTATGACGCAATGCACTGCAGTGGGGGTGTTAATATCATGGAAATAAGTCCTGTAGGCTGTTTGAGGACTCAAGTGCAGTGTAGGATTATGTTAGCTGCAATCCACAGCACAGAGAAGCCTGCTTGAGGAAAACATTGATCAAGGTCAAAGAAAAGTGATTATTAGTGATTATTTGCATTAATATGTATGGCAGTGAATAAGCATGTAAATCAAGTTCCATGTCACAAAGCTTTTGAATAACATTATTTAAAGGCAAAGTTACATAGAATCCTGAGAGGTCCGAGGTAGAAAGTTGGAACGAAAAGCTTCAGGACACAACGCACACACATAAATCCTTTGTCTCAAGACAATGTCAAGGACAGACTAAATTTCCAGAAAGAACAAATAGAGCTCAAGTCTTGACTCTTAGATTAGCTCCATTGGTGAGCAGAATGTGGTAATGTCCTTTGTACAGAGCCCCTAAAATAAACACATAAGAAAAGATCAGATCAAGCCTTGTTTTCCGTTCTTCAATTTCTAATTTTTGAACTAAAAATGGGTGATAGCTTGTTTCCGTTGAATGGAGACAGCAACACTGCCTCCCAGCGGACGGAGAAGGGATGGCCTTTAATGAGAAACTTTCTCATTAGGACGAGAAACTTTCTCATTAGAATGAGAAAGATTCTCGCCCTAATGAGAAACATATTTCAAAATTTTCCCCACGGTTAAAAGTTGTTTACTTCACTATATTTCATCCTGATCTTGCAACTTGCACTTAGTTTTCAGGGTGTGAGATGACTGCACACGATGTCTAACGATTCCAATCTGTAAATAAAGTCAAGCACCCGTCTGAAAACGACTCACCTGTTTATTGAGCCGAGGGGCAGCTGCAAACCTTGCTAACTCGTTTGATTCAAAGTTCCCCTGTGATTTGTCACCTCCAATCCCAGTGCCACGTTTTACACACGGTGAGGTAACAGTTGGAGCCTCTTGAGGTGTTTCATTACAGGCCACGGATGTCACTTAAGAGGATTCGAGTTCTGTATTGACCCTGCCAGAATCTCGAGGCATACTGGCGGTCCCCGCAGAGCGTGTGCGTGTGCGTCATCACTCCCGACCCTGACAGGATGTAACAACCAGACCTTGGTGTCATCGAGTGAAACCCGAGCCGAAACAAAATGATTGGAGTGGTGCAATAAATGCTGTTCTGTTGACATATTACTGAATTGCACACATGTTGGTCTATTGGTTTCGTTTGATACTCCATTAGGGATATACTGTCAATAATGCTCCTAAAACATGTTTGCCGGCTTGTTAGACAGCTGGAAAAAGACCTTATGAGCATCATAATTATGTTTTCACTTGGAATGTGCCATGCATAATGTCACATTTGTTTAGCATAGATTTACACTCATAATTACCAGCCTATTTGTTAAAGCAGCTGACATTAAAATCAACTCTGATTCTGAGACAAACGTGAATGCTTTTGTGTACTTTGGTTTAATAGTTGTTCATTTGTTTAACTGTTAGGTGCTTCCAAACAAGAATAAGGAAGTCATTGGTATCAATCTATGAAAACCTTGGAAAAACTACGTCAACATTTGCTCAGAAAATGTGTCTTTGTTGCAGCATTTCAGCTTCATCCGTTTCTTTGAATGCTTTTTATTAAGTAACTATTTTTGCCTTTTAAATGACAGTTTTATTACTCCTGCAAATCCCTTTTGCAGAACTTCATTATTCATCTCTGAATCCCTTTTACATATTTCAGATAGTACTTTAGCATTAAACCTTCAGGTGCTATTAAGATTTTATGCTTGTCTAAATAAAGGCCATCGAAGCCCAGTTTAGAGCAAACAATTGATTTATTCTTTTTTTTTTTTTTTTTTTTTTGCATAGTCATAGGCACCAAAATAGCTGATCTGTATTGTACCACTTTTAAATGTATTATGTATTATGCAATCAATTCTTTTCAATTGTATAACAGTGATTGTGAAAGTGAGAGTTGCAGATACACAACCAGTTTTAGACCAATTTTACTGGGAGATGGGCTAGAGCACAGGTGTCAAACTCGAGGCCAGTGTCAAACTCAATGTAAGCAGTGTGCGTGCGTGTGGGGGCGTGCATGCGTGCGTGAGAGAGACGAATTCAAGATGGACAAATGTGACTCTGTAGCATCAATAAAAAATGTGAGGTTATTGTACATATTTCTATAAATCACAGATCGTGCATCCAGCAGCCAAATAGATCCCCCTTGCCGCAAAGAAAGGTGAATAAAAGTGTTACTCTTCACACTGCAGCAATATATTACTTGCAATTCTTTATACTTTTTATAATTTACAGGTCGTCCATGTAAAAGTGGTGGAGATCATCCTGGCTGGACTAGTGAACACTGCTGCACGGCTGGACTCTGACCAGCCAGCCGACTTTTTGCAGCTCGGGTCAGCCTGCGCCCAAGCAAGCGCAGTTGAACTAGAATGTGGTGTGAAACAAGGAAATTCTTTTATTTTGTAAAAAAAAAAAAAAACGTGGCGTGGAGGGCATGCACACATACACACACACTCAACTTACTCCTGTATGTAGTTCAGGTCAATAGTTTATGTGCAAATCAATTCTATTTTGCTATCAAAAGCCCATTTTATAGAGTTGATGTTTGAGCTTTCACAAAACCAAAAAAATATTAGTGTTATAGTAAAATAGTAGTAGTTGAAATGTACGTTTTTCCAAAAAGCACTTTTTTTTTCAGTTTTTTCACCAGAAATGTGAATTTCGATGAAACTTAGCTTGATTCTCATGCTGATTGCGAAAGAGTGGAAGAAGATAGAAATACACTTTTTGTCTGATGAAAGAAGAGAGTATACAGTAATCTTTTCATCTTCCATCTAATCTTTTCCATGTTTATATAGCCATTGAGCATAATATTCTATGCGCCTTGCAAAATCAGCTAAAAGCATGTTTCAACTAGTGGGAGTGCATAATGAAACATATTCTTGGAAAGAAAATGTTTGGGTTGACTTCCGGTTGACTTTCGGATGTCTTAACAAAGAATATGTTTTTTTGTAACTACTTGATGATTTGAAGCAATTAGTTGTCTAACATTCTCTAAGTAGATAGAGCTCCAAATGTGTTTTCAGTTTAAACACACAAGCCAAATCTGGATTTCTATTCCAGACTGCAGTGTGGTGAGCTGAAGTGTGCATCTAAGTATAAACACGGATTCACTTCGCAACAGTTCCGCCGCGCACGCAACTGCCAACAGAATCCGTTTGCATATCTTTTGCTTATTTTACTTATCTCCAACCCAAATATAACCCATGAGTAATTTCATATCAGAAAAGGTCAGGAGGTCGCAAGCCTCCTACAAGTTGTAGCTTTCAGTAATAACGGTCAGCACTGACTTCAAACAATGGGTTATTCATTGCTCCGTCCACAAATCACACGGGGCTGTGCGTGGCAGGCGAAACACAGCTGTCAAGGTTGCATCTTAATAAAGAAGCCACAGTATTGACAGGTGGCAGGTGCACACCTGTATTACATTTTTTTTTGTTCTAATTTCAGCACAAAGAATTTATTATGAATGCTGTGTTGTGGTTTCCTCCCTGGACTGGACTTCCTGTTTGGCAAATCAAGCATACTCTGCTGCTTGCTGGTGATGCATGTCAGCAAGAAAAGAACCTTTGGGCCCCAACGCAAAGTGAAAATATTATTTCTGGACCCTTGTCAATCACGGGCCTTTGTCACCGCTTTGCGGCAACCCGGCTTGTCGACAGCAGCATAGGAAGCAAATGTCTCTTCTTAATGGTTCTTTTCAGAGATATGGATCAAAAATAGCACGCAGCAGCATTGTGTAATGCGTTCCTCTTCGCTTTTTACAGCGAGCGTTCAGATCGATCCAACTCCCTCACATGCCGCTGACAAAATAGCACGGGGTGGTTGCTCTTATTTCCACTTTATAGTTGGACACCTGTGACTGTGTGAAGTGGTTCCAGTGAGAGCTGCTGCAACACATTTGTGAAAGGCGGGGAGGCCTTTGACAGTTCATTCACAAGAGACGCCTCTTAAAAGTCTTTGGATCTGAAGCCCTCTCTCTTTTCAATCATAATACTGTGAAAACATGAGGTCATTCTAATGCTTGTTGTTTAAGAGATGCTTTCACGACAAAACTCCATCGACTATCCCTGGAGTATTCCAACTGTTTACACCGAGTACCACCTAAGAAATGACTTTGCTCTCCAAGTACCACCTAATGATTAATATCAAAATACTTTAACGTATGTACAAGTCTTCATAAAAAACAAGGCAGAGTTGCTGTATTATAGAATATTATATAATAGAATATGTAATATTATTATCACCCGCTGTAACCTTACGTGAAGTTTAAAAATGTACACAGCGCTTAAAAAAAATGGAAAAAAAATGTACTTAATGATTCAATTAAAATGTATTGCACATATTGTGAAAGTCAAATGAAATCAGTACTTAAATGTTCATAAAATTCACTGCAGATGTATTGTATTATACCTGAACGTTAAATACAACTGAACTGTACTTAAAAAAAGGTATTGCGCTTGAAATGTTGATAAAAAATATACGTTAGTGGATTTTAAAAAAGGTTTTAATGGGCTGCATGCATAGTTTAAGAGGAAATCAACTCAAACATATATTTTTCAAGAACATGTTCCCAGCAGGCCCATTAGTTGAAACACGGCATTCTGATTAATATTGCATTCGTGGAATATGAGTTAAGCAGCAAAATCCACACGTTTTTAGCCATCTGTGGGGGCGGCCACTTTGTCACTTCTGTCGACTGAAAATTACATCACAACTGCTCAGGGCTAAGGTAACGACCAATCACGACTCAGCTTCAGAAAACAGGTCAGCTGTGATTGGTCGTTACCTGAGAGCTGACCAGTTGGGATGTGTCATTTTCAGTTGACAGAAGTGACAAAATGGTCGCCCCCAGAGATGGCTAAAAACGGGTGGATTAACTCTTATTCCACAAAGGCAATATTAATCAGAATTCCTTGTTTCAACTAGTGGGCTTGCATAGAACATATTCGTGAAACAATATGTTTGGGTTGACTTTCGCTTTAAAACTTCATTCTAATGTAGTTGACATAATTTCACTGGCAAAAGCAGGTACTACGAGGTACTATTTCTAGTAATCCAGCATTCTGCTGAATTGGTACCATATAAATGTAACCTTTGTAACATTTGTAACTTTCGAGAATAAACATTTCTAGATGTTATGAAAACAAATACAAATTTGAACATTAGTTAACTGTTTGCTGTGCTTTAGCTCTGGACACTACTCTGTTAAACACCCCAGTCTCCATTTTGCTGCAGCTGTCCGTTTCCTTGCTGTCCTCAGTCTCCTCCTGAATAAAATGTTCCTGATACGTTTTTAAAACTCGTTTGAAGACACATTTCTATTCTTTGGCTTTCGAACCGACATGACACTGACACTTTTCTGCTGTTTTCCGGTTTCTACTCTACTGTATATAATAATTTGCATTTTCATTGTCTTTGTTGTTGTATTATTGCTATTTTGTTAATGTAAAGTGCTTTGTTACAGCTGCAGGTGTTTTGAAATGCGCTATATAAATAAAGTTGTATTGTATTGGATTGGATTGGATTGGATGCAAAGTTCTGGCTGATGCAGTTTTAACCCTGCTGTACTTTTGAAGTGGAAAACCAACTGCCCCAATCCAAGGTGTGGAGAGTGAAGATGATAAATGGCATATGCTGTATGGATCCTCTGCATCTTTATCCTGACCAAAATATAAGGGTTTCTGCTTTGGCCACCCGTCTAAAACATTTGTGGAGATCTCAGTTTTTTGGTGTATTTCTGCTAGCTGTATATGTCCTAATATTATATTACACGGTTGCAACAAATGATTGTATAAAAAATTGATAAGTCTGTCAATTATTTTATTGATTAATCAATGAATCATTTTGAAAGTTTTAATTTTCATCCCTATATTCAAAAGCAGGGCATTATTTTGATTTGATAGTGCAGAAAATGCACACACATACATTAACTAAAATTGTATTTCTGGTTTGGTCCATAACATGTCGGAAAATGGTGACAAATGTTGAGCGTTTTCCAGAGTAAGATCATATGTTTGCAAATATTTGACTTTGATTCAAGACAAAGATAATTAGTCTGCTTTCGTGGAGGACTACAGAATGCAAATAATTTTTACCCTTGAGAAGATGAAATTCTGAGGCTTTGTACAAATTTAAATGAAACAAGTTCTCTAATAATTTAATTGATTATCAAAAACAATTATTGATGAATATTCAATCAATTGTTGATTAATCATTGCACCTTGATTATATTAAATAACATATTATAAAAGAACATAATGGCTGCTGTGGAAAATATCATCGTAACAATAAAACTACCAGTGACCTCAGAATTTGCCACAGTATTGTGTGTGCTTTTCATCATATTACATTGTCTCAGGTGTGACTGTCTTCATTCATTCTTTTAAACTTGTCTGGTTTGTTAATGTGTAAAAGCAAGAGTCTGAATTAATATCATCAAACCACAGAACGGAATATATTTTTTAGGTTGTTTATTTGTATATTTGGGATATAGTTATACCTATTGTACATAAGGTACCTTTAATAAAAATCATTTAATTACACTAGGTTTATCAAAGCCAAAAAAGATGTATGCCCACTTCTATATTATGTACATAACCAATAGCACAATACATTTACAAAGTTATATGCACATACCTGAGCATAACTCAATAATGCAAGTTCTTCTACTTGAAATCCAGGCTTGATCCATGAAAGTAAATACAGCCTACATGTCAAAATGCAACAAGTCAGTGTTCATGAATGGAAGTGATGGAGCGAGTCCTGTCCGATTATTTAGGTAAAATAACTTTACTGGCGTTGTCCATCCATATGCAGACAGGCCCTTAAAACAGTCCAACATGGGTTTAAGGCATACACATGGCCTAAACTGATAAAACAAACTAAAGGGGAACAACAGCATATTTGGGGGTTGTTTGATAGAGTGGGGTCCCCTTATATATCAGTCATAGGTCACAGCAAATTATCAGGTCAAGTGAAGCTCAGAATCCATAAGTGGATTTGCAAATGAGTCGTGTGTGTTTCTGTCCGACCAGCGGCTGTCTGTAAACACAAGGCCTACATGTGGGATCACTTTTTTTTTGTGGGAGGGATGAAGGGATGGGGATCACGGGGAGGCCCGGTCACTCAGATCTCGTCCCGGAGCTCGGTGGCACGGTGGTCGCATCAGAGGCTACCTGATCCGGACTACGTTGCGCTCTATCTCCTGGCCTGGGCGCCTCTTCCTCTTCCTCCCACTCCTCCTCCTCCTCCACTCGCGTCTCCAAGTCCGCACTTCCAGATCTCTGCGTGGCTCCGCGGGTCGATGCGTAAAGTCCACCCGCCATATCGTCGTCGCTCTCCTCGCTGCGATCCCACTGAAAAGCCCGGACGTTCGGGGTCGAGCCCTGCCTGGTGTAGTTGACCGTCAACTGCGTGGAGTTCCACTCGGACACGTTAGCGGTGATGTTCGCGGGGGGAGCCGTGACCCCCGGTTTAGCGGCGGATGCGGTTGAGGATGCGCTGGTGGGCTTCCAGATGAGGCTGTAGTATATCGCCAGGATGATGGCCGCTAAGGACACGGACAAAACATAAGCAAAGACCGTGGCTAGTCTCACCCACTTCTTGTTGGTCTTAGCAGCCATCTTAGCCTTTTTGTCCCCTGTATAAGTAGCAGGTTTGCCCCTCTCCATATTGGGCATGAAGTCCCGCTCTCTCATATTGCCCCTGTTTTTTCCCCGATGCTCCACCACCCCCTCCGTCTTGAAGCCTTCCTCTGATCCACAACCCAAGAGAAGACCGGAAGGCAGCGGTGCGGGCTCTTAAAAAACCCCAAAACAAAACAAAACGAGGATTTACTTGGTGTCAAAATGAAATGCGTCCAGTGCGTGCAGCATTGCGTCTCATCACGGACCAGCGAGCATCCACAGGCTGGGACGCGGCATCCAACCAAGATCCTAACCTGCCCACGACATGTCCACGGGGGTGCTGGCTGTGCAGGCCCTTGGCCAGTCCGCGAGCGTTACACTGGATGTCATTTATCAAACGATGAGGAGAGATCACACGGCACACTGTCCTATCCAGCAAATGAAGTGGCTGGCTCAGCTAAAAATACAGAGAGGGGGGCGGGGAGGAGACTCTTAAAGAAGAAGCAGCAGCCAGCAAGGAAATCACTCCAAAATATTACCCCGAGAAGTGCTGAGAACAACGTTTAGCTTTATCGTGTTAAGTGATGCATTAAATGAGCAGACGGATTTGCGCCAATAAAGTAATATTATTCATGAAATGAGTTGTGGACCAGAATTCATATTATGTCGTCCCAAACCTGCCTAAATGAACCATAACACAACCAAGAGCATACAAAAGAGACTCTGCTTCCATGGCAATAGAGTTATTCTACCTGCTTGGCCGGGTGATTGTCGTTTCAGCACAATGGACAGCGGTTATAGCTTTTAACAATTAAACGCGCACGCACACACAAAACATAAGTCGCAGTGTTTGGTGCGCGCTTATAACTTACTCACACCTATGGACAATTTAGTCTTCAAGTCTTCATACATGTTCTAGGAATGTGCACGGACGAAGTTAGCGTGCCCGGGGAGGAAAAAATCAAGGCATGTAAAATATGCAAACTCCTCACAGGAAGGCCAGATATGAGATTCGAACCCGAGACCAGCAGCTGGTATAGGCAGCCATGCTGTATGCGATCTCATATCATTATCTTAAAGCGGAAGTCAAGGCAAATATTGTCTTAACAATAATATGTTCTATATACCCCCCTAGTCTAAACACAGAATTCTAATTAATATTGTGTTTGTCGGATATGAATTAAGCAGCAAAATCCACCCATTTTTATCCATCTCAGGAGGGCGGCCATTTTGCCACCTGCTGTTGACTGAAAATGACATTGCAGTTGCTCAGAGCTCTCCTTGCGAACATCACATGACCAAACCCAGAAAACAGGTAAGCCGTGATGGTCGTTACCTGACCTCTTAGGCAATGTGATGTCATCTTCCAACGACTGCAAGTGGCAAAATGGTCGCCCACTGAGATGGATAAAAATGAGTTGCTTTTTCTGCTTAATTCATATTCCACAAGCGCAATATTAATCAGACCAGGGCGGAGCCATGCGTGGGCATGGGTGTGCACAGGCCCACCCAGAGTGACAGACTGCCCACCCAGTGAGGATTTATGACAAAATATATATTTTTAAAGTTTCAGTAAATTATTTGTAATTTATTTTTTAATTTGTGTTTTGTTGTGTTTCTTATTTTATTGAATATTAAGAATGGCATAATTGTGATTGTCTAAGGAAGGGCCGAACTTCAAATGATTCAGTTTGTCATACGATATATGACGTGTCGGGGCATGAAGACTGTGCTCAATGAGAGAAATATTCAGGCCCACCCTGATTTTTCCATTAGCCAGGTTCTGGCTCCGCCCCTGAATCAGACAACTGCATTTGGACTATTTGACTCTTGACTTGACTTCCTCTTTAATAGATGCTGTAATGCATCAACTTGTGATTATAAGAGTAAATGTATAGGGTCAAACTATCATTTGAGCCTCCACTGCATGTTCTATATTAACATATATGTATAACAGCTAAGCTGTTTGTCAGTATGTGCCCTGTGATTGGTTGGAGACCAGTCCAGGGTGAATCCCACTAACCCAAAAGGGTTATACATTAACAACAGTTGGGCAATTCAATTTTATTGACTCCTCCACCCCCACCACCAAGCCAACTTAAAGATATAAGGAACGATATAAGGGGGAATAAAAACCCTCAATAATGTCAAAAATGAATATTTTAGTTATTCCAACTTAAATGACTTTTTTAGCACCAAAGAAACACAAATTGTGCTTTTTACAGTGTGGACTAAACCAAATTGCACTGAGAACTGGTTGGCAACCATACTGAGTTACATTAAATAGAATGAAATGTGAAGTATGAGTGAAGAATGTATTGGGCATGTATTAATGAAGTGTACAGGCATCATGTGTTGAGTTATGTTAACTTCATTTGCAATTCATATTCCTTTGGGCGCGTCCTCCTGTGGGTTCTCTGTGTCCAACAACCACACTTCACTTCACGGCTTCTTTCCAAGTGAGTGAGTTGGCGGAGAGGAGTCAAGTATTTGTCCGATGAAACATATACATTACAGTCTTAAAAAGAGTGGACTACAAAGTCACTAAAAGAAGACAATGAATAAGAAAAGGTACTTTCTGGATCCCCCAGTGATCAAAGATTATATGGTTAAAGGAGAAAGATTTACCAAGTGGTCAGAGGTGAGTAAATATTTAAGGAGAATTGCACTTTTGTAATTAACTCCTTGAAATACTCTTTCTTTTCTACATTACGATGTGTTTTTTTACTTTACTAACATTTACAATAGGTGTATCTTTAGAAGAATGATGGAGATAAACTTTTTTTTTTTTTTAAATGTGAATAACTACTTTTTCTATTCAGTCAGGGGAAAATGACTTAAAGCGTAGTGTGGTGCACATTTTTGGATGAATTGGTTGCTTTTATGTTAATTCTCAGCCATGATACAATCAACTTTTCTTGCATTTTAAAAATATTTTAATACTTTATTGCTGCATTTCTATTAGCTTGTAATAAACGCATTGTTCTCGGACCCCAGGATACTTCCTGGTTCATCTAAATGACCAAATATGGTATACCCGAAGGGCTTCAATGAGCACATTAACATCAAATTGTTATTCTATCAAACATGTCGTCGACAAGGACTCGACAAAGACTCTCCCTGTCACCATGAAGATGGATATGAAAGGCTTTTACCTCTACTGGACGAATCAAAGCAAGGTAATACAACAAAGAAGATGCCATTGCACAAACTAAATTGTGTGCCATGTTTTAGTCTATCAGGCGAGTGCTTAACGTCTATGTGTAAGTGTTGCTGGATCCATGAGAACTGCGAGAAAGCTGAGAGCCGCACTGCCTCATGCTGTGCCAGCTGTTTGTGGAGATTATTGATTGGTGCAGATTTGGGCCCGCCATCCTGCTGCACTTTGTAGCTCGACTGTGATGCACTCGCCCGGAGAGGACTATTTGTCTTTGGAGCTCTCGCTCGCTCTCTCCCTCTCGCTGCTTCTCAGAATGAGGCAACTTTTGTTTTACATCCAATAAATCCAGAAAAAAGAGCCGTACTGTCCTATTGTAAATGAAAAAGCATGCGCCATGCGTGCAAAATAGTGAGCTACTGTTTGCTAATCAAAGTTTTTTTTTCCCCTCCAGTCTTGGTCCATATTTGGACTTGCGCCTACGTCCTGAATTCCGTGATGGAGATGACTGTCTGATTCTTGTTTCTAGGAGACAACATTCTTGGATGTTGCGACCATCAGAGATACCAGAACAGGAAAATATGCGAAACTTCCAAAAGTAAGTTACTGTAAAATCCACTGACAGAGTTCACTATGTAAGAATATCTGCAGGTATGCAAATCAATCTTTCAAGACCCATTAGTGTGAGAAACATATTTGCATTGCAAATATGGCAATGGCCACATGAACCCAGCCCTCCTTCAGTAGAAACAGGTGCACACGCATCAACATAAACACACAGCTCATGCTGAGTCATCCTTTGGAGAGATACTTGAAGAGAGTGTCAGCATCTTTTTCTTTCCTGATCAAGGGAAAATGCTTTAGGATCTCAGCTCCTTACTATTAATCACTTTGCCTGTGCAGTGAAGCAGTGAGCGGCCATCTTCATCTTTCTCAGAGGGTTCAGTGAGAGGTGAAATCTTGGTGGTGGTGGGGGGGGGGCTGAGCGAGAGAGTGTGTGGGTTCCCTGTTTGCATGTCTTGGTAAGCAAATTTGCATGTTGGGAATGATTGTGCACGCAGGTGTTCAATCACACAATTTGACAATTGAGATGGATGTTTTAGAGGTGAACTTATCCAGAAAGTTTTGGTCGGTTTCCAAATTGAATATTGAATTTCAGGGCAGTGTTGTCTATGCCCAGAAAAAAAAGCTGTATATTGTAAATGCGACAGGTACCTTTATCTCCGCCACTTCTTCTTGTAACCCATTTTGTTCCTACCTCTACAGCACCCAAAGGTCCGAAACGTGTTCAACCTGGATTTCCCAGACAGTAACCACTTGGCCAAAACGCTGACTGTTGTTTCTGGTCTTGACGCCGTCAACCTGACCTACCATCATTTCTTTGCCTCCAAGGATAAAGTGACACAGGTAACAAAGCATAGACTGCTTTATTGGCGCTGTCTGCTTCCTCCAGATGTTTACAATGCTGGGTTCTTGTTGCTGATCCATTGCGGTGACAACAATGAAGCTTCCCTTTCTTCGCTTGTGGTCTTTATTAGACTTTATGAATGCAATATCCGGCTTTTGTCAACAGTAATGAAATCACAATTGCTATTTGTTCAAACTCCCCATGCACTAATCTCATTTACTAGGTTGCTATTATGCCCTGTTGTGGTGAGTTTCTGTCACTTCACATGTTTTGAATGTTGCTTGTAAAAGTGATGACATTGCAAACAAAGATAACTTTCTGATTAAATGCACACCAGAACTGGGCAAATGACATTCTTACCATTGCCTACAATGCTGCGAGAAATAATTCCTGCAGACAAGTCTTCCTGGATAAAATGTGAGTGGAAATCCTGTGTGAGCTTTTATCCTGCTGAGTGAATCTCATGATATTCCGTTCTAATTTGTTGTCATACTTTAGCTATGTTTGGATTTGTCTCCAGACCAACAAAGATGGCAAGATCCCAGTGAAAAAGTAGGCCAACCACTCACTTTCAATGTTTGGGGAGTGTGTGCATTGTCACATTTGTTTACAATGCATCAATGTGTCAATATTATCAGTATTTACAAGATGTTCCCTGCTGATAAGAAGAGAGTGGAAAGCGCACTAGCGTCAGCCCACCTCCCCAAAGGAAAGGTTAACATTTTCCAACTTGCTAAAATTTGACATGGTCACCCAAGACTGCTATCGAGAGCTTACATGTAATGTGAATATCATATGTTACAGTTTGACAGTATGAAGCCCGATGTCTTCACTGAATCAGCTTTCAAGGCTTTCTTGGCAAATCTCTGTCCTCGCCCTGAAATCTATGAAATCTTCACTTCTTAGTGAGTTGGACAAAAACAATCCTGATTTCTTTTCTTCATGGCTCTTAACTTTGTAACATTGTATGTTTTAAGGGAAAGTTATTCTTCCAATGGTAATCCTATATTTTTGTCAATAAACTAACAACATTGCATCCGTCAATGATTTTGCAGGAGACAGTTGTTAGGCTCATCGGATACCGTTTAGCTAGTAACTATCTGTGCAGTATATGCCAAACATTTCCCACACTAATAGTGTGAATGTGAGTGTGAAAGCTTGTCTGTCTCTATATTTGCGCTATGAGTGACTGACTACCAGTCTATGGCATTGTCTGCCTTTGCTCTAAGTCAGCAAGATTAGGCTCCAGCCACTCATGACACTGAATGGCATTTATGGCAGAGAAAATGGATGGATGGATGGATGGATGGATGGATGGATGGATGGATGGATGGATGGATGGATGGATGGATGGATGGATGGACGGACGGCCAGATGGATGGATGGATGGATGGACGGATGGATGGATGGATGGATGGACGGATGGATGGAAAGATGGATGGATGGATGGATGGATGGATAGATGGATGGGTGGATGGATGGATGGATGGATAGGTGGATGGGTGGGTGGATGGATGGATGGATAATTGAATGGACGGATGGATGGATGATGGATGGATGGATGGATGGATGTATGGATGGATGGATGGATGGATGGATGGATGGATGGATGGATGGATGGATGGGTGGATGGATGGATGGATGGATGGATGGATGGATGGATGGATGGATGGATGGATGGATGGATGGGTAGTCATAACACCCAATTTGGGAATACATTGTGACTACAATTCACTCTTGGTCGAGCCTCCCGGTCAAGTGTGCTCATGCTGATGTGAATTGACTGTAACAAGAAGAAAGGTTTACATGGCTAAATGGTGAGGTAAGTGTTGTGCAATATCTGAGGAAATGTTGTTCCTGACTGTGCCTTCCAGTTCCAACAAACCCACCATGACAAAAGAGAATTTCACAAAGTTTCTCAACGAGAAACAGAGGGACTCCCGACTCAATGAGGAGCTGTTTCCACGATTGCGGCAGGACCAGATAAAAGCTTTGATGCTCAAATATGAACCCTGCAACACTAGCTGTAACAGAGGTGATGCTCTTCATTGCTCTGATTCGGACAATTAGCTAAAATATTTTCATGTATTATAGTCTTTTAACCTCCTCATTTATCTGCAGGTCTCATTACCCCAGAAGCCCTCTTGTCCTTCCTGATGGGTCCTGAGACTTCAGTGGTCATGCAGGACAGGCTGGCCAAGTGCCAGGACATGACCCAGCCCCTACCCCATTACTTCATTAAGTCCTCCCACAACACATACCTGACAGGTCACTCACGTCTTGTTGATTAAAAAACTAATTTTAGTACCTTAAGACACATTTGAACCTCACGACTACTCTTCCACAGCTGGTCAGTTTTCCGGCGTGTCCTCTCCGGAGATGTACCGTCAGTGCCTGTTGTCTGGCTGCCGTTGTCTGGAACTTGACTGCTGGAAGGGGAAACCTCCAGAGGAAGAGCCCATCATTACACATGGCTTCACCATGACCACTGAGATCCTTTTCAAAGTACATGCCTCATGCATACTGTCCATTTATACAACAAAATATCAAACCGAAAATGTAAATTTTGTTGCGATTATGGGAAGTTAGAGAATCAGGGCTCTATTTCCCTGACTGGACAGCAAGGATTTTGTAGCCAAATGCATGCCGGCAGACCTGTGAGAGGGAGAGCGGTGCCACTGTGGGAGTGGCCACAGCCGACTTCAGTCATGGTCAATTTTAGTGGCTGTTTTCATTCTTTTTAAATGTGGCATGATCGTCACGAACTCGAGGCTCTAGATGGCGGTGTGAAGTGGGCACTTAGAGACCGTGCCCCCGCCCCCAATGGTTCCTGTGCCCCTCCATAGCTGTGAAAAATGTAAAACAATGATTCAGAGCTTTTACTGCCTGCTGTTCACAATCATGTATTGTCATTTATTAATGAAATATGTCGTTTTAGGCCAGCTGTCTACCCTGCGCCATTGTTAGACGTGGTCTGAACGGGTGTTTACATTTAGATAATTTAGATAAACTTTCTTCCATCAAATTGTCACTATGTCAGGCGCATCTCCAAGACACTCTTTATGCTGCGCCGGCCCACCTAATTTGGCTGAGACCGATCTGCAAAATTGCCAAACACGTGCAGCGAGACTTGCTCTGATACGGAAATCAGGATCAGCAGGGATTTGCACCAGAGCGCAGATACACTGTCTAAGAAAATAGAGCTCTCAATGTGTGTTATGCAAAAATTAAGAAGTAGAAGGCTATTGGCTCTTGTAACGAGTTCCCGTCAACCAACGTCAAAGTTTTTAGTTTAAAATAGTTTACTTTAACCGCAAGGATCCCTCGCTGTGTGCTGGCCAATGGTACAGTCCAGGTTTTTTAAAATTGTTTTTACTTTTGGTCCTCTTTTAAATCCATCCACATTGTGTCACTGCAGCCTCGTCTTAGCTAGCACTAAGCAGCCCGTTGAGTTCATCTCACCGATCCAGCGTCCATGTTTGTAAAATTGTCTTCTTAAAGAGAAGTCAACCCAAACATATTTTTTTCAAGAATTTGTTCTATGCAGGTCCATGAGTTGAAACAAGGCGTTCTGATTAATGTTGCGTTTGTGAAATATGAGAAACCCACCCATTCTTAGCCATCTCAGGCGGCGGCCATTTTGTCTTTTCTGTCCACTGAAAATGACATCACAGTTGCGCAGGGCTCAGATAACGACCAATCATGGCTCAGCTTCAGAAAACAGGTGAGCTGTGATTGGCCATTACCACAGCTTGCGAACATCACGTGACCAAACCTAAAAAACAGGTTAGCCGTGGCGTTTTCAAGCGAAGCCCGTGGACATCAATTCACATTCCACAATTGCAATATTAATTGATCAGAACATCGTGTCTAGACTCTTGTGGGGGCACATATTACTGCAAAGAAATTGTTTAACTTGACTTCCGCTTTAAGTCTTTGTGTAACCTCTGGTATGATGTTATTCTTCCATTGTAGAAGTTGCTCCATTATCTTGAGATGAATGAGATTTCTCCTCTTATTAGTCAAATTCTGATTTATGAGACCTATAAGGTCATTAAAAGGGTGTCAAACTCCAGTCCTCGGGGGCCGCCCTCTAGCATGTCTTTGAGGTTTTCCCGTCCAGCACACCTGATTCAAACGATCGGCATCAGGCTCCTGCAGAACTTGCTGATGAGCTGATCATTTGAAACAGGTGTGTTGCAGCAGAGAGAGATGGAAAACAGGCAATACAGCGGCCCTCGAGGACCGGAGTTCGACACCCCTGTGACTTAGAGAGAAGACATTTTGTATTGCAGATACCTTAATTCAAACTGTTCCTTTGAAACACTTTTACCATCTTGTTTATTTTGTGCATTTCCCCATTTTACAATGGTAATGGTAATGGTTGTAGCATCGTGACGCTAAGATAAGAAATATGATGAAAACCGTCAAGGTCACCTATTCATTCATTCATCGTGCAGCAAAAATAAGTAAACAGCAGCACAGAAAATGACACAGGAAGGCACCCCCATCATGCTTCTGGAATCAACACTTCCATTTAAGGGCAGCAGCAGCAGCTTCTCAGACCCAACGGTTCAGAAGAGCACATCTGTCCAGTTTAGACGGAGCCATACTCATGTTTGCTTTTAGACTGAAGAATCCTTATGCGCGCTCATCTCATATGTTTGTGTGACTGTGCTGTTTTTTCAACCTTGCCCTAGATCTACTTCAATCATGCTAAAATTCAAATGAAAAAAGTCCATATGTTTTGTGATGCTTAACAGGATGTGATTGAGGCCATTGCTGAGAGCGCCTTCAAGACCTCACTGTATCCTGTTATCCTTTCCTTTGAGAACCACGTTGACTCGTAAGAGGTTTTCCATGCACCCATGCTACATAATTCTGTTTAATGAATGTGTTGTAGTCTTATTATCCAGCATGTAAAATTACTGCTAACGTCCGAAGATTTTGACTGAGTGAATGTGTGTTTGGCAAAGCAGGCAGCAACACGTGTCTTTGTGCTTCGTTTTAGAGTGAAGCAACAGGAGAAGATGGCCAACTACTGCAAAACCATATTTGGTAATGCCCTGCTGACAGAGCCTCTGGACAAATACCCTGTAAGTGCTCCAGTGCGGCACCACAGCAGTTGTATATCAGTTAAGCATTTTTTATGGCAGTGCATTCGTTGTACATCGGCTGTACCCAGTGGCGGGCCATGCATTTGCTAGCTCGGCCTTCAGTGGGGACTTACCTATTTCAATATTTCAATCCACCACTTAATACTACCACTATTAGGTCGCAATTATAGAAACCATCAATGCCATACAAAAATGCAAGATAGCAGCACACACCTGTGCCATGCGCATCATCTGGAGCGGTTCAGAATCAGTAATTGTCAAAGAGCATGTCCAAAACATACAAAAACAAATAGAATACATCATACTTGCCAGAGATGCTAATTATTAAATGTATTAATGTGTGCAGATTACTACAGCTGTGTTGCTAGTGGAAGTTGACTGTAGTAAATTTTGTTTTAACAAACCAATCAGTGGACATGACCAGCAGCCAGCTCACTGGCTGTGTGAGGACAAATTTCAAATCTGATTGATTAAATAAAGCTATCCCCATTGCTAATATAGTTTAAGTTACTTTAGGCAGCACTATAATGATTCTAAAAAACCTGAGCAGAATGGCGGCACGATGGCGAAATCTGACTGGATGAGGCCAGCAGAGAAAAAAGACCTTGCTAGTTGTGTGAGTCGCCAGTAAACAGCAGTTTCCCATCAGTGTATTTATTTGTCAGTCATCAGTGAATCGGTTGGGCACTTGCAGTGCGCTTCTTTTGTATCAGTTTTGCATAATTCTTATTTCGATTACATTATCTCACTCTGAAATGACACACACCAAAGGTGCTCAATACAAAAAACAATCTACCATACCGAGATCACTCTCTAAGATTTTGGTTCAGTATGAGCCACTGATATCGAATTCCTCTTTTATCGTGTCCTCACTCTTTGTATCAAATATTAAGCTGAAGCCAGGACAGCAGATCCCAAGCCCATCTGAGCTCATGGGCAAGATCTTGATCAAGAACAAGAAGGGAAGCCATGAGAGCACACACAAGACAACCAAGAAAAGCAGCACAGCAGCCAGTGATCACATGACAACTTTTGCTTCACCCGCACAAAACACTGACCCACTTTTCGAAGATCCTACCCACTCGACCAATCTGGAGAACCAGGGTGAACAAGACTGATCCCATAAAATTACTCAAATCCCTTTCCACAAATTGGCTTGCTTGGATACAAGCCAACATGTTTATTATGATGTTTGATCAGACGGAGATATGGCTGTGGAAGATAACGAGGAACAAGAGGACACAGAGGAACAGGATGAGGAGAAAATGAAGACATGTGATGAGGTAGAGAATGTTGATCCAAGATCAGCCTGTTACTCTGGAAATGTATCACCCTTGTCCTGCCGGAAAATATCAGTTTAATTTCCTCAATCTGTCATAGGGCACAGCTGGACAGGAAGTCACAGCATACGAGGCAATGTCATCGTTGGTTAACTACATCCAGCCTAACAAATTCATCTCTTTTGACAATGCCAAAAGTATGTCTTTGCTTCTTGAGGGAAAAGAGAATCTGGGATATGTTTTGCGTATTGTTAAAAATGTGTCTATTAAACACATTTACTGTAATGACAATTTGATCACGCAGAAAAGAACAGGTGTTATGTCATCTCATCTTTTGTGGAGACCAAAGGGGAAGCTATGATTTCTAAGACGGCTGTTGACTTTGTTGAGTATCTTTTCATGTTGAAAAAGAACACAAAATATGGTAAGTTTTAATGTTAAAACACACCAAAATAAATATGACATGTATTCCATTACTCTTTAACACACATTACTGTCAGATATAATAAAAGGCAGATGAGCAGGATTTACCCTAAAGGAACAAGAATGGACTCATCCAATTACAACCCCCAGCCCTTTTGGAACGTGGGCTGCCAGATGGTGGCACTCAACTATCAGACAATGGGTAAGAAAAAGGCTCAGGCATCCTGGTGACATGCAAAAAAAAAACAAGTTTAGCTGTCTGAATTTCTCGTCTTCCACCACTGCAGGTCAGTGTTGCGCCTTCTCAACACTCTTCTGTGCTCTGCTTGCCAAACGGCTCCTGGTGCCAAGATGAGTGATGCCTAAAGAAGGCTCTGTGTTTCTTTTCAGATTTCCCCATGCAGCTGAACATGGCTCTGTTCGAATTCAACGGAAGGACAGGCTACCTACTCAAGCACGACGTGCTGCGGCGCGGTGACAAGAAGTTTGACCCTTTCTGCGACAGGATTGACACAGTCGTGGCAATCACACTGACCATAAAGGCAAGATTTACAGGCTCCTAAAGCACTGAGGGCCTTATTTACTTAAAGCGGAAGTCAACAAACATATTTTTTCAAGAATATGTTCTATGCAGCCAGGCCCACTTGTTGGAACAAGGCAATATGATTAATATGAATTATGAGTTAATAAGCGGCAAAATCCACTTGTTTTTGGCCATCTCAGGGGGCGGCCATTTTGCCACTTCTGTCGACTGAAAATGACATCACAGTTGCTCGGGGCTCAGGTAATGACCAATCATGGCTCACCTGCTTTCTTAAGCTGAGCTATGATTGGTTGTTATCTGTGCCCTGAGGGTGTGTGATGTCATTTTCAGTTGACAGAAGTGACAAAATGCCCGCCCCTTCGATAGCTAAAAACGGCTGGATTTTGCTATATTCTATAAACGCAATATTTATCAGAATGCCTTGTTTCAACTAGTGGGCCTGCATAGAACATATTGTTAAAAAATATATATGTTTGGGTTGACTTCCTCTTAAAGGTTAGCATGTGTAAAAATGGACACAAACTTAGTCAACTCCAAAATGTTCTTTACAATAATATGTTCTATGCTGCCCCACTTGTCTGAACATTTGTCTCAGCTTGCGAATATCACATGACCATACTTTGAAAACACATGAGCCGTGATTTGTTGCTAAGATAAAGTAGTGAAATAAAAAGAAGTCGGACACTCCTGCTCATAGGTGTGAATGTGTGTATGAATGTTTGTTTCAAGGGAATCGGACGCGTAGTTTTACAGCAGTCTTGCTCACCAATACATTTAAAAAGTCATTCGGCCTCGTGTCAAACTGCTTTTGAACGGTCCATGCATGTCTGTCATACAAAAAAAAAGTCATATATGTCCTCACCAGATCTATTCGGGACAGTTTCTGTCTGACAAGAGTGTAAAAACCGGAGTTGAGGTCGAGATCATTGGGCTGCCAGGAGACCCCAAGAAGAAATATCGCACCAAGTGGTCCACCACACCCAACTCTATTAACCCAGTGTGGAATGAGGAGGCTTTTGTTTTTGACAAGGTGCATGTCAGTTTACCTAACACATTCCCAAATAAAAGACGTGTGTTAATTTATTATGACTTTTGTGTCGCTGCAATTCGAATACATATACTGTATGTATCCAATATTATTGTTGATAGATTCTCCTCCCAGAAATGGCTTCTCTGAGAATGTCAGTCCATGAGGAAAATGGCAAATTCCTTGGACATAGAATCATTCCCCTTGACACCATTCAATCAGGTCAGTCCAGTGTTGAAATGACAACTCAATCTGTATTCTAATGTGCATTCACCCAAGACAGAAGCGGGGTGTTCAAGGCCGTTGGTTTTTTGCCAACTTGTTAATCAGTGAAGTAGTGTCCTTTTCACTGAGGTTTGTGCTTGCAGGCTTCCATCACATCTGTCTGCGCAGTGAAAGCAACATACCGCTCACTCTGCCTGCACTCTTTGTGTACATTGAGGTCAAAGACTACATCCCTGCTGCTTTTGCAGGTGAATTTTTTTTTTTTTTTTGCCATGTTGCTTTGAAATTAATATGATTGCAGCGACACATGGGGTCAGTTAGAGGAGATTGGTTATATTCATTGTAAATGTAGTTTTTTTTTAAGAGATAAATAATAACCATGTGTTTATTTCTCAGATTTCACCGACGCCTTATTCAACCCAACAAAGGGCACGGAGAAGATGACACGGACCCCAAAAGAGGTGCATAAATAGTCAACATACATGAGTTAATAAAGTACTTTTTAACATAGGCTTATTCATTACTCTATTCTATACCTAATTTTAAAGGATTTGGTGACACGTAACCGGTGTGTTGCATTTGTGGGATTGTGCTGATGCACCATTATGGAATGTTCTTGCTATTGGCTACTCACTGTGTTCAGTGTAATACTGCTTTCCTAGCCAGGAGACTTTAGGGAGAGGCAAATTGCTTTCTGAATGTTCCATACTCCAGTTTCCTTGTTTACTTGTTATTTTCCATCTACCACAGACTTACATTATGTTGGTGTTGCGGAGAGCTAGGACTGTATGTGAATCTAGGGGGATTTGTCGGGGCACCTCATCCAAACAGTCACTCGAATCAAAAGTGTGGCCGGACACGATGACAGAGAACAACTTGGCTTTAATCGCACTTCAATCCACTTCACAGAACACAACAGCTCGCTCATTGCGGCGCATACACACGACCGAAAACGGCGCGAATCTGCCGGTGATTGCTAACGGCTAACAGACTACGGACTCGATAGGACCCCCTTAGCTGTCCAACAATATGCCCAACCTAAATTAACGTAAACAAAAGGACCCATTAGCTTCCCGAAAATGAGCCTGGTGCAAAGCACATGAACCACACAGCAAACCAATGCATGTGTAAACAAAGCAGCAATGAGAAATTTACAACAGCCGCCCCCAGAATAGCTCTGCTATTATGTAAAGGATACTAAATGTCCGAAGGTGCTGCGGGAGTCCCTGAAACAACATTGTCCACATTTGGAATCGCTGGTAACTGAACCAGCCGTGCCACTGGCCGCAGGTAGGTCTTCCCTCCGATTCGAACCTGTGCAGACCGAACACGTCCATCAGCACTCTCCACCAACTTGACGACTCTCCCGATCGGCCACTGCGATCTGGGAAACTGGGGATCGACGATGCATCACAACTGCATCCTGGACGATGTCATCAGTGGGGCATCGCCACTTCTGCCTGGCTTGCATCGAGGGTAGGTAGTGACGTATGAATTGGGTCCAGAAGTGGTCCACCATCATCTGACAGTGGCGCCATCGTCTCTTTGTGAGTGTGTCCGGAGCGTAGGACACTTGAGGTAAAGAGGAGTCCCGCCGCCCCATGAGCAGCATGTTAGGCGTCACTGGGTCGGCGACGTCTGATGAAACATAGCCTCAGGGCTTGGCATTAAGGATACTCTCAACTTCAATTAGAAGGGTGAGAAGGACATCTTCCTGAAGGGACTGTGATCCAACAACGACCACAAGGGCCCTCTTGACTGAGTGTACTTCACGTTCCCAGACACCGCCAAAATTGGGTGCTGCTGGCGGATTAAAGCGGAACTGAATCTGCTTCTTAGACAGTCCCTCCTGAAGCTCTGGGACCATAGATGCGAACGCCTCTTTGATTTCTCTCTTGGCCCCTCGGAAATGTGTTCCTCGGTCTGAGAGCATCTCAGCAGGGGTTCCTCTTCGAGCTATGAACCTCCTCAGTGCCAGAAGGAAACTGTCCGTGGTCTAGGTGAACAGGTGTTGTCAGGCACTTGAAGATCACTCCCCATCACTTTTCACTTCGGCGACCAACTTTGACCAGGTAAGGGCCAAAACAGTCAACTCCTGCCGAGTAGAAGGGGGGCTTCAAGACCCTAAGGTGGGCTGGAGGAAGGTCTGCCATCATTGGGACTTACGGTTTTCCCCTCCATTTGGTGCACTCTGGGCTGGTTCGTTGATATTTTCTCACAGCCTGTCTCCTACGCAGTACCCATGCCTGAGCTCGGCGAAGACTCCGCCTGCACCTGAGTGGAGCAAACAAGCATCCGTGTCTTTGATGAGGAGACTTGTAACAGCATGGCTGGGATCAAGCACGACTGGGTGAATGTCAGTAGGACCGGACTCGATATGCCTGAGTTGTCCTCCAACTCGAATAAGACCAGACTTGTGTCCAACTCTGGTGCTAGTGAGCTCAACCTGCTGCTGGCAGGGACAGGCTTAGCCACTGTGAGACGCTTGACGTCATCAGGGAAGCTCGGCTTGGATGGACTTGAATAGGTGGACCTCTGCCTGGTGTGTATTAGAAGAAGGGGCTGACGAATCGGCAGCCGACTGTGAAGCAACTGTTGTGTGGCTTCCAACAAGTCAGCCCAGGTATTGAACTGTGCAATGTCAGGAACCATATCTGGAGGGCAGATCTGCACAAGGCCACAGAAAATGCTCTGCTTGTGCTCCAGGGAGTCGACAGGGTTGACTGAGTCTGGGGCTTGAGTCCAATTGTGTGGTGGAAAGCGAAGGAATGCAGGACCTTGTAGTGCCCACCCAAGGGCAGTATGGATTGCTGTTGGGCTGCCCTTTGGACCAAATCTCACCGGCTCTTTAGTGGTGATCAAATGTGTATAGTCCGCACCAATTAGCAGCAGTGGTTGCGCCCGGCTAAAGTCTGGGAGGGGGAGACCACGAAGATGGCGGTACCGTTTCTGTAAAAAAGCTTTGGGATAGGAATGATCCGCTAAAGCTAATTGGCCTGCTGTATAGGCATCTTCAATGAGGTAGCGCTCCTTTGAATGTGATTGCGGGGCTACGTAGTAAGGTGGACTACGTCTTGGCGAACAGTCCTTAAAGTAAGGGTCTCTGTTTGACCCTTGAGGCCTATCCTTTGAGCAGCATCCTGTAGGATTATCGTTCGTTCAGCCCCATCATCCAGAATGGCATGGGTCCACACCGATCTGCGTCCATTATTGTGATGGGGACCATCTTAAGGTACAGCTTCCTTCCCTGCTTGGCGTCGCGAGTGCTGCTTGGCCGCTTGGAGTGATGAGGTAAACACGTGAGTCCGACTTGGCCACATTGTGAAAAACACTTGGATGAATCTCTTGGCACTCTCTGCGGGGTTTCTTCAAGGTATAGGCCTCAGGTAGATGATTAGTCCTTCCACACTTACAACAGCGCTTACAACGTTCAAGCCACTTCTTGACTTCCTCTGTTAGGTGCTGTGCGATGTTGGTACACTGTAACAAATAGTGTTCAGAACTCTTACAAAAGAGGCATAACCTCTTGGACTTTGGTGAACTGGTAGCAGAACGGTTTGCCTCTGTAGGATGACTGTCATCAGGTTTGGTGGTATCGGAGCCATGATACACAGACACAGACTATACTCAAAGCTTGGCAGCGGGAGCGCGTCTTTCCTTTTTGGATGCATGGGGCTCTTCGGGACGGTGGCGCTGTGCCATTTTAGCCGAAAGCCTTTGCGCTTCTGTCTTGACTTTCAGCCAGTTAGCGAGGTCCCTGAAGTTGTAAGGGTTGAGTTGGTTTGTGTTGAGATTGGAGGTGCTCTACAAAACTGTCGCTCATGTGTTTTGGCAGCTTATTAAGCAGTCTGTCAACATGACCAGTCGACTTTGTTTCCATCCCATCCGGTCCCTCCAATGATGTTAGCATTCCTACTAGAAAGTCAACACTGAGGGCAAAGCTCTGGAAGCCCTTTACATCTCCGGATTTAACATCAGGGGGATTTAGAATTGCAGCGATCTCACTCTGTGTGAGTTGATGCGGTTGTCCATACTGGCGCAGTAATGCCTCCATCGCAGCAGTGTAAGGTCGGGCATAATGCCGGCAGGATCGAGCTATTAGCTGGGCTTCATCCAGGACCAAGTGCTCCAGGAGTACACGGTACTGTAGTGCTCTGAAAGCTCTGTGTGGTTCAAGAAGGTGATCTAGCGCCATCTTGAGGTCGGTGAACTCCCTCTCGCTAGCACGAACCAGGAGATGGGGGCCTTCCATACATCGGCAAGCTAGGAGGTGTACTAACTTGTGGTGCTGTATTCCACTCATTCATCTTATTGGCTGCCGTTGTTGGAGAATGACAAAACGGGCGCCTGAGTGTTGGGAATAGCTGGCCATCTTGACTAACAGACCTGGTCTGTAGGCTGAGTGACTGCAGCCGCTGTGCACTGGCATTTATATTGTCATGTAGAGAAGCAGTATGAGGAATAAGAGAATGAGGAAGGCTGACCTGATAATCCTGGAGATAAAACGGTAGCTGCCGTGGTCTTACTTTTGCTTTGTCATCAGTCACTGTTGTTCTCATCGCATCCATTTTGCTGATATGGGTGAAGCAATACGGCTCGAAGGACCAATGTTGCGGGGAGCTAGGACTGTATGTGAATCTAGGGGGATTCACCGGAGCACCTCATCCAAACAGTCACTCGGATCAAAAGTGTGTTTTTACTGAGCGTCAATTATACACAGGTTTTCATTATTCATGTATCAGCCTGGGCATTGTCCTCCACTGTATTGTACATCACATCTTTCTATCGGAACTTCTCACACTGAAACTGGATCTTCATGGTCTTGCATTTTTAAATATATTTTAATATTTTGTAATTTTAAACCTTGGAGGAAAAAAGATAACATGAATGTTTACATGGTTTAACCGATACTGTAGTTGCATTTACAATCTAAAAAGATCACATAGAAGAGAAAAAAAAATCCTGCCAATACAAAAGAAGCGATATTGCTTGAATTCGCTGTACACTGTGCACTGTCTGTGTTTTGTTTTAATAATGTTGGTAAATTCATTATCTACAGGGCAGCAAAGTTAGCTGTTGTTTAGCATCTCCGCCCACTCATAAGTTGTGTTCTTCTGTGACATCACTTTTTGTGCCCGTGCAGTCATCCTCAGACTACATTTCTCCTTATGAGCTGCCTTTTGTGTCCCAAATTGAAGTGACAAAAGCAAAGGAACCAACAGGTAATGCTCCTTGTAAAAGTAAATATCTACATTTATTTTAAAAAAACACTAATCTAATCACTGCTGTGCCTCCCAGTGGAGGTGCCTTCTGAACTAAATCCACCCAGACTTGAGGTCAGTAAATCACCATCCCATGATGCTTCACCAGAAGCGAGTGGAGAAGAAGCTGAAGAAGAGAGCACGCCAGACACTCCGCAACCTGAAGACCTTCCTCTGGATGCTGAAATAGGAAGTTCCATAACCGAGACACTTCCTGGCGAAGAGATCGTCCCTGATGAGGATGTCATACAGCCTGAGATGACCACCAAAGACATAGAGGAGTCAAGCAGTGACTCTATAAACTCCGAGCTAATTTCAAATGATGAACTAGTCGAGGAGGAGGTTCAAGGAGAGCCCGGTCCATTAAGTGCATCAGCGGAATGTGCAGTGTCAGATAAATCATCTGCAGCTTGTAGTAAAGGTAAGTGCTTTATATGCTGCACAACACATTCCTTCTGGCAAAGTAAACAGAAGACAATACAGCTCAAATGATGTGTTAATCTATAATAAAACCATTGTGCCTTCTGCCGACAATAAAAAAGCGATGCCTGCTTTCGCTGTAGAAACATCCACCGTGACGACTGCAGAACTGACACAGCACAAGAGCTACCTGAAGGTCATCAAGCGTCAGGAGAGAGAGACAAAAGAAACGGAAAAAAAGTATCAGAGAAAAACAGACGATCTGAGCCAGAAATATTTAGATGCTTTCAAGGCCTGCAAGAAGAAGGCCTCGCTGAAGAAAAAAGAGTGAGGGGATTTGTTTTGCATTGCTTTTCTTAAAGGCCATTCCAGTCGCTCTCAGACTTGTTTTGGAATTTGACAACACAGCTCAAAAGTTTGTTTTGCTCTTTGTAATAACAATGTTCCCCTGCTGTTCGTGGGGGATAAGGGCAGAGCCCTGCCACGAATAAAGAAAATACTAATACTAGTATAGTATATATTATACTATACTAGTATTGTATATACTAAATACATAATTGTCACCCGGCAAAATGGTTTATGATTACCTATAGATGCCACAACAGGCTGGTAAAGCACTACTATGCTATTAGACATGGCTATGACCTGACTAAATGAAGCTCCTCACCTCACTTCAACATAGTCCCTTGAAACCGAGATGGCGCCCAAAAAATACTTTCATATTAGACACAACTTTGGGCTGAGCACAAAAACAATGAAAAGGTGGATTCAAAACAACTGTGAGTCGGTACATTTACTAACAGTGAATGGTGAATATGTGAGAGAACAGTTTTATTATATTCTATGGTGATGAATGGCCAATATTTCTCAGTTAATGGATTTCTCTAGCTGAAGAAAAATATTAGAGAATGCAGAGATACAAATTAATGAAATATGCTGTTATACTGATATGTGCTGCTACAAAATGTGTCCTTATAACAAAGTGAACGTTGCTGTATAAATGATTTTTCTAAATCACACAATGAGCAGTTCTGTACGGTGACTGGTGGAGATGTGTTCAATTCTCTTCCCATCGTGCAGCATGTGCCTGACTGGAGGAAGCATGTTGGACTGCAACGCCAAATCAGTGCAAGAGCACAAGCAAAAGCTGCAGGCTGAGCTGCACGCTCTTTGGATGGAACAGTGTGATCAGCTGAGGAGGAAGAAAGAGCAGTGTGCCACAGAGGTTTGTTTTTAAATCACTAGCTACTTAAGCTACTTTCATTTGTATTAATTCTTAAAGTGGAAGCCAACCCAAACATATTTTTTCAAGAATGTTTTCTATGCAGGCCCACTAGTTGAAACATTCTGATAAATATTGCGTTGGTGGAATAAGAGTTAATCCAACTGTTTTTAGACATCTCTGGGGGCGGCCATTTTGTCACTTCTAAGCTAAGTTTCAGAAAACAGGTCAGCCGTGATTGGTCGTTAGCTGAGCCCTGAGCAGTTGTGATGTCATTTTCAGCTGACAGAAGTGATAAAATCGCCGGCCCCTGGGATGGCTAAAAAGGGGTGGACTTTGCTGCTTAACTCATATTCCACAAATGCAATATTAATGCCGTGTTTCAACTAGTGGGCCTGCTGAGAACATATTCTTAAAAAAATATATGTTTGGGTTGATTTCCTCTTTAAATTAACCACAAGTGGCACTAAAAATGTTAAACCGAAATGTAATTTTGACAATTGTTGAGGGGGTTTTTTTCATCATAGATTTAAACCAAATAGAATTTTGAGGGTCAGTTTAGGACTTTGAACACATTTTTTCCTAAAAATGTAGCGGAAATATAAAAAATCTGTTCCAGGGTAAAACTGCTGCCATCATGAAACCTTTATTAACTAATCTATTAATAAGTGAAAAACAAGTTAATAGCTGTAAAAATGTAATGGTAAAAACAATAAAACATTTTTGTCTGAACTTTAGCGATTAAATGTGTGCAGATGTACCTAAGGGTGCCGATTTCTTGTATCTTCACTGAGATGATGTCAAATTCTTCTTCTTGTTGTGATGTGGCAGAGGCTGGCTAAACTGATGGAGATGGCCAATGAGAGGCACAGCATTGAACTGAAGACCTTGGAAAGGTGCGTCCTCACCTACAATACACTTGGAACATGCTGAGTTTATTTAATCTGTGTGTTGGGATTATAGACTCCCTGTGTTGTAAATGTGTGAGGTCGAGGTGATGTGAGGTGAAACACCTGCCATCTCTTAATGAGAAAACCTCAAATAATGACTGAATCTCTGTGTGGTTCCTTGAATCTCCTTCAGCCAACTTATTACATCATGCATGTGTGTTTGTGTGTATCCGTGTGTGCGTGTCTGTCCCAAGTCCCCAGATGGCATATGGTTATCTCAGTATAACTATTATCTAGAGGGTGTTTAAACAGCAGCATTCAGCTGCCTTCTTCTAGCTTTCCACGTTGACACTATAACGACACACTGAAGCTCTCCTTTCACTCTAAAAGAAAAGGTCACATCACCCACACACAGCTGTGCAGCAGTGGTTTAAAGGCAAAGTGTTGTTTATAGGGTCGTTTTTCCTTTGAACAAATAGAATCAGGCAGTGATCCTTTTTCTCTTTGGCTTGTTTGCAGTGAAATCAAAGAGAGCAAGAAGACAAAATCTTCCCAACACAAAGCCAAGTGAGTTGTAGGACCGTTAAAAAAAAACTAATCAGTGCTTGTCTAGAACAGAAATAGATTTGAGAGGACAAATGATAAAAAGCAGATTTAAATATTGACAATAATTATCTTCTCAGGCTGAAAAAAGCAACAAGTAGAGAACTGTTGGATGAGCCCGATGAATCTGAATGTGCGGTAAGTCTCATTGAAAATTCTTTCACTTTAAAAATAAAACATCATCAGATGCATGTGTAAAGGCTCGTGCTTGATCTGTGAAAAAGGGCTTTAAGGCTGTTTCTCATATGTAACCGAGATCCAGGGCATAAGTATCGCTCCCATTTGCACTTTCAGACATACAGGGTCCTATTTTCATGCCCATCTTAAGTGTTGCGCAAGATGCAGTCTAACTGTGTGTATGGGCGGAATTCTTTTTGTTTTGGTATTTTCATAGACAGGCAGCTAGAAATTGAACACAGCCAACTTGGAAGTCAATGGAAGCGGCTCCTTCATTCTCTTTAAAGTGGAAGTCAACCCAAATATATTTTTTTCAAGAATATGTTCCCAGCAGGCCCACCAGTTGAAACGCGGCATTCTGATTAATTTTGCCTTTGTGGAATATAAATTAAGCAGCAGAATGCACTCGTTTTTAGGCATCTCTGGGGGCGGCCATTTTGTCACTTCTATCGACTGAAAATGACATCAAAATTGTCCACAACGAGCAATCACGGCTGACCTATTTTCTGAATCTGAGCTGTGATTGGTCGTTGTGAGCAGTTGTGATGTCATTTTCAGACAGAAGACAAAATGGCCGCCCCAGAGATGGCTAAAAACGAGTGGATTAACACTTATTCCACAAACGCAATATTTTTCAGAATGCCCTGTTTCAACTAGTGGGCTTGTATAGACCATATTCTTGAAAAAAAAAAAGTTTGCGTTGACTTCCGCTTTAAGTTCAGTGCAGGAGAAGCAAGCGGTCAACATGGCGGAATCATAACGGACTCGCTGGTGTCCGTGCAGGAGATTAGCATGTATGTTTTATTGAGGAACCGCAAGAAGACACATGACCCCACGTGCCATGACACCCTGTTATTCAGGACTCATAGAACCATCGTTACATACGGAACCGTTGTTCTATGACATAAATCCAGAATATCCCTTCGCACACGTGCAGGTCAAGAATGCATACCAACAAACATCATTCGTGACCCCCAGGTGACCAAGGTGACTATGATGTGCCTCAGGCACTGGAGGTTGCAGGTCAGGCTGTCATTTCTTGTTGGGGTAGTTGGCCCCTGCCAACAGAGGTGTTTAAAACGCCGGGCGAAGTGAAGTCACTCTTGCAGGACCGACTCCTTCCTGCCTCTATTGCGGTGCTAGGTGTGTCTGCCCCACCAGTGCCTGTGCTTGCTCAGGATGTTGACACCATTTTTCTGGCTCCCTCTGAGTCTTGTTTCCAGAGCTCGGGCGTTGAGGAGCTCATTGTGTGATGCAGAAGACGGCTCGATGCAGGTTGTTTAGTGATGTGCCTTGCAGCGCCAGAAGTGCCTCAGCAGTCTCAGTCACCTCCTGAAAGTGCTTTCTTCCGACGTAGACATCCCTGTTCTGCCTTTTCTGTCTCTGCGTCGAAGGACTATTTGACAGAGCTCCATTCTTGCTGGGGTGATACTGCACTCTAAAAACAGTTGGGTTGAATATGACAGAACTTATGTTAAAAATGGACTGATCCACTACTTGGGTCAATCCGACCCAACTTTCTGGGTTGTTTTTGTAGAAACGATCCAAAAAACGGGCCGTTTTGTACAAAACAACCCCGAAAAATGTTTTGTACAACCCAACAAGGGCGCGGCACCCCACTGAGCCTTCGTCAACCTTGACATGCTGGGCAGGAATAGCTGCAACATAAACCTTCCGAGTAGAAGGAGAGCAACCTACTCATCTAAGAGAGACTGCAGGAAATACAAGAATCAAGCAAACCACAGCGTCCACCCCATGGCTGACACACCACACTACAAACAAATCCCACCTGTTAGTTCAAAGTTCACACGTTTCTTTGTAAATGTTATTCAAAATAAGTCAGTGAATACGATCCGATACAGTCACCATCCATTCCCTTCTCGTCACTTTTGAAACTGACAGCGCTAAAACCAACATTTATCCAGCCAACTTTGATCCGTCTCAGTCAATTAATTGTTGGCCAACAAAAAACCTATACGTGGGATGACCATTGAGGTAATTATGACCAGTTATCCACTTAACTGCGCGAAATCTTGTTTGGCCAACAAGTTTGAGAGCGGCGAGGACTCTACTGTGCTGTCTCTGTCCCCACATTAAAAATGTAATTTTGTAAAATAAACCATATTTTTACTAAATGTACCTGTATTTGGATTACGTTTTTTTTTTTTTCTGCAATGGTAATGGGATACAGTTCGGGTTTTTTTTGTAACCTGAATACATACTACCAGTACATGTATTTTGTTACGCCTGTGCACGCATGACGTATGTGCGTACTCAACGATCTCGCAATGTGTCCCCAACGGACGATGGTGCCCTACACGCTGTGCGAGCTCTGCGAATTGGGACCGACGTGCCTGATGGCATGGGACCTTTAACGTAAGGGTACCAGCATTTTTGCCTATGTGTATACAACATGGCAACCCTTTTTAATTTCAAGGCACAATATATAGTAATTTCATCTCGAAATTCATAGAGCACTTACTCTGGTTGGATAGTCATGTATGATAGTAAACAGAAGGCGGGATTACCAAAACAACACATGACCTTTGACTAAATAATACAAATGGCCTACTTTTCACTGATCATTTTAGACAAGGAAACAAATCAAATAAAAATGTGGTGCTTTTGATATGTGTTACCATGGTCTTCTTCCAGAAGATGGTTTTTGGTCACAATTATTTAAATGTTGGTATTCCTTTACCATACAATTCTTTTAACTCCAAAGAAAAGCTAATTAATGTTAGTTATTTCTATTCAACATTCAGCCTTGAAAAGAAATAAGGCTTATGCTGTATGCCCCATGGACACGTGTATGTGTCTGGAACGTTAATTTGACAGCTCGCTCATCTTCATCTAACACATATAATAGTAACTATGGTTACAACGAGGCAGATGGTCTTGTGATTTGAAGAAGAAAAAAATCCCTCCCTGCATGTCGTCCGCACTCTCATCTGCAAACGTGCTCCGACGAGTTGTTTACCGATACGCGTACAGTGCGTACGCACAGGCAGTCTTTCTGACCACACGCCCGGCCGGTCCATTACTCAGAGGCTGTTTACTGGAAGATGTCTCATCCACGTGTGGCCTATGACTCACCTCTCATGGCTCTCCTCTGTTGGCTCATCAAGATTCAGACATGTCGCATTTGGGTAAAACTTAACTCAGTGCTTCAACCATCCACTCCAACCATCCTCACCACTATTCAGTAGGGTCGCTGAGCGGCTAATTTTGTCCCATTGAATCAGCATCAGCTCATTAATTAGACCAGCACAATAAGATGTTTAATCAGCAGAGCCACAATATTAACTAGCTGTGTACAATTAGGCCTGCGTGAATAACCTGCGGAAGCATGATCTGCTATGACTTAAATGTATTGGTCCTCATGCTCTGGTTTTATCGCAAGGGCGCATTTCTCTCCAGATGGACGCACAAATACCCCAGCTAACTTCAGAAAGCCACCGGCTCAAACCGTTTTTGTGTTACAGTCATGTGAGTACAGCGTGCGGCAAGAGACTCTGATGGCGAAGCAGGCGGCCACGCTAGAGGGGATCAAGGCTCTCACTAATCAGGTACAAGCTGATTCGCTTTTATAACCTTTGCAAAGCTCAAGCTCATGTTGCTGTCTATATCACCGCCTTTGTGTTTTTCATTTCCGTTCACACAAAACCCACGCATCTCAAATCGATTGCTTCACACTGCGTGAGCGTGCTTTTTCTCATCCCTTTGACACACTGTGAAATTTGTATCCTCACACAAATGTACGTTTCCTGTTCAAATTTGCTTACACTCACGATCAGTCATCAGAGCGTTGCTGTATGAAACATTTAATTTGAACGACCCAATCCCTCAGCTCTAAATGATGTCAGAGTTTGGTTTTGAATATTGATATTACAAGTAGGAAAAAAATAAGTGTGGGATAGTTTTAGACAATAACGGCAGTGCGAAGACCAGATGGAGAGTATTTCTCACCAGGACTGGTGTTTTTGAAATTGAGAGAATAATTAAAATGAGAATAAGTAGATGAATAGAACTGTAAAAAACACTGTTCCTCAAGGTTGAATCGAGAACATTGTGCCCCTTAGGGCTAGTTAGCCAAGGTGATATTTACAGTGTTCAATCGTGACACTTGAAATGTCAAATGGCACTTAAGTTAAAACTTTGGAAACAAATGCCTCAGTTTTTTAAATATATATTTTTAGAATATTTGGGCATCGCAAATACGTATCGGATCGCAACACGAGTATCGGATCGGGACAAAAGTGTATCGTCCCAGCCCTAATATATACTAAATATATTCACTCTTAGTATACCATAAAACTATCTGTATTCTAAAATGATTGTATCAGCACCTGGAGGATATAGGGAAGCATGCATGTCAATTTTAATAATTCATTAATCTGTCAATTATTTTGTCAATTAATCAGTGTAAAAAACATTTTTAACATGTTTTGATTTCCGTCCCTTTATCCAACACAACATTATTTCAAATTGACAGTTCAGAAAATGCACAAACAAATTAATTATGATTCACTTAACGTACTGGTTTGGACCATAACGTGCCAAAAAACAGACAAAAATGTTCATTATTGTGAAAGTAAAAGCAGGTGATTAGAAATATTTTATTTGCATTCAACACAAAGACAATCAGTCTGCTTTCATGGAGGACTACAGAAATCAGCAAATATTTACTTTTGAGACCCTGAAATTCCCAGGATTTGGGCAATGCTAGGTCTCGAAACAATTAATTGCTAAAAAAAAAAAATTATTGATTAATTTGATAATCGATTAGTTGTCGATAAATCGATTAATTGTTGCACCTCTTCATATGTCCTTTAACCTTCATTCTGTGTGTCTGTAGCTTAATCAGGAGGCCCTGAAGGAGCACGAAGACAAAATGAGGTCTCTGCCAGCAGAGGTGATGGAGGCTGTTAACGCCTGCGTGGGCGCCCACTTCCCTGAACTCATCGACAAGGCGGCCACCAACAAAGGAGACGGTTCAAACATCTACGGAGATGTCTTTTTGGGCTAGATGACTTTTTGCTGCCTGAATCGTGGTCATTCAGTTGAGGACTTTCAATTAAAGGAGCTCAGTCAGCAGTCCTCATTTTTATGGGGAGTGTCATTTTATGTGTGAGACTATTTTCATATGAAGGAATACTGTGTAAATAAATTGTAAGAAAAAAGAATACTATGATGATTAAGTCACCGAGTTTTGAGTAGTGTATAAGACCAACTTTGAAATAATAGAGTCAAGTAAGTCACTTCCAGTGTAGTGGTTCACTTGCCTGACATCTTTGATGGTAATATGGGTTTGGTTTCCTATGAAGTCATCTATAAGCGCCCTGTGATTGACTGGCAACAGTTCTAGGTGTCGTCTGCCTTCAAGCTGCCTGCGACCCTGAACAGGATTAGTGGTTGAGAAAATGAATGGAGGAATATTATGCAAATTTTAGCTTTACAAGCATAAACGTGTACTTGCATTAAGATGAGGACTGGATCAGGATCATGTCAGGTTAGAATTTTGTGTGTTTGACACATAGTCAAGTTTTGTCACAATTACCATCATGAGCTGATGATCAGTGTGATTTTTTTAAATTTTTTTTTGATTACCGGTAATTATTTTGTCGGTAAAAACACCTCACAAATGAAGTGTGACAAAAAACATTCCTGCCTGGTTGTTAAGTAAACTGATACTAATATAAGAGTCACATTTGTTTCACATTTAATGGATTTCTTGAAATCTGTTGTTGAAATCCTTGAAATCTGCAACATAAAAAAGCATAGACACTAAATGTATTACACCGATGTTGTTTGTGGATATCTGATTCCATGCATGTGTGTGTGTTTTTTCTGCCATGACGCATACTTAAACTAGGCCACATTGGTTAAATAAATTGGAATTAGGTCACCTGAATGTGGTTGTCAATCCAGCATACTGGTAGACACGTGAACTCTTCATCAGCCTGCTTTGGAGAGGTCAGCACGCTCTGACGCCATAAGCATTTTGACGACGACATATTCTGGCAAATTGTCTTTTTAATTGCTTGTATACAAAGAGCCAGCTCTCTCGAGTGAGTGCCAGCTAATCAAGTGTGAAATTAAAAAAACATGTAAATCTATTGTTACCTTGTGGAAATGTGTCTGCAAGTGAGCCATTCTGCACATCCATACCACTGTTACATACGGCTAATTTACATAACAACCACCCAGACATTTAAAAAATGTTTTTATTAACCTTTATTCAACTAGGAATGTCCAATTGTGATGAAAAACTTTATTCACTCTTTTAATGATTGGCTGACATTGATCAACAGCAAATTTTAACCAGTGATGGCTTTTTGTGTGCGCTGTAAGGGTATTTTTGATGCTGATTTAAAAAATATCTTTAATTTTTTCCTAGTACAACAGGTTATTGAGGTATTTTCTTTGTTGATTGTGGTCTTCAAATTTTACCAAGCATTGTAATTCATAGCTATAAAGGTCAAAAATAAAATCCACCTGTTGCTGAACCTAACTCTTAAAGTGGAAGTCAACCCAAACATATTTTTTTCATAAATATGTTCCCAGCAGGCCCACTAGTTGAAACGCAGCATTCTGATTCATTTTGCGTTTGTAGAATATAAATTAAGAAGCAAAATGTACTCATTTTTAGCCATCTCTGCGGCCATTTTGTCTTCTGTCGACTGAAAATGACATCACAACTGCTCACAACAACCAATCATGGCTGACCTGTTTTCTGAATCTGAGCCGCGATTGGTCGTTGTGAGCAGCTGTGATGTCATTTTCAGTCGACAGAAGACAAAATGGTCGCCCCCAGAGATTGCTAAAAACGAGTGGATTAACACTTATTCCACAAATGCAATATTTATCAGAATGCCTTGTTTCAACTAGTGGGCTTGCGTACAACATATTCTGGGGCAAAAAATGTTTGTGTTGACTTCCTCTTTAATTCAGAAATACAGTATTACCAAATATATTACATATTACTGTATATTATTGTTAATTCAACTCTTAATTCATAAATACAGTATTTTGCATGAAAACCTGATGTGCTGGAGAAAAAAACAAGGGCAGATTCAGAATTTGCACGAAAAAAATAAAAATCTGCTGGTAAAGTTCACTTGCATCACTGATTACAAAATGTTGTTGACCAGTGTGTATGTATTACCAACCCCACCTCTATCCTGTTTGTTTCAAGATGCCCGGGAAAGGTTCCAGTTAACCTGCGTGAGCTGCTATTCAAATGTGACCGATAGATAAAATGCATTGTCTCGTCAAGAATGTATGAAAACATCACACTTTCAAGTTGAGTCTTTGGATCTAAATCAAACACAATTGTCGAACTGTAATGACACCTTATGACTGCTTCACTAATTTCCAACAGCACAAAGTCCCCATCTAGGACTAATAGAGGAACTTTTTTTCTGTGCAGAGAGCTGTTCTAAAAACCAATCCACAATAAAGACATGTGCCATTTGTCCCCTCTCAACCGTAGCTTCATACATGGTACATTAAAATAAGACGCACAAAGCAATGTCCTCATCAGTGAGAGCCACTTACTTCTTCAAGTGTTGACACGCACCAGCATGCATTTATTAATGAACACAGATTTCTCTCTGACTCACCACACCAACCAAAGCAATCTGGCCACTTCCCTCACTTCCTGTTTTTCTCTCTGGTCTGTATGTTCTTCTTCTCAATCAAACAAACTGACTGGCATTTAAAATTGGATTAAAGATGGGCGACACAGCTTGTGCCTGAGAGTCCCGCCACCTCTTGCACAACACAGATGAACTGTGAGTTTCTCCGGTGTGCAATGGTGCGAGAAGGAGATCAAACCAGGTGATGCTTGGCCACACGCTGACAATGGAAGGAAGCCAAAAACGAAGAAGGTTGTTTTTTTTTTCAAAAATGAATTATAGAGAAGCTAGAAAAGCAGATGTTCAGAATGCAAAACACAAAGTGACTGCAACAAGGGGCAATTTAGAGCATCCGGTCAACATGTTTTGGAATGTGAGAGGAAACCAGAGGAGGAGCCACAAGAGAATCAAAAGAAAATCATTTGGCAGTTTTGCAATTAATAACAAAAATAGTTGATATTATTGATAATTTTTGAAGAGCTGTTTCAACTTTTTTACCACTCAGATGTAAAAAGTTATAAGATGTAAGTTTTTCAATATTAAGGCATCATTAGTTTTTGAAACACTTTTTTACATACACCGCTCTTGCATCGGACCTCATTAGTTTGTTTTTGTGTGTAGAATGTTTATCATAGGTTGAATGTCCTTGGGAAAATGTAAATAAATAAATAAATAAATAAATAAACGTAAACAAATAATTAAAATGTCCTATAAAATGAAGGAAACATATTTTTAGTGTATAGTGTTTGCAATTTTTATAGGAATAATAGGAGTGAGGTAATTGTGTTTGTCTCTCCCACTAACACTTCCAATTCCATCCCTCCGATATATTTCACAGAAACTCATCCAATTGTTTTGTTTTTTCTATGCGTAGCTGTTCATATGACCCAGCAACAATTGCCGACGTTACAATATTTTAACCAAGATGCCACATTTTGAGAGTGATGAATTCCAGGGAGGAGACAGTTTTCAGATTTGAAATGACAAATGAATCAAGTTTATTGTACTTCAGCTAGCAATTTAGTTCTAGCAAAAATGTAATTGGGGGCGGGATATGCGACCGTGACGAAAACATTTATCGGTTGACAATCGGCTTGATTCAAAAATCAACATTGTGGAATTTGAGATGCATGGATGGACGACTTTTATGCAGTTGCTTGCTTTCCCAAAATATTAGGAGTAAGGTAATGAGGAGCACCCGGAGAAAACCCACGCAGGGACAGGGAGAACATGCAAACTCCACACCGGGAGGTCATGGCCGGTTTCTAACCCACAACCTCTGCACTGTGAGGCTGACGTGCTAACCAGTCGACCACCGTGCCACTTGTAACTCCACCAATACTTTAAAATACTGAACAGTGATTTAAGAACAAGTAATATGCTTCTTAAGTACTGTGACAAGTACTGTGAAATATGTCATGATTAACTGAACTAGAATGTCATGTTAGTGTTGTTATTGGGAATAAGGATATTCCGGTGCAACCCCAATATGTTTTAATATCATGACTATTTCAGTAGTTAATTGCGAAAAGTAAACATAAGAAATAAGAAATTGCACACAGAAGGATAACTTTTTTTTTTTTACATTTACAAACTCTATTGAAAGTGTATCTCGAACCATCAAATATTGCACAGAGTTGTCTTCATGCTTCACTGAAATTACATAACAAACCTCAAGAGCAAACTTTTATTTGGATCACAGAAAAGCATTAACGGGACCAATCCTGCACAGAAGCCTTCTGCATCTTTTGCCGACTGCACTTTATCTGTTTCCACGTGCTTTAATCAATGCAATTTACCTCCACCTCCAGTGCAACACTACAAAGGGCCAAAATAGAAAAACAAAACACACTTCTTGGTTAGATAATATCACATGAAATGACTGTGAAGTAGCAGTGCACTCGTTCCTCTTGTGTGTTCTGTGAGGAGCCACAAGAGGTGGGGAAGTCATGCTCTTGAGTCCATCTTCCCATGAAGAGGATGCCATCTTGGATGAATACTAAGCAGCGCCCACACCTCCCACACATCCTCCGCCTGCTGAAGCTCTGCTAGTCAAAAGCTGTGTGTGTGTGTGTGTGTGTGTGTGCGTGGATGAGATTCTTCAAACATCCATCCATCCATTATCTATACCGCTTATCCTCACAAGGGTCGCGGGCGTGCTGGAGCCTTTCCCAGCAGTCTTCGGGCAGGTGGGGGACACCCTGAATTGGTTGCCAGCCAATCGCAGGGCACACGGAGACAAACAAACATTCGCACTCGCAATCACACCTAGGGGCAATTTTGAGGGTTCAATCAACCTGCCATGCATGTTTTTGGAATGTGGGAGGAAACCAGAGTACCCGGAGAAAACCCACGCAGGCACGGAGGGAACATGTAAACTCCACACGGGGAGGCCGGAGCCGGGATCGAACCCACTACCTCTGAACTGTGAGGCGGACATGCTAACCAGTAGACCACAGTGCCGCCATTCTTCAAACACTGTCTTTGAATGTTTTACACAATTTACCTGTATGCTTTTACGAGCAGTTCAAAGTTTCACTTGCAAGTTACTCTTCCTCCAGGATACATGCAATTACACCCACATAAGAATGTGCCAGAGATTGTTCTTACTGTTACTGAATTACCTATAGTGTATCAGGAGATGATTCATTGTTGCTTAAAGAGGAAATCAACCCAAACACATTTTTTTTTCAAGATTATGTTCCCAGCAGGCCCACTAGTTGAAACACGGCATTCCGATTAATATTGCGTTTGAGGAATATGAGTTAAAGAGGTAGTCAACGCAAACATTTCTTTTTCAAGAATATGTTCTATGCAAGCCCAGTAGTTGAAACAAGACATTCTGATAAATATTGCGTTTGTGGAATAAATATTAATCCACTCGTTTTTAGCCATCTCCATTTTGTCTTCTGTCAACTGGAAATGTCATCACAACCGCTGACAACAACCAATCACGACCAATCAGATTCAGAAAACAGGTCAGCCGTGATTGGTCGTTGTGAGCAGTTGTGATGTCATTTTCAGTCGACAGAAGACAAAATGGCCACCCGCAGAGAGGGCTAAAAACAAGTGCATTTTTCTGCTTAATTTATATTCCACAAATGCAAAATGAATCAGAATACCGTGTTTCAACTAGTAGGCCTGGTGGGAACATATTCTTGAAAAAAATGTGTTTGGTTTTACTTCCGCTTTAAGGAGCAAAATCCAAACCTTTTTTGCGGTCTCAGGGGGCGGCCATTTTGTCATTTCTGTCGACTGAAAATGACATCACAACTACTGAGGTAACAATTAATCACGGCTCAGCTTCAGAAAACAGGTGAGCCGTGACTGGTCGGTACCTGAACCCTGAGTAGTTGTGATGTCATTTTCAGTCAACAGAATTGACAAAATGGCTGCCCCCAGAGATGGCTAAAAATGGGTGGATTAACTCCTATTCCACTAATTTATTTACCAGAATGCCTTGTTTCAACTAGTGGGCTTGCAGAGAACATATTTTTGAAAAAAATATGTTTGGGTTGACTTCCGCTTGAAGTAAACTGTACTTCCATTTAGGTACCGTGTTGCAGGTGATTACTACTTTCTACTACGACTAATTTACAGGCGTGAGAGCTTCTTTATCCTAGATTGCAAAAATGAAGATACAAGAATCTACTCCAAACCCTTGTAATGGATCGTGGTTTTAGAATCCTCAACAGCACCTCATTTTTACGTAAATGACTCCAATGAGATTGCTTCTCTTGTTACGGAAATAAGGCAACGAGTGAAGGTAACGTGACAACGACATTTGCATAGAAGGCAATTCATATTAATAGCTTTCATTTCAAATTTAAATCAAACAATATCGCTCAAAACACGAGGAATAGCGAATATCAAGAAATATAAAGTGGTTTGAAGCAAATATGATTCATGTGTGTGAGGGTTTCAATTCTTGTAGCTTTGGTAACAGTTTCTCAACAAATATATAATTTAGTGGTTAGGTCAGCAGAGAAGACCTTACCGACCCAGACGGCTCACTACTGAACATTGTCTGGATAGTTAATAAAGGTTTGGTATATGGTGATAGTCTGAGTCCTAGAACCGATTTTTTTTCTTTTTCATTCCTTCCTTCCATTTTCTTCGCTTATCCTTATTAGGTTTGTAGGTGAGCTGGAGAATATTCCAACTGACTTTGGGCGTGAGAAGGTTCACACTGTGGATTGGTCACCAATCAATCACATTGCATTAGTTCCGATGGGAAATCTGAAACAGTCAATTATAATACCCCTGCTAGATTTCATCAATTCGCAGAATCAAAAGTAGATACACTGTGGTCATTTATGACCATTTTTTTCCTGGCTTTACTACCGTTAGCCGCAGAGTTTAAACTTTGAAACACATCATTCTTTTCCCCACCTGCGCATTTTGTTTTGCATTTTCTCTATGACACAGCAGATGACAGGTGGGTGTGAGATGGTTCATCAGGCGGCAACACCCATGACGACACCATGCATTTATGTGCTGCACTTAAAGCAAATGAGTCAACCTCTACCTCTTTCCAGAGTAAAGTCTTGTATTTAAACATAATGCTTTTACAAAGCTTCATCTGCTGTGCTCCGAGTGAAGCTCTCAAATCTCTCAGTGTGTGTGCGTTTGGAGGTTGGAAGCAGTGAATGTCAGCGCGTGTGTGGGAGAGAATAGATAAGCGTGGGCCTCGGGCTGCCTGTTCATTTAAAAAGATGTGAACCTTCTTCCTGGAAGCCTGGAAGCATAGTGGAGGTTTTGTCCTCAGGTGTGGTTAGACTGCTGTGATAGTTTATATCCTGCCATTTGAATTACTGTCAGCCAATAATGAAACAATTTAAGTAATGTAAGATTATTATTATTATTGTTATTATTATTATTATTATTATTATTATTATTATTATTATTATTATTATTATTATTATTATTATTATTATTATTATTATTATTATTTGAATTACTGTCAGCCAATAATGAAACAATTTAAGTAATGTAAGATTATTATTATTATTATTATTATTATTATTATTATTATTATTATTATTATTATTATTATTATATCATGCAAACAACAGACAATCAGATTTTCACAAATGTTATCACATATGTACAGGCGGGATTAGCTCGACTGTAAGGACTTCGACATGAAAATATAGACAGAGATTTTTTCACATTCACATTGTCACTGGGTGAAAATGAACTCAAGCTGCCTGCACAGAAGTCAGATAAGTGTTTTACTACACCTATTCAAATACCAGTCTACAAATGTTTGGCTGCTTTTGTTTTTGGTGTTCTCTGTGACCCAGCTCAACTTCCCACCCCAGTTTGCTTCTGTCGTGGATGTGGCTGTGCAACAGACCTTTACACCAGGTGCAACTGAGCGTCAAGCATCGCTGCTCAGTTTGGCTGTAAACAAAATACGTTTGTTATCCATTCGTACAATTTATTGAGCTGTCAGAGGTGAGTGTCCCTGCGACTGCCGCAAATAGGCCCGGCCAGCTGGGAGATGGAAAGGAAGCTCTGTAGCCCCTCCATTTCCTCCACATCATTGCAGGAAGAGAATTTCCATCCGAGCAGACAGATTGCAGCGGGCGTACACAGGTGGTACATGGGGAACAATACTGTGTGGCAAAAACAAAGATTTCAGATTAATCACTTCTTAAACCGTCAACCAGGAACAAGTTATTGACATTTGAGACATGTTTTGTTGAACATTTCCTACTGAACAGTGAGTCCTCAAGAAAGGTTCAATGTTCAATTAAGCTCGAATATTTTCAGATTGTTTTAAAAGATGGTGGTGGTGTGACTTGAAGAATAAATTTCTCTAATTATGCTTTTTTTTTATTCAGGCAGGGATAAACATTTTTAAAATCATTTGGCAGTTTTGCAATTAATAACAAAAATAGTTGATATTATTGATATTTTTTGAAGAGCTGTTTCAACTTTTTTACCACTGAGATGTAAAAAGTATAAGATGTAAATTTTTCAATACTAAGGCATCATTAGTTGTTGAAACACTTTTTTATATACACCGCTCTTGCATCGGACCTCATTAGTTTGTTTTTGTGTGTATAATGTTAATCATAAGTTGAATGTCCTTGGTAAATGTAAACAAATAAATAAATATATAAATAAACCTTAAAAAATAATTCAAATGTCCTATAAAATGAAGGAAACATATTTTAAGAGTTTTACTGGCATGTTTGCAATGTTTGCCCACTTATCATTGGACCTTAGACTTTCATGATTGTCCTTATATTTTCACAATGACAGAATGACTCTGATGAGGGCACCGAAGGCTTTTCATTGTGAGACTGACCCCAGGGCCGCCCCTCACTAAACGCTGACCACACACTGTGAGTAGGGCCCGATAGTCCGTGGGGGCCTTATATGCGCGAAGGGATGCATCATCGATGAGCGAACATTCCGACATGCACCTCATATATTGTCCAAAACTCCATCATCTGTCCTCCTCACCTTGCCTACTTGCTGAATTCTTGCAGCATTTGTGAGTTCATAAAACCCCGAGAATCCATCTAGTCCCGAGCCAGCTGATTTTCTGGTGGTGCCGACCAATCATAAAGTGTAATTGGGGGCGGGATATGCGGCCGTGACGAAAACATTTAGCCTATCGGTTGACAATCGGCTTGATTCAAAAATCAACATCGTCGTATTTGAGATACATGGATGGATGACTTTTATGCAGTTGCTTGCTTTCCCAAAATAATAGGAGCGAGGTAATTGTGTTTGTCTCTCACACAAAACACTTCCAATTCCATCTCTTCGATAGATTTCACAGAAACTCATCCAATTGTGTTGTTTTTTTCTATGCTTAGCTGTTCATATGACCCAGCAACAATTGCCGACGTTACAATATTTTATCCAAGATGCCACATTTTGAGAGTGATGAATTCCAGGAAGGAGACAGTTTTCAGATTTGAAATTACAAATGAATCAAGTTTATTGTACTTCAGATAGCAATTTAGTTCTAGCAATAGAAAGTGCAAACTGTTGCAAATTGGATTCTGCCTTAGTTTTCACCATGTGATAGTCCTGACTACGTTATTCTTGAGTTTTCTGATTTAGGAAAAAGATGAACTGGTCCATGGAGGACAGGGGCATGTCGAGTCATTGGTAGGACATTTTTAGTTCCAATGAACCTGGTCCCTCATGTACTGTATCAGTAATGTTGTGCTTCAGTTCTAATTTAGTCCCAAGTGGCAATTGCCAAGCTTTGAGTTGACTTCACCTCTGGGTTTTTTTTTTCCATTATCAAGTTTTCTTTCCTTGAAGAACATTGAGACATGTTGATTTTGTAGCCCTGAGTGTGCGCTGTCCCCTGTGACTTATTAAGACATTACAGGATGCAGATAGCACCTGAACTTGACAGAGGCTTTAATTTCAAATCAAGCATTCAGAGTACCTCCTGCTTGTTTCAGATGAGCAATAAATGAGAGATCAGGTATTTACCATGGCGTCTCTGATTTGATGCATACGTCTGTCCAATTAGTAAATCTCACGGCACCAAAACAACCACATTTCATTCATTTGTGCTGTCCCATTTTCAGTTTTAGTGAATGGAATTATTTCTACGACAGTGATTCCCAACCAAAGGTGTCATGGCACCTTACTGCAGTGTGCTGTGAGAGGTCATTTGGGGTGCTGGAGGAAATTATACATTTCCATTTAATTTGTCAGAAAATGATTCATTCTTTATCAGTTACAAATACCTGTATATCTTTGTTCATCTATTTATGCCAGTGACATACCTGCATGGTAACAGACGGAACATGTTCTTCCATTAGAAGTAGTGGTGCAACTTGAAAAATCTTTGATCCGTGATCCGTACGGATCAAGCGCCACGTGGAGTATGCAATTTTAAAAAAAAAAAACATTTTTAGTCATTTTTGTTCAAACGGTTAGTGTAACCTGACAGTAGTGCATGAGGGAAATAATCTTTGGAAACAGTCAGACCTCTCTGGCCCCATCTTGTACATCTATTTTGAAGTTTAACAAATCACTGTGAGAGATCTTGATCACATAGAGATCTTGCATATCTCGATCAATATAAATAATATGAGTATGACTATGCAATTAGTTGAACAATATGCAGATAGGGCTACTAGATTTTTCTGCTAAGGACGGCATACAGTTATTGCGCCCAAATGACCTTATCCTTGAATGTTTAGAAAAATTACATTCATACTATTTGGATATCGTCAGCCCAATAATCAAGCACAAATCCCGATCAATAATATTAAGTTAGAAAGAGTATATGAAAATCGTTTTTGAGGTGTTATTATTGATCATAAACTATGCTGGAAGCCACATTTAAACCATGTTACGACAAAAATATCCCAAACCATAGGAATATTACATGTTACATATTACATATTACATTACAAGTGAAAGACAACTTTAGCCGAAATTCTTTAAATTTGTAGTTCAGTTGTTTCCTATAGTCCCATATATTATTTATTATTTGGCGGTCTGGGGTCACACATACAAATCAAGAACACACGTGGTTCTTATTTTACAGAAGAAGACAATCAGGATAATAAACCTGGTAGACTATGAACTGAGAGGAATGTTTAGAAAATCGAAAACCAGAACAAATGTGATCTGGAAGAGCGCTTTAATCATTGACTTTCATTTTCCCTCTAACTTGTCAGAGAGGTTGTGAAAAATCATGATTCTGCGGATGTTTAATTAACTTCATTTGCATTATGGAAAAGTGGAAATGATTTGTTTTAACCTCACGTTAAAAACACAATCTTTTTTTTTTTTTCCCTCCTAGAATTATTATTCTTTTGAAACAGCGCATATTTCTCTCCAGGCAGAGAGTGCTGAATGGATGCTGCCACCGCATAATGGTCCTCAGACATTTGTTTCCTTGGCAACGTGGGGAGGGCATGTGTGGAGAGGGCGGTATAAAAACACAGACAGCCCTTCTCTGGGTTTTAGTCTTGAGTGAGCACTCTCACTGTCCAAGGGGTGATTTGGAGAACTTGTACGCTCTCCCAGTTGGTGATATTCCTTTTCAGCTCAGTCGTAAAGACTTTGCTCCGTAAGCAGGTGTTGCAGAATGATGCGACCCAAAGATTTACGCCAGGGCTCGGGCACCAAGACCTTCCTGGACGCCATGCACAGTGGCAAAGTTCACCTTGCGCGCTTCATTTTGGATGCCCTGGACGGACGGATCATCAACTCAAAGACCGAAAACAGCCGCACGCCACTAATATATGCTGTATGTCTCCAAGAAGCCGGGACTAGAGCCAAGTTCGCCCGGCTCCTACTGGAGAAAGGGGCCGATGTCAACTGTCAGGATGAAGAGGGTCGCACGGCTTTGAGTCATGCCTGTGAGTTGGGTCATCTAGACGTGGTCAAGATTCTAGTTCAGTTCAATGCCGATCCAGACGTCTCTGATGTGTGGGGTAACAGTGCTCTAATGTATGCCGCCTTTTCTGGGCACAGCCAGGTGCTTGAGTTCCTGGTGCGGGCTTTCAAAAGACTTGGACTGAGACTGGACAGAATGAATAATGCTGGACACACAGCCATCGAGGTGGCTGACTTCTTTGGACACAACCACTGTGTGCAGGTTCTAAACTTTCAGTACAGACGGAGTGTGGGCGCTGATGATTCGCTTGATCCAGGAAATGTTGGCAATGGAGAGCTGCCCAACAGACTCCCCAGGCATGTCTTGGAAAAGTTCTCCAAACAGGTCAGCGGCAAAGAGGACCAACTACCAGGGCTATTTCAGAAGCAGATGAAGATCGGGGACGGCAACGGACTGTGGAACCGCTTCACATGTCCCAGGAACCAGAGCCATGAACAGAACCATCGTCACAAGTGTTCCCTGCCACCTCAGAAAGACCAAACTGAGGGGGATCACAGTACTTTCTTCACAGCCAAACAACTCCAAAACTGCCAGCTTCGCGATGTGAGAGCGATGAGAACGCTCAGCCAGCCACCTGAGGCCGACCCAAAAGAAGTCAAAGAAGAAACTGGACCCCAAGAGAAAGCACGGCCAAGGTTTCCTCCCTGTGGGAAAGCAAAGTCATTCAACCTGGAGCTCTTGAGCATCAGAAAGCAGTCTTACCAGGGAGACGTGCACGACTTGAGCCTGTCAGCCAGCAAATTCAAGAGAGCCTCGCTTCAGGATGACCGATGTCTCCTGGACAAGATGGAATGTCAGGGGAACTCCCGGGTCCGGACAAATGACCCAGAAAAATCAGTCTCAGTTCCAAAAGCTCCTTCGGGCATCAAGAGTCAGATGGCGAAAGCCCTGGAGGAGAAGTCAAAGACAGACGAGCTGCAGAGGAAGGCAAGTTTTGCCCACAGCGGTAGACACAACAAAATGATGTTCAGCCGAGGGGAGACGGAGGCGGGGAAGATGCCCGGCCGCGGCCCGGGCTTCAGGGGCCTTGGAACGAGACTGCTCCGCCGATTCACCGCACCTGAGTTCATGAGGATGGTCATAGACTGTTCCTCGAGCTCCTCAAACAGCAGAGGACGAATGTCACGCTCTGAGACCTTCCCGCTCTCCCACGCGCACCAGCAGGTCAACAGTCAGCCGAGCGTGGATAGCATCAGCGGAGTCAAATGTGAGTTCGAAAGCTCCTCGTCTCAGTCGGTCCTCGATTAGGACAGAAAGGAGTTCAAACAATGGAGTGGACACTTTTCCAGCACTTGCAATTCAGCGTGGTTGCTGAAAACGTCTGTATGTGACAAATCTAATACAAGCTGATGTCTTGTTTTTTTTGGGGGGTGTTTACAGTGTTTATGAATGAAGCCTGTTCTAAGCTGCGGGAGTTGATTTAAATGTCACCGGCTAACTTATTAGGTACGCCTGCACAATCTAATGTGAGCCCAGTGGATTATCTTTATAGTGTTCTGCTTACAAAGATAAAAATGCTCACTCGGATTGATATTATTAGGGGATACTTTTTTGCTTCTGTTATAAAGGCATCCAGGTACATATAGCAGCGCGCTTCTACACCACTGCAACTTTTCTTTTGTTTTTAATTATTACCTCAATTACAATTTGCAAGTATACCTAATGTTCTGGCCGGTGATTGTATATTTTAAGTAGCTGATGAATTTTCACATAAGGATGAGGAATAGAATACGATGATTATTTATATTGTAAAAAATATAAGTACCGGTATTTGATATTGCTTCTGCATTTATAAGAACTCTCTGGATTTTTGCCTGATTGTATGCAGTGACAGTGTGCTGTATGATTCACGCTGAATAAACACCAGCCCTTTCAACCACCTCGTCATACTGTGTGTGTGTGTGTGTGTGTGAGTGAGTGAGCGATGAATCACTGATATTCCATATGCGTCATTTATTTGGTTTGTACAAAATGAAAATCTAGTGTAATTCTCTTTTTCATCAATGATCCTCACACATAGAAATACATGAGTCAAAGACTAGTGTATGTGCAAAGTGTCTCTCAGCAGGTGGACGTCTCGCAGCATCGCATGCCAAGCGTGTGTGCTTCTACTAGAAAAATCAAGCATCTTGAGGAACAACACACAAGTGGCGTTTACAGTTTTTTCCCCCTAAAAAGTCTGTAACAATACAAATGGGCTTGTTTGTTCGCTGAGATACCCTCACCCGTACATCCATGTGCTCGCAAACACACATGCACACACCGATATACACGCATAGCTATACACTCACATTTCTGTAAAGAAAGTAGAATTACTTTAATATATTTTGCTGTGGTAGATAAACAGTCATAAGGACCTATCAGTATTTTATGTACATTATGAATGTATCTTCTTATATTTAGGTCCATAGTATTAGTTAGCAATGGAAACCTATTTGTAACTTCATATCATACAAACAACTCACAAAACGCCTGTTGGAAATACAGAATGCATGTGTCAGAGGAGATTTCCCAGTGAGTTCAAAATAGCAGCATGGCTTTCATCTAACCACTTGTTATGCTAATAACAGAGGGTGCTCTTTCACGTTCTCGTTCGGTACATATTCAAGCATTCACTTCAGGCCAGGTGTGGACCATTTGGACATGCTAAGAGTCCCCTGCCGTTGTTTGCTCCCACTCGGACGACAAGCGTGTGACTGTGCAGAGGTAACGTCCAACCGTTTGAAAAACAGCGCTGACAGTTTTACTCCACCACAAATGATACCTACTAGAAAAATAGAACGAGTTTATCTTTTGCAGTAGCATGTGACATATAGTTTCATGTAATATTCATTTGATATGCACCATCTTGCGTGTGTTGAAGTCCACAGAATGTCGCAGGAGACCAATCAGTGTTGTGACTGAGTAAAGAGATGAGTGATTGCATGCTGCCTTGAACTCACTCCTAAAGTGCTTCTCACGTGCCCAAAAGACCATGCCGCGTCTTGCAACCCAAACTCGCCTTCCTCGCCATTGTCGCTCACGTGGCAACATGCTGTCTCGGTCTGCGTCGGAGCAGCCCGTCGTATTTGGGTGCGTGAGGAATTGAAGCGCTGCGCTTAGTCCTCGCAAGAGACACGGTTGGACTTTGAGTGGGGGCGGGGGGGTTGGGAACCCGGGAGCACCGCAGGGTCATCAGCAGCGGGACATGCGCTTGCGGTACTGCTCCACCAGGGGGACCAGGCACTGAGGTGAGCCGCTCTGCAGCAGGAAGGGGTGCTCCAGCAGGTCAGTGGCACTGGCCCGCTCGAGGGGGTCCCGAGTCAGCATACGGTCCAGAAAGTCCTTAAGAACTGGGGACACCTAGATAAGAAGGTGAGGGAGAGAACATTTTTTGTTTCGGTGATTGCATCGATATAAAGGAGACGGAGCTACAACCATGTAACTAAATCCATCTTGTTTACAGATACAATTGAGACATAAAACAAAAGAATCGATAAAGAACTGAATCGTTAAACTCAATAGATAATGGAATTAAAACACTTTTTAATTCCCATCCCCAACAGTTAAGCATACACTCTTGCACTAGCATACAAAATTTCAATGACCGCTTATTTGTTTGGAAGTCCATTTTTTTTTCATTTACTTCTCACGCATGTGCACATGAGATCTGAAAGTTGCTTATAGGTGACGTGAAGGACGAATGTCGGACTTTATTAAAAAGTCATTTTCAAGGTAGACTTCAAAAAAAGAAAAAAAGTGGCCACAGCTGACAGAAGTGAGAAGTGGTTTGAGCTCGCTAAAACCATGTGGAACTCATATTCCACAAACGCAATATTAATCAGAATGCTGTGTTTGGACTAGTGTGCCTGCATAGAACATATTTTGGGGGGGAAAAAAATGTTTGGGTTGACTTCCTCTTTAAACTTGGAACAGTTTTAACTTCTGAATATTTCTCATTCAATGACAGTGTTATCGATGCATAGAGACTTGCATGCATGCATACCTTAGTTCATCGTTATTTAAACTTGCATACCTGGCTGACATTTCTCACAGTCGGAGCTGGCTCATCTCTCAGCCTCTTCATAGCTGCCACGGGGGTTTCACTGAAGTACGGTGGCTCGCCATCCACCATCTCCACCACCATGACACCCATGGACCAGACATCCACCTGGTGCAACACACACACACACACACACACACACACGCCCACCCCCACACACAGCACAGATTGTAAAAGATGGCTATGCAACAGACATGATTTTTGGCATGAGCTGTGCGCCTCCTCACCTCAGTGCCATATGGCGATTTGGAAATGACTTCTGGAGCCATCCAATAAGGAGTCCCCACTAGAGACTTCCTCTTGGGGATGTCCTTACTGATCTGAGCACAGAAGCCAAAGTCGGATAGCTTGACCTAATGGGCGACAACGGGAACATTTACAAAACAAAAATGGCCCACGAGAGAGCAATAAGATGACATACTCTTCCGTCTAACGTGAGTAGTATTGAGTCACTCTTGATATCTCTGTGAATGACTCCCTGCGAATGGAGGTAGGCAAGGGCTTGCAGAACGGCTTCACACACTGTGGCAATCTGCTCTTCACTCAGCCTACAATGTACAGACCAAAGTATACACGGGGAGAAAGAGAGAAGGAGAGCAAGAGAGAGAGAGAGCTGCGGACATTAACATTTTATCATTTGGCAGGCACATGACAGTTATGAGTATCACCAAATTAACAGCTGCAAAAGTTGAAAATGATGAATCACCATGCATTAAAGGAAATGAATGAGAGCAAAAGGTTCTCTCAACTGCCACACTAGAAAAAAATGACAGCACACGTTCGTTCAAACTGTAGATTGTTCATGTGACTTCCAAATAAGGGAACATCTGTTCAACACAGTAGTGTATACTGTTACACAATAACATCCCAGAACAAATACTGCACACAATACAATTAAGTTCAAACTACGACACTGTCTTATCTTGGTCGTATGTAATCGATATGTGTCACTTTCCATATTTCCACATCCGGTTAATTGTTTGTTTTCATGCAGGCTTGGACAGTGCAAGGAGACTTGAATGACAACCTTTGTGTGTCTGTGCAGCCAGAAGCAATGCACAAGCGTTAGTTGATGACACACTGCCTCCTTGTGGTCAAACTATGTATTTAACATACTCTGGAAAAAACAGCGGTAAAAGAGCGTTTTGCTGAGAACAGAATGACATCCTACCTGGTTTCAGACACAATGTTTGTTAGTGCTCCACCTTGCAGATACTCCATGATCACCCACAGTTCTTCCTCCACAAGCGCCGATTTATACATCTCCACAACATTTCTGTGCTGATAGTCCCTCATGATCACCACCTATGGAAAACGATTTTTCCAACATAAGAAAAAAAAAACATTTGCAGTGCCCGTCTTACTCAACGGATTCAAACAATGGTGACTTTTCATGATTACTTAAAAAAATATTCCTCCACAGCATGTGTCATGTGTCATCTTCCAAACCGCTTATCCTGTGCAGGGTCGCGGGGAGGTGCTGGAGCCTATCCCAGCTGACAATGGGCGAAAGGCCGGACTACACCCTGAACTGGTCGCCAGCCAGTCGCAGGGGACACACACAGACACCGTCACTGAGCGGGAACCGATCCCACGCTGCCTGCACACAACTCAGGCGTGTGTACCACTACACCATCAGTGACCCTCCTCCATAGCAGTCAGTGCATAATATTATTAATAGGGAAGAAATGACTTGAACCCCCACTGAAAAAAATGTAAACCAGAAAATGATTGGTGTTCATTGAAAACACATATTCCTGCGATTATTACAATAATAGCGATATAGGGCAGCAGGAGATATACCATTAGCATCGTTACATTTCAGGACACATAGTTTGTCTTGTTATCCGCATTTCTTAGCAATTAGCAATTGGCTGGTAGAGAGCATGCAAACGGGTATTTAATTTACCTATCCAAAAGGTGATTGATAGCATATTTTTATGCTTTATAGGCATTTTGTGTGTGTGTGTGCATAATTTCACGTTCCTGAAAAGCTTTTGGTCAAGGGCACTGTAAAGGGTGGAAACTTTGGACTATTACATGGCTCATAAGAAAAGGTCCCTGAAAATATATTAGAACACTAAATGGCCGGCCGATGGGGCTCAATGTCACGTGTTTAATGGGGTGCAAAATATCATGCTACGGCTGCACTTACTGCTAGAGTAGTTCGAAATCCAAAGGTATTTTTTTGATTGATTATAAAACTTTTGAAGCCAATCCAATCAACATGTTAGCAAGTGTGTATAGGGTACCTCGTTAAAGAGCAGCTCTCTCCTCTGCTGCCTCCGCAGGTCCATCATCTTCACCGCCACCTGCCGACCACTGTGCTTCTCTGTGGCAATGCACACCACTCCAGTTGAACCCTCCCCAATTTTCACAAAGTTCTCCAGGTAAGACCTTGGATCACCTTTATCCACCACCATCTGCAGGGCGGCCTTGAACTGTTCATGGGTGACCTTTGGTGGGTCTGGCGGCGGTCGGGGCGAAGGGTGAGGGGGTCTGAAGGCTGGTGAGCACGTACCGGGGGGACTAGTGGCAAGAGAGCCTGTTGGAGAAGGTCGGGGTTGGGACGGGCTGTCCTGTCGAGGGTAAGGAGGATTGGGGCATCCAGAGTGCCGAAGAAGAGGCTCTGGTCCATTGGGCCTTAGTCCCATATTGGGGGACAGTCCTAAAGTGTAGCTCGCTGAGGATCGCACAGTCCGCTGAGGTCTGATGCCGCTCACTAGAGGACTGCTGGTGCCGGTGGGAAGGAAGCCAGAGTGGTATCTCACCGCTGAATCCGTCTGCATAGGAGAAGACAAAGTGAGTGATGTTCAAGGGGTAAACTGCATCGACTTTACCCAATATGAACCGTGCTGGGATATTCTCAATAAAACCAAATGTCCCTCCAGAGATCTTGCCAAGCATATAATCTTTCACCATCGACTTAGCTATCATCCCCAACTGTGTTTCCATTGAACTGTAAACGCACTTAAAGCAAATTAACATACAGCACTGTTCATGTGGAAGCTCCACAACCAGTAAGCACGACCATGATCCCCGATGAACTTTAAATTATGCACATACAGTGGAACCTCAAAAGCTGAATGTCGTTGAGGAAATACTGTTTTGGGAAAAATCTGCCTCTGGTCACACAAAATGTATACGACCTGCGTTGTATTGTAAATGCCCAGGCAATACGTCAAGTATAAGAGAATCTCACAAGACTTAGACTTGATCATAGCTTGTAAGACTTCAGCTCGGTGAGCATCGAAAAGATTTTTGCTATGTGCTTTTTTTTTGCTTTTTCATTGGCTTTTTGAGATGTTGCCACAGAGGGGTGCCAGTGATGGCATGGAATGGCAAAAATATGATGACTATAATTGCAACGTATGAAAGTGGTATCTTGGCTCTGATGGTTACCACTGGTCCGAGGGCGCATACCACTACAATAGAGCCACAAGCAATTATAGGCCAACAATTATATTGTCACCTTCTGGCCAGGTCAGATTTTGACAAAAAATATATATTCTTTTGCCTCATGATGCTGTCTACCTTTGCTAAAATCAGCTACATGGCAAAACAAATCATTCAATTGTACCACTGACATGAAATTATTAATAAAAATATATCCCTTTGCTTGCATGGCTTTTCCTGGGTACTTCACCTTCCTCTCACATTCCAAAAACATGCTTGTTAGGTTTTGACTTTGACAATGTAAATTGAAGACTTTACATTGTTAGCAAGTAAATGAATGTGAGTGTAAATTTGGTGTTTGTCTATTTATGGCCTGCCATTGGCTGGCGACCAGTTCTGGGTGGACCTCACCTCTCACCTAAAATTAGCTGGGATGGGCTCCAGCTCACTTGAGACACTTGTGAGAATAGGCAGTACAGAAAATGGATGGCTGGATGGGCAATGGAAAACTTTTCAAAATCTTACTTAAGAATGTGAAAAAGGAGACTGGATACAGTCTAGCTTCTTGTCACACATACCTGTATAATGTTTATCAATTTTGACTTTTAGAAAAATGTTGCTTAAAATGTTGCTTGTAGAGTTATTAAAGGGGAAGTCAACCCAAACATTTTTTTTCTCCAGAATATGTTCTATGCAGGCCCTCTAGCTGAAATATGGCATTCTGACTAATATTGCAATTATGGAATATAGGTTAAGCAGCAAAATGCACCCACTTTTAGCCATCTTCGGGAGCGGCCATTTAGTCACTTCTGTTGACTGAAGATGACATTGAAGTCGCTCAGGGCTCAGATAGTGACCAATCACGGTTCACCTGTTTTCTGAAGCTGAGCCATGATTGGTCGTTATCTGAGCCCTGAGCGACTTCAATCTCATCTTCAGGCGACAGAAGTGACAAAATGGCCACCCCCTGAGCTAGCTGAAAACGGGTAGATTTCTCATATTCCCCAAACGCAATATTAATCAGAATGCCGGGTTTAGACTAGTGGGCCTGCATAGAACATATTCTAGAAAAAAATATGTTTGGGTTGACTTCCCCTTTAAAGGTGCTACAATGGTGGCAGTTTGACCGTGGAAGAGATTGATTTCCTTCATCCATCCATTTTCTTGTGTGCTTGTCCTCTTCAAGGTCACAGGTGAGCAGGAGCCTCCGGGCGAGAGGTGTGAACGCCCAATAAACTGAAGTGTACCTATAGACCAAAAATCATTCCCACTCATTAACACCTATGAACAATTTCATAGATGTTGCGCATCGTAGGTTCCCATGTACTATGTTGAGAGGTTTGTGAATCGTGTGCAAGATGGCATAAATAAAGTACTGCAATGTCAGGCTTACTTTCAGGTCATAGGAGGAGAAAGGCCTCCCCGGGCTGTTCTGAGGGTGCATGTACATCGGTACGCTGGGCCGGAGCTCGGTGGGGACGACAGCCTGATCTTGGTGCTGCTGCAGACTCATAGCCGGGCTATAAAAACATGCAACTGGTATTTGATTTGGTGGCATTCCTCTGGGCAGCTGAAAGTCTCTCTTCCATATGATTCTTTCCTGAGGGCTGCCCACATCAGCGCCCATGAAAGTCCCGTGACTCTGCATCGGGATGTTCTGGTTCTGGCCTGCTTGAGACGCTCCCTCCAGTGGGCCACCACCAACCTCATAGGTGGATGTGGCTTTTGGTAAAATCCCATTGGGCTGCAAAGTGATGCTCTTCTTCATGCCTAAGTAGGGAGTATTGGACTCACTGTGGATGTTTCTCGCTTTGTCCCTCCAATGATCCTGAGCTGCGTCCTCTTCATCTTCATCATCTTGAACCAGGCCTTCGTATTGGTAGGCGTCTCCCTCGTTCACCTCTCCCAGCCTTCCCAAAGACTGGGCCCTCTTCCTGGCGGAGGGGCTGCTCTTCCGCAAAGAATTGGAGCTGGTCACAGACAGACGGCTCATATCGTTGATCATGGCTGTGATGTAGTCTCCGTGACCGATCATGCTCCCACGCACAATGGTCTGAGAGAGGAGAGACATGAGAGTAGAGTATGGTTTGATACTGACAAGAATAATGAGGGTTACATAATCACCGTTCAAAGCCAAGTTAAATTTAGACTCCAGAACCTGTAAAGGACATCATTGTCAAGACTCAAATTAAATCCCCCGGTGGCTTCTGACAATGCACTTAAAAAGATAGTGGGTGAGCAAATGATCCACATTAAAATATGAGTACACAGTAAGAGGACTTGAACAGAAGGCATGTTGAGGCAAAGGGCCCTAGCTTGCCTTGACAAGAAATGATACAAGCGTACAATGTTTTGACGTTGCAACACTAACACGGAGCGTGTGGTGTCTTATTAGTCACTTTGAGGGTAGAGTCATGCACAGTTCATGATCGGACTGACTGTGTGCACATCACATGGGTGGGAGATCAGGTGACAAGTTACATAGTACCTCCAAGAAAGGTGAGATAATCCTCTTGTCAGGAATAAGATTTTAGAACAAAGGGGGAACAGAATAGAATACAACGGAAGACAAGAAAGAAAGGCAGCACAGAGGCAATAATTATAGCAGCACATGAACAGGCCATAAAAACAAGATCAGTAGAGGCTGTGGTTTACCACATCAGACAGGACTCCAGGTGCAGACTGTGCCCCTGGGACAGTGCAGCATATCACAGTAGGGTGTAAGATGCTGGCATGCTGGCTGGGCATATATGGAGCGGGGTAACCAGGTAGCTAGCGGGAATAAAGTACCGGAACATCTGTGCCAAATATGGACTGCAGATCCCAGAATCAAGATGGCAGACACCACGGTCGGGAGTTGAGAACAACCAGACCAAGAGCATGTGGCACTTCCTGATCCAGAAGGAGCAAATGGTGAGAGCCAACCAGCCTGACATAATGGTAGTGGATAAACATCAGAAGATAGCATCTGTGACAGATGTAGCCATCCCAGATGATAGCAACACCTGGGAAAAGGAACACCAAAACTTGGGGAAATACCAAGGATTGAAGGAAGAATTAGAGAAAATGTGGATGGCGAAATAGTGATCGTAGACTGGGGGGGGGGGCAGGATCTCCCAAGCTGGGAGGATTCGACATCTCTGTCCAGAAACGGGCAGTAACAGAAACAGCTAAGATCCTGCACCTCATCCTCCAGCATTATTTTTAATCACTATTATTTTCATTGTGTTATTTTTCTGTTTTTAATTCTATGCTAGCGGCATATAGTGGCAGGTGTAACAAATAAATGTACTTCAATTGGATGGCAAAAGTAACATCCAACCTGTGTATCCACCTGTTGCTATTCATACAACAAAATAAGTCAATACCCCCTACAAATATATCCCCATTTGTGCCACCATGTAGCTCCGCCCCTTTATACCCACAAGATGCCCATGTAACTCATGCAGCCTCAGCATGTTTTGCTTTTTTGTTGTTTTAGTGAAACCTTTTCCAAAAGATGGAGCAACCTCAAGAAAGAGTGAAGAGAAAGAAGAATGTTGCAAAAGAAGAAGACTTTACAGTGGTTCTTGTCTTTTTACACCTAAGTGATGATCCAGGATGCAAGACTATCACTTAATTCCTTGCCTATACAGATTCAAAAGATTTTATGATGGTAACAGTTGGAACCCTCTTTCTTTTATTTCCATTATTGCAACATTTTCCCAAAATACGACCAAATCAAAGATTCGCGAATCCGGTTACAAACTTGTATACGACCCTGGACGTGCAACTGTATTTTCCCTCTTTTGCACTGCGGTTTACTAGCCATTAATGAGGCTTAATTTAACATGATAGTTCTCATTATGTAAAGTGCCAATTAAAAAAAGTACTTTGTGTTTGTCACCCACTAAATGCTCTGGGAAGAAAATAAGTCGTTTCTACGATGGCCTTTCCTTCGCTTTCCTTTTTTTTTTTTTTTTTTTATGACTGGTGCTTTACACCTGTTAAGGGTCACATCGGCTGTTATTAATTGTCTATATGGAGCAATGAATTGTGTCACCCCTTTCAGGGTTCAACATTTTACAGTAACTGTACACAGCAGGGTCATTAGCCCAACAGACAAGGGAGCAGAAACATTGGTAGGGGAGCAGGACTTCCATTTTATCATCATTTTCTGAGACAGCCATAACTCTCAGTAGCAATGAGCGACATTTGCACAATATCGATGCTGAAAAGCAGCAGCGGTGACACGCAGTTAAGGACGAAACATTTGCAAGTGATTGCGAAATAAAGGTTGAATGAGTCACAAATTCAAGGAAAGGACAGAGTGGAGGGGGTTGTGTACCTTCTTGGGCCTCAGCTCCACTTCCGTAATCCTGGAAGGGTCCACCATGGGCCTGGGCCTGCGCAGGTTCTCTATGAGGCTTTGCCATTGTGTGGGCAGGCCAACAAAGCAGCCTCGCTTGGCATCGAATGAGGTGTGGACACGGTGCTCAAAGTTCTTGGGCGCTGATATCTCGGGCCTCTTCTTTTTCTTTTTGCGAAACATCCTCACGTCCACAAGGGAGGCAGCTTGCTGGTGTCAAAAAATCCCTGTAGAGACATTTTTTCATTTGTTACTTGTGAAATCTGTGAGTGATTCAACTACCAAATAGAGTAGGACCTTAAAGGTAAAGCGTCAAAATAAATCCTAACTTCTGAACGAACGTGTTACATTGGCTTTTCCATGTTGTACTGCTGCAAAATTTGGCTCATATCATGATGATTCATTATAGCCACGCTGTTTGAATTCCTTTTTTTGTGGTCAATTTGATTACTGGGGGCAAAAATATACAAAACGGCTTTCATTTTTATTCAAATTCGTAGAATTAGTGGACAAAGACCAAGAATGAAACTGTTTTTCTTGGTGTGAATCTAGATAAAGATCCAGGCACATTATTTATTATAATTTATAAATGATAGTTTATTTGGAATCACTAGCAATAAAGTGACTTATGTCAACAGCATGACTACCAAGAATCATCGGCAATGTCATTTGCTCATCGTGTATTTCTCTTTGTTGTTTGTCAAGTTTGACATCATCCAAGCGCCATCATACACCATGTAGCGCTCATGTCTCAAATTTCTACTCACACATCACATCAAAGCAATAAAAAAAAAAAACAATCAGCCAAGTGACTCCTGAGTTTGATCACCCTTAAGTCGATATATGACTGTAATCTAATCGGTACCTGGATTCTCACTTGAAAATGCATGGAAACATCTGGAGAGGATACTGACATGAAAATAAATACTAAGTGGTTCAGGTTGATACATCAAAACATGTATGGGCAGGGAAAGCAAATGAATGCATGCACAAACCCAACTTCCTTGGCAGAAGTAATAAACCCACTCATTCACCCAATAATGTATTAAAAGAACTATAATTCGGACATGTTGGTTTAAGCACAAGTGTCCACTGCTTCATCGCCCGCAATGAATCCTCCGACTTTGCATCAGTGTCGGGGCGGTTTCGTTCTAAGAGGGGCTCCAAGGAGAATGGATATATTTGTAAGCAGATGTGTAATGAAGGATGTGTGGTCAATTAAGGCTTATTCATTCTCTGTGCCCTTTTGCTGATGAGCGTGTCGCTGGGCTGGCATGCGCCCGCAGGCTTTCGGTGCATTAGCGCTGAAACCAAACACGCACAAGACACACACTCACACACACAAACATTCTATGGCAGGATATCCTTCATAAACTCATTATAATATCCCTTTAATATTCTACCCTGATTAATGGCGCATGTGTTCATGATTGCATTCAGGGTTGCATTTAATCCTTGAATACGCAACCACGTGTTTGGCGAGCACGTCACCTTGGGCTTACTGTGTAGTCCCTTTTATTTCATCTAATATTTATTTCAGTAAAGTATCACGATTAACTATTTCATCTCACAGGAACGGAGAGCGCCCTGCCAAAGGCCAACGAGGTACAGATACAATCTCCCGTGGTGCACTTTGAGAGGAGTGGGAGTTGAGGAAATGAGTTTTGCTGTCATCCTCCGCTCAGTGCTCGGCGGGCAATCACGTAGACCGCCTCACCTCTCTCCACCTGCGCCCTCGGACCAGCATGCTTTTAATCGGCCTCAGCGGTGCCCGTTATGACGCCCCTGGGCGCTCGCCTTGCCCATCATGGCGGGGTAAAACATAACGCTCACATCAGCTTGGTCCTGCTTGTGGAAAAAAGGGCGGATTATGGCAGGATGAGGGGGTGGTTGGGGGTTGGGACGCTCAGCATGAAGGAAAGTGTCACCCATGCCGTCACGAGGCTAATATGCTAAGTGATGCATAAGTGTACTGTATGGTTGTTAGCTTTTCCTATGTACACAATGTGGTGGTAGGAAGGGCTTCAAATCTGCCCAACGGGGCCATTATGGTACAAAGGTTGTCAAGAGATTCGAATTTAGGGACTATAGCCAAATTAGACCTTGATGGTAAACGGCAGTGGTGAGCAGATGAGCCAGCAGTGGCTTCTCTGAATCACTTAAACACTATCAGAAGTACTGACCTACATTTCCAACCTACATTCTGATACTATTTGTTCAGTTGAGTTTATTCTCTTCATGTCCTTGCAATCAAGTGCCAGGTAAATTGACGATAGGCATACTAACTGTAATTCAACACGAAATAAATAATGCTCAAGTATTCTAATCCAATTATACAACCAACAGTTATTTTCACGTGCAAAGAACGGTAGCCACTGAAATATTGACAAAATTCAATCGTGATTTTGATTTTGGCTTGTCACCATAACAAAAATGTTTTACCGTAATGGAAGAAAAACAATTAATGTACCTGTAGGGATATGGGCATCCACTGTTGAATGGCTCAAAATATTGGTTAATCAACAAGCCATATGACGGCTGAACCGGTGTTCCCCGTGTCCCGCTGTGTTCACATTTTTTATAACGCCTATAAACCATTGACGATGACGTAGAACAGGTGTCCTAGTTTTAACACAACTTGGAAATTGCTCGAAAGATCAAGTACGCCGTATGTTAGCCGGCCGGTCAACATTTTCTGATTTTGTAGTTGCCCAACCTCCTTCAAAACAGACAAGTAAGGAAATTCTTCAAATCCAAATGGACATATTTTTTATACATTTTGGATATATTTCTGCCAAATTTTAAATAAACTGATCGACTTATAGACGCCTTTTTTTGGTCTTACAGTTTGCCAAGTCCCTTGTGATATTACTCTGAGATTCCATGGTGGCTTATGTCTTCCCTCGCTTCCTACGCTAATTTTATCAACTATAAATGGCTCTTAACTGTGACATATTTGTTCCATACAATGTATATTAGCAACTAATGGAGTCTTTGGTCATTGTCAACTCATTTGTTTTATTATGCATGGAACCCAATTAGTAAATTTTGTGGAGTACATTTTACTCTAGAAAGACTATATATTTGATCACAGTCTTAACAGTAAATTTGACACTTGGAAGAGAGTAACATTTTCTTGATATTTCCAGAAAATGTACTCTACAAAAGTTATTGTGTGTTATCCAAAGTAATGTACAGCATTAATAGTACTCTACTGAAAGGAGGCTTTCAGATTATTTTTTGTAGAACATTTAGATCAGCAAGCTTGACCCCCAGAGTCAGATTGGTTGACCTGTGTAAAAACTCCCTGCTTTTCTCAAATGTAGTAGTTGAAAGAGGTTGGCCGGGGCCTGGCACAATGGCTCATGCACAATCACCCAACCCGGACCTGTTACATCACTGCAATCGTTCCATTCCACCAGTTATTGATAACCGCCACCAGGAATTATAGAAATGAAAATAACGACTGAAAATAATCCACGCTGTCAGGTAAATTGTTGTAATGCAGTTTTCTATTATGATATGATGGTGCATATAAATGTATGAACTATATTAAATTAGGACTGGCTGATGAATAATAAGTCACACGTGTAAAAAGGATATTTCAAGGAGTATGTCGCTGTCACAAGAATGCACCCCAAAAAGCCAAATAAAAAGCAAAACGTGCATAGAGTTAGCCTCATGATGTACGCTTAAACCGTATGTGAGCTCATGCTTGGCAGCGATTATAAGTTTTATTTTTGGAATGTTTTTGGTCAAATTCTTGCTCTACCTTAAGACTTGAGCACTTTTAACCACCACCTGAGAAAAGAAGCGTCAAAACACAAGATTGTGATCTCCTTTACAGTTGCATGCATTGTCCCTATCTGCTTGGATAGCTGTTCAACAAGCAGATGTTGACACTGCCTGAGCCAATATTTAGAGATAATGCCCATGTATCCTTTTACAAGCAGATCGATCAATATTTACTCATGGGTGAAATGCAAACTGTTACAATCCCACTATGTCAGCAATAGCCGGATGATAGCAACACAAATAGGACAACTGCATTGTTGAGTACTTTGCCACTTCACTTAAAAGTATGGAGCACATCCTTGTATTCATTATTCATTCTGGACCACAGTCCCCCTCTAGGGAATATAAGCGAACCGCTGTGATATTCCAAGCAAGTGGAAACACACACACACGCATACATACTTTGTTGATGCCCATGGAGGAAAAATGATGGAAAAAGCTATTGCCAATTATCGATTTACAAGCTTCAATCACATATAACTGGCCTGACATTGCCCCAATTGACTGCGCCAGGCTTATGGAGTCTTGATAACAACACACTATTTGTTTTGAGTAATAGATATGCATGATGCGAACTTACGCTTCCCAGCCACGTAGCCACCCTAAACTGTTGGGACTTGACCTTATGCCTCAGTGGCTTATCTTGAATCTATCAAAGTGCTGTGGCAAAACTCAGACACCTTCTGCCTGGGTGGATGAGGTCATGCTGGAATTGTGCTTCATTGGGTATTTCCATCTGTGCAGCCGCAGAAGAATAACACGCGTGGTTAAAGGGGGGGTGTTGCGTAGACTGAGTGGAAGAGAACAAATTGAAAATGAAGCATGCAAATTGTGAAATGTTCAACCACATAACTGCAGAAATCAACAATGAAATGGAAATGAAGGTCCAGTCATCAGCCTACCCCTCAGCTGGATGGTCCCCACATCAGGCAGTGAAACAGAAAAACGCAGGCAAGTAATCCATATGTTTGCCCCCTACAACACTACAACACTGAAGGCCTGTTTTCCGTTCTGCCATGCTCAAATCACCCCAAGCCGTAGTTGGTCCCCGCATCAGGTAGTGAAACAGAAAAAAGCAGGCAAGTAATCCATATGTTTCCCCCGTACAACACTACAACACAGGCCCGTTTTCCGTTCTGCCATGTTCAAATCACCCCAAGCAGTAGTTGGATGAATAGGAGGGGATGGGGAGATAAGAGAGCTATTGGATTTGCGCGACGTTAGCGCTCCGAGCTGTAGTGAACGATCCCCCCCCCCACCCCGCCCCACCCGTACTATTTGCCCTGATTTCTGTCTCTCATTTTTGTTGACGTGCTTGCATAAATGTGTTGAGCGTGCATGCAGGTGACGGTGCAGCAGGATTAGTGCGTTGCATGTGGAGTCCTTCACTGATCTAATTTAGGACCCTCTGCAGCAGCAGTGTTTATTTTGTGCGTGATTCGTGTGAAATAGTGAGGTGAGGGTGGGAACTGGTGGAGATGAGGTAATCCTCTTTTCCGTGCTTCTCAATGCACGTACAGTCTAAAGATAATCCAGCTGTAATGAATTACAAAATGTCGTCGTGGGATGGATAGCATCATGGATAGCGTCTTATCTGGTTTTTGTTTGTTTGTTTTTTGGACTATGCAGTGCAGTGGCAAGAGCTTAAAGATTGCTCCTCTATGAACTTCATTGTGATGACCGTTTTGCCCTTTGAATATAATGAGACTCTCCCTCGTGAGGGTAAAGCAGTGGGTGAATGGGTGTGGGGGGGTGTTGGTTGGTCATCACCACCGTGTGCATTGTATAAGGCACACACAAACCAACTTACACTGATAGCATCTGAGAGCAACGCAAACACTGGACGTGACCGGATAGTACAATGGAGCCGTTTATTATTGAAGTTGACGCCTGCTGTTTTATCTTTGAAGTCACCTCTGTAGACAAGGAGGGATTGTCAATAGAAGACGGCAAGTGATGTAATACGCTGCATTCAATGACACGGAATAACACATGAATATTTCATACAAGTGGTGCTGATACGTCATGAACAACAAAGTGTTTAAAATATGAAGAATTTTTGGGAATGGCACGCAGTTGCTGCCTCTGAGATGTCGCCACATTGTGCAAGTGCAGTGAAGGCCCTGCAGTGTTTTGCTATAGCACATTACTCAAAACTTTGGACTCGCATGAAATTTGACATTAAAAAGTGGTTCATGTGCAGGTTTAAGCAGATTCTGTCTGGATTTCACTCCATGTCCATCCCATGATTAATCTGTACCCGCGATAAAACTCCATTCTAAGACAAGGACACAATATTGCACACACCCAAGGGCATGTGAAGTGCCTTTTATGGATTACGTTCAATATATAGTTGATACAATCTCAAGTACCGAAAGGAGTGCAGAAAAGATGCAAATGGTTGTAATAAATTGTCAAGACAGATAATATTCGATGAAGTCAGTTACAGCCATCTAATCTTCCCTATTGACATTGCAGTCTCAAGATGGAATGACCCATAATCTCTCTGAGCTCATTCATGCTGACATATATTTGAGTCTTTTTTTTTTCTTTTCCAAATGTCACATTAGTCACAGCAGTGCACCATGACTCAGAACCCACGGCTCATTGGCATTGGAAAAATAGTTTAAAGACGAAAACATAAGACATGAGATATATTTTAGTACATCTGGTAAGAGAGTTAATACAACAAAAGACTACAATGTCTTGTAATCTTCTGGTCAGTGTTTCTATACGAGATGTTGGCGTGTGTCTGTGGGAACAAAAATAGGGCTTGTTCACATGCGGTGATGCTGGAACAGAAAAGTGGAATCCCCAACCTGTTCTCATAAAATTGGTAGCATAGTCCAAAATGTATTGCTGAGATGAAGAATTAGGATTTAATTCAAATATAATAGAAGGCCTTAAGAAGAGAGCCTTGTCCTGTCCTGGCTTTGAAGTGCACCTTCGTGCTGTGTCGGCATTGACAGGAGGTGAAAAGACTAGCAAGATTAAAAACGGAAGAAAAGAAGAAGAATCTGGACACTCAGATGTAGTGCCAGCTGAAGGAGGAGAGGGATGAGCAAGCACAGAGGAGGGATGGAGGGAGCCGTCATAAAGGAGAAGAATTCAACATGTTGAAAGAATGGAGCAGTCTGTGTCTTTACAAATCACCCACATGTCATGCTGTTCTGTCTCATTAAATTACACGATATCACCCTCAATGCGCGCAAGATGTAACCTCTTTTTTCCCCTCATCTTGAGCAATTTGTGTCCGCAAGTAAACAAGCTATTACTGAGAAGGGAATTTGAGGACAATTGCATCAAGTGGCTTCATGCATCATTCTGTCACCGGCCATATCGCCCCGATTATGCTTGATAACAAAATAGACAAAACTGACAAGTTTGTTCGGCTCTGCAGCAAGAAGCATGGACATTGATGTACACTTAATCTGGTCTATCCATTCTGATAAAGAGTGATGATGTAAACGCAGCATTTTTAGACGGCTGAGATAGTTAAAGGATGCAATACAGAACACCAGAATAACAAATCCTTTGGGGCGATATATGATGCTAGAAACAACCGTGATGTGGCCTGTTGCACAGGCTCAACGCAAGCAGGTAGTATGGTGACCTCAATGGGTCGAAAAGGCTTAAAGAGAAAATCAACCCCGAAATCTTTTGCAATCTGTTGCATGCACCCCCACTAGTCCAAACATGGCATTCTGATTAATATAACATTTTTGGAAAATGAGTTAAGCAGCAAAATAAACCAATTTTTATACATCTCAACATGTCAACTGAAAATGACGTCACGATTGCTCAGGGCTCAGGTAACGACCAATCACGGCTCAGGAGTTTTTCTGAAGCTGAGCCATGATTGGTTTTTAGCTGAGCAACTGTGATGTCATTTTCAGTCGACAGCAAGTGACAAAATGGCCGACGGAGATCGACAAAAATGAGTTTGTTTGTTTGCTGCTTAACTCAAAATCCACAAACACGATATCATTCAGAATGTTGTGTTTAGACTAGTGGGGCTACATAGGAGATATTATTGTAAAGAAAATTTTGGGGTTGACTGCCCCTATCATACTCGACTGGCGGACCCAGAAAGTGCAAAAAGTCCAAGTGTTAAGGGGCCCAAATACTTCCTCACCACCTCTGAGTGTGACTGTCCATGAACGTTAAGAAAAATATTTAGCATTTATCCAGTTTGCAAAGTGTAGGAAAAAAATGCAGATTACATTTCATGAAAGATCCACTTTGCAATCCGATGCATATTGAGCAATTTGACGCAGGCCAATGTACCAAATGTTACCAGTACCAATCTGCTCTCTTGGGTTTAATTTATTAATGCAGCAGCCTGCATACCCTTATGAAAGCTTTGATTTATATTTCTCAGCCTGGGCCCAGGAGATACAAGACACGTTCTAGCTCTGTTACAGTATCCGTGTGCACCAACCCAATAGTAACCCAGCACGGGCGCCTTTTCAATCCAGTCAGGAGACTCATGGCACGCTGTCCTAATTTGGACTGCCTGTTGTAATCCTTGAGTGCTTGATGTCTCCTGGCTGCCGGTTACGTTAAGCTGCTAATGCACACGTTTCCCTCCGAGGGCTGACGACTGATATTACAATAACGCGAGCGTCCATGAGAGCACAATCACGGGGCCACACAACCATGATACCTACACGTATGTTCTGTCATCCCGCATGTGTGAGTCCTCCAATACTTCCTGTCTGTGCCCTGCGGGTGCAAATGTTGCATCCGTTTTGTGTTTGTATTGTGTCTCGTTAGGAAAATGATGATGCAGCCGGCACATCACCTCCACTGAAACAGAAACGCACCTGTCAATGTGTGCGCACTGTTCTTTTTCTAAATCAATCAATATGCATTAATTGGCACACAACAAGCGTGTTGTTCAAGGCGCAAAGAAGTTGCAAGACTGGCAATATCAATGGTGGCGAGCAAACGTTGAACCTAATCTCTACACGCTCTTTTAAAAAAAAATGTCAGTACGTGTCAATGTGAATGGTTTGTCTGTATGTGCCCAACTTGCACTCCGCCTCTCGCTCAAAGGCAGCATGGGTTAGGCTCCAGCTTAACCCTTGCCACTTTCAGGTCTGCATGGAAAATGGATGGTTGGATAGATAGTGTCAAATCCACATGCAAACAGAAAGTTCCAACATCACCTCCCATGTTTTGGGAAGCACTTGCACGGCAGGTTTTGTCGACATTATATTTGCAAATGTATAGACCACAGGTGTCAAACTCAAGGCCTGGGAGCCAGATACAGATAACTACAACACTTTAACTGGCCCTCAAAAGCAAATCAAGTGTATCAACTTCCATGATTCTTGCTAAATTGTGTACCAATTTTTTTTATTGTGATATGTAATACACAGCGGTAACATATAACATTGATTTCAAAACTAGTTATCCATCTATTTGCTGTGGATATGTAATAATAAAGTGATAATAAAGTTGATTAAACATACAGTGATAATGGCCCTCTGAGGGGAAACAATAACTATAACGTGGCCCGTGACAAAAATTAGTTTGACACTCCTGATATGGACAAAAATCTCATCAAGCAAGACATGGAAGAGAACATTTTACCAACGGGACAGTTTTGGGAAGGATTTTCCAATTCAAAGCATAATTCACTGGGATGATTTTGATGTAGCACTGTGAGAGGCTTGACCCAAACCCCATCAAAATTTGGTGGGATGAACTAAAGAGATTTTGAGTAAGGTCCTCTCATCCAGTATGTGAATTCATCTGAAAAAAAAAAAACACATCCACACAAGTCCTCCCAATAGAGTGGGAGGATTAACGAATACCTTTGCCCAAATAGTGTTGTCCTGCATTTCTAGAATGCTCATGGGTGATCATTCACACACGATTACGGCACAATGGGACCGTGTGCCGTACGTGCATTTGTCAAGAGAGTTGCATATTAGAAAGCTTGACCTTAAACACTCTGAAGAATGTGGAACCCTTTTCTCAGCTTGCCAATAGAGACGGAAGAAAGACGGGGGTCGACGCGATATCTTCTAGGAGGAAACAGTGAAGAAGATGCAGCCCATCACAGATGAGAAGCACCCCCCCCACCCCCCCACCCCCATCAACATGTCCTGGCTACTCTGCATTCTCATATCCTTCTCCTCCCACTAACGACATACACTAGCATTCATCAATGCCATAAAGCTTATTTTCCTTTCCATTCATTTATCCCACCATCAACAAAGGGAACGGATCTGATAGAATAAATAATTGTTAGCAGGGGACGAAAAAAAAAAAAAACCCTCTTACCTTGCTGTCCAGTGACGAGGGGAGCCACTCTCCTCCAGGAAGGGTTGAAAGCAAGAGTGAGCACATACACACGAGCATACACTACTTGTGCCACCACTCATGCACACACACACATGCACCCACACGAGGACATGAGAGGACTGGCTCTCAAGCTAGCGAGCACTGCAGGCTGCCGCTTGCCCGGGAAAGCCTGATGCGTTCCTCCCTCCAGGCACAAGCGCACACTGCCATCTCAAAGGCTCTTTGTCGGGGCTGATTCATCCCCGGCTGCGTGGCTGCTGAGTGCTGCTGCGGGTCCGTGTGCCGGGGCCGGCTCCCGGGGACGAGGCGGCTGGAAAACGGACGACAAAAGCCATGAAGAAGACAGGCAGCATCCACGGGGAGAGAATACCTCAGCCCCATCCAGGTTCTTCCATCCCCACCCCCTCTCTACCTCTCCTTCTCCAACTCTCTCTCTCACACACACCCACCCTCGCTCTCTCTCCCTTTTTATCACTTCCCTCCTCCTCTGCCTCCTCCCACTCCCTCGTTGGGCTGTCTTTGTAAAAGAATTGATGGCGTGTGCGTGTGTCTACGCGCATGGAACGCATGAGTGTTTTTGTGTTACGTCTGGTATCCTGTGACTGTAAGGAGAGGAGATCTCCAGTACACCTGGGATACCTTTCATCCATCTGCCCCCCCACGCCCCCACCATGTTGTCTCCTTTACGCGTAACCTGGGTGACATGAGAACATGAGGGTGCTGCCTTCACCTACCGTGCTGCTGTTCAGTCAAATGCATTATCCATGGAATGACAGGGTCAGGGATGGCAGATGGCAGGAGAGGTATAAAAAAAGGGGGCGGGGGGGGGGGGGCACTATGCTATTTCTGTAGATGGTACAGTAGTCATCCAGCCTTCTTCATGTGACTCGAAAGAAAAGTCTTCCAGGGTGAAAACTAAAGGCCTACATGTGTGTTTTTTCCTTGATGTGTCTTGATCTATCAGTTGCTCTGGTCCTTTTGCTTTGTTCCGTTATTACGTCATCAGTTCTGCTCTCTTGTTAGTTTGTACTTTCGTTGATCTTTTCAGCTTCTGTGTCATGTCCGCGTCTGGGTCCAAATTCCGCTTTTCACGTGACACCATCCTTATTACTTGAGTAAAACGTTCGCTTCTCTTTCCACCACAATAATTTTCTGAATAATTTATACAGCCGCTAAGACGAAGCAGGCACAAAGAAGGAAAATGTATTAGGGTCATGTCACGCAGAAATTGCTAGCAGCGCAAGCAGGATTTGGGGCATTCATAAAAACATAGCGTTTGAATGGGAGGACCGATTGCAGAGGCTCCCGAACAGGCTGAAATTATGATGTGCCTCCTTAGACAGCAAATAAACCCAAACAAAAGAGGCTAAACTGGAGCAATCTGCATAACAATGATAAATGTGCCTCTGGGGGGGGTGCGATATGACCGTCAACCTCTGTTTCACTTGTCAGCATCAATGTCAAAAATGCTTTAAGGGCAGTGTACTATTTTACTAACATGACTTACTTCACTTTTTGTTTAGAAATGGAAATGGGTTTTGTAATCAGCCACTTCATGTTGGACTTTCACACTCACAAGGGTGGTTCAATGTCTTTTAAAGGCATTCCAAAATCTAATTGTCATAAAATAATTAGTGCCCATCTAGAGTTGGTCCAGAACGAATAAAACACATTTATTACTAACAATGACATTATTTCTTCCCCCCTCCCCCAACAACAGTTAAAGCCAGTATTAATCACATAAAATCACTACTGGCTTCATTTAAATTGAAACATGAGCATCAGTGTCAAAGGTGAAAACCTTGCTAAAGCCTCAAATGAATGGTAATGGTTAGTTTAAAACAAATCATTAATATGAAAGCCTGGATGTTGCATATGTAGAACCGCCTTAATATTTTACATTTCAATTCAATCTTGCTGAAGCTGGAAGGATTATGCAATGGGTCAGAAGGTTCAACATATACCGATGAAATAAATGTATTTTGCTTAAAAATATGGGTAAGATAACAGTATAGACTAGTAAGACTATATTATTAAAAGTTGACAAACTAAATTGACCTATGTGGTTATTTGTCCTCATAAAAATATAAATGTTAACACTGAGCCAAAACTCAATCTAAACATTGTACAATGTATGAAATATTAAATTAACATAGAGTGGAGAGATTAAACCTATATGAGGAAGTGAGGCAAAACAGTAAGATTTATAACAGATAAGTATTAAAAAATGTATTTTAAATTGTGAGGTACAACTTTGGTACCGCTTCCAAGAGAATATTATTTTCTATTACGACTTATTTTCCCCCTATTCATTTATTTTCCTGGCAGAAAGCGACACCCAAACTCTGTAGAAATTACTCCAATAATATGCTGCTGAGTTTCTCCAAGGCAAATCAACCGAGTGTAGTTTCTTTCTGTGCTTTTATGAAAAATGTTCATGTGATTTCCAAAAGTGAAAAAGTGAGGGGGGAAAAAAACTGGGTTAAAAGCATCTCGCCCACAGAACATGAATACGCTTGTCTTTCAAATTAAGAACTCAGGGCCACAAAGCTGCATGCTCTGAGAGCCTGTCTGCACGAATGTGGCCTGCTTACACCATTTTGCCACTCTGCAGTAAAAGAAATCGCTATGGATTTTCTGTTATCGAAGTCGCTGCCTGCCTGCTTGCTTGCTTTCTTTCTTGGGATGAGCTTTTAATAAGTCCTGTCAAAAAACGAGCTGTAGATTATAATGTGGTTATGCTGCGTTAGTACCGTGGCAGTGCATCATGTTTCCCATCATTTATCAGTGAATTTCAGCTGCTCTGAGCTCTCAAAGCCCAAAATTTAAAGTAGACAGTTTGGCAACTCACCAGTTGAGAGGATCTTGGCTGGCAGAAGTCATATTTCCACTATGTGATTAAAGTCACTTTTCTCCAGTGTTGCAGTGAAAGCAGCCTGCATTTGCACAACAGCATGTGGGTATCGTGGGGAAGGACCAAGGCCTAGCATTGTAATGGGAGGATTTGACTTGCTAATGAGCTGACCACCTATCCTACAGCCATTCATCAACATCTGCTCTGCAAACTGTTTTCTGTGTGTGTGCAAAGGAGATCCCATCATCACTGTTGATTAGCACTACTTTGGTCAGCAGGATAAACCACAGTTGGAGGAATGATTAACATCAAGCCAGCTGCTGTAATAGTTTCCTTAAACCAAGAGATTGTGCAGGTGCAACGATTACTCAACAACTAATTGATTATCAAATTAATAAAAATAATTTATGATTGTGCATTTTCTGCACTGTCAATTTGAAGTAATGGAAATTAAACCTTTTTTTTAAATCAAATTAATCAATCTGATCGACAGATGCTTTATTAAAATAATTAGTTGCAGCCCTAAGGGATTCCTTAAAATAAAAGTCACTTGACTAGAATCATACTGCTGGACATCACAGAATGATCTAAAATGTCAAAATGAAGAATATAGATTAAAAGGGAAATTAAGGGGTCAAGACAACACCTGATTGACCACATAAGAGAATGTGGTGTGGATGGGAATTTTACATTATTATAATCAACTAAGAGAAACATTGAGAAGTAGTTTGTAATGATCGATTGTTTTTTGAGAGAAACTGTCTCTGAATGTTTCTAAACTTATTTCCTTGTCTGTGCTCTATCGAGCATATTACTGCTGCCTTGGAAGTCGGCATGATGTCAACTTCCAATAGCTGATATGTTTTTCTTGGTGTCGACCACAGACTACTGAATCAACAGCATGTCTGCTGCTTGCAACCAAGTAGTGAAGTCGATTCTGAATCTTCATTAATGAATAGTCAATCCCAATACTCAAATGAATTAAAACATCATTATTCTGGTCATCTCTAATGAATTAATGATACACAAAACATTTCCTATTGAAGAATTTTATTGACATGGTTTAGCACCCAACTCTTTATCATTTGGAACTGTTGTGAAACAACACAAAAATCAGAAAGTATGGCGATATATTTCACTACTGGACAAAGAGAAGTAGGTATAGAAGCAGATCCAATATCGAGTAGAGTTTACATCACCCTGTAACAGTAAAATAATATTTTGTTCATTTCTATGTGACATAAAATCAGCATTAACTGGAACCTAAATAAGGGTCACATGCACACCCTCAGATCAAAGTGAAAATTCAAGCCTATAGGACAACATTATGTACACTTTTCCATTGCAATCCAAAACAAGAGCTGCATTACAATTTTGTCTTACAAAGGCAACAAGGACCAGCTTTGGTGCTGGTAAGGAGGTTCTGTCTGGAAGTCTAATCTCAGATTCAGAGGATTCTTGTACCCGAGAGAGGGAAGGATGGAGCAGGAGATCGACAGGCGAATCAGTGCTGCATCTGCAGGGAAGCGGACTCTGTATCGGTCTGTGGTGGGGTGAAGGAACTGACCCGAAAGGCAAAGCTCTCGATTTACCGGTCGATCTACGTCCCTACGCTCACAAGCTGTGGGTCAAGACCAAAAGAACAAGATCCCAGATACAACCGGTTGAAATGAGTCTCCTCCGCAGGGTGTCGGGCTCTCCCTGAGAGATAGCGTGAGAAGCTCGGTCTGTCTGGGAGGGACTCAAAGAAGCCAGATGAGGTGGCTTGGGCATCTGATTATGATGCCTCCTGGACATCTCCCTGGTGTGGTCTTCCGGGCACATCCCACCAGGAGGAGGCCCCGGGAACAACCCAGAACACACTGGAGAGACATTGTCTCCCAGCTGGCCTGGGAGCTTGTCAGGATTCCCCAGGAGCTTGATGAAGTGGCTGAGGAAAGGGAAGTCTGGGCTTCCCTAATAAAGCTGCTGGTCCCGGATAAACGGAAGAAAACGGCCGAATGGATGGACATTTTAAGGAGCATTTATTAATCCTGAGGGGGCAATTTTTAGTAGTTCCTGTGTTATTTTATATTGTTTAAAGGGACGGTTGAAACGGGATGGCCATGTTTTCACTAACAAATTCATTTTATATATTTTTTGATCAGGAAAATGGGAATGGGTTGTCATTTTCTATTTTATCAAAACATTTGGGAGAAATTAGAAAATAAGTGACTCCATGAATAACGCCTCTGGTTAATGAGGAGAATGGCCGCGCCCCCTACCGTTCTATCCTTGTTCGGTCGGAGTCACTGGAGGAACCGATTACAAATGATTACAACTGGCACCAAAATTTATGTGGACACCCTTACTAATGACCACTTCAACATATCAAAAGGATTAACCTCTCCGTGGCTGATTTATATGAGGATGAGGAAATGTGGAAGTGAGCAGAGCTACATAGATTTATGATGGGACGAGGCACACTGCTTCTTTGCTATTAAAAAAAAAAAAAACTGCTTCTTTTCTGATCACAGTTAAAAGATCAGAAAACTGGCATTTAACACCAGTTAAGATATTTACAGAGACTGAAGTGGGAATGAGTGGACGTGCACATTTATTTGGATGAGGAATGGCCACAGTTTTTCGACCGACAACACGCTGTCCAATGGAACGTAACAGCCGAAACGGTACGTTCCAATGCGGCCACACTCGGCTGCGCAGTCAGCCTCCTCGCTGGAACTTTTTGATTGCTGAACATTGACGCTTGTTCGATGAGGGCTTACCTCACTCTCTGGCGGCTGCAAGCGGTGTCGGACAACGCACGCGACTGCTTGGTAGGCAACCCCGCGACATGAAGACGCAGGCTCATGATCACCTCCTCACGCTGCGCGGACAGTCAGGACCTAATGTTGCTGTGCTAACGCCTTTTGTTTTAACGGCCTGAAGCTGTTGCTATTAGCTGTACTGTTGTCCTACTGTTAGCTGGGGAGTGGAGGGAAGGCGGGGGACAAAGATCCATGCTTGCGAGTGTTGACACGAGTTTAGCGTCGCTAAATGTCCGAAATATATCGGGGTTCGTGTGCGCATTAATGCTCTTGTCCGCTTCAGCCTGTGTAAGTGGAGAAGCGATCGCCACGGTATTTTTGATTTTGTGGAGGTGATCATGATGACATCCAAACTATTGTGCAGAACACTTTTATACTTTCACAGGTTGAAGTGGACAAGAGTAGTAATGTGCATTTGCATTTTGGTGGCGATCGGTCGCCGTTTTAGACAACAAAACTGACAAAGTGAGCAATATTACCTCGCTTGGCTCCCTCCCGTGACGTAGACCGCTGAGACCGAAAACATAACATAAGACACGGCCCAAAAGGGGCGGGGCAATTTGTCGTAAACCTAATCATAAAAAAAGCCCTTAAATCACTACAGAGTCTTTTGAGGTGGGCATTTTAGTACTGGTGTCATTTTTACATGCAAACCTATTATATAAGCGCCAATGTTAAGCTCATCCAGGTCTATTTAATATTTGTTTTACTGTTGAATAAAAAATGTTTAAAATGAATGAGAAAAATATATATATTTTTCATTTTGTTTTACAAAATTACTTCCTACATTAATAAAATGTTGACGTACTCTCTAGCTAGTTTAGTTTTCAGTACCACTGATTTAAAAATGGCAATTTAAAAATACATTATACCACCATCGACGGATGGTTGCTAGCCCGTGAAAAGTATGTACTTGTCCGAACCGGTCCGTGGCGGAAAAAAGGGTGGGGACCACTATATTAGATCATAAATATACAGGGTTAGTACCACATCAGACATGGCCACCATAAACGTTTAATGTCAGACCCTACACTGCAAAGTACAGTAATGAACAAAATGTCAAATTGATTCCACTTCAACAGTAGGCAATGAAAACAGCATTACTACTTTTTAAATGTCTGGAGGATCAATAAAATGATAATGATATCCTCTTGACACTGCAGGGAAAACGCATTTTCAGTTAAGTTATTTATTGTTATGCTATTTTCACTGGATGGACGAATATAGTGGAATGATGTATTGGAACATTTTAGACTTTGAAATTGTTCTATTGGAGATTATAACAATGAACATGCTTGCCTTCTTATTACATCCCAGTGGCTGGCTTGTCAGGGCACATGACCACCTGCGAATTCTTCTCCTTGAAATACAGCTCGGCACGCAGTTCCTCCAAGCTGAATTCGGTGGTGCCGCTGAAGAGCAGCTCTTTACAGTACATGCTCTTTTCCAGCTCTTTGCTCGCTTCGCCTTCTTTCTGTTGATGTTGGTGCTCCAGCAGCCTTTTCAGAGGAGTGTCGTCTCTGCAGGGCTTGCGTGCTGACAAAATGTTGTTCACTGTCGGGATGATCTTGCACGGCGTCCTGAGCGAGGGGTCACGCAACACAGAGGAAACAGGGAAAGAAGAAAATTTGAATCACATGCACAACAAAACCAAAATTGTTATTGTACATTTTGTATTTGCTTGAAAACAATATTTCAAATTTAAAAATCATTTGCTCAACATACAGGTTTTTTTTGTGTGTTAAATACTGTGCGGGTATATATTTGTATTTACAGTTGTATATTAGGGCATCAAGAAAGATGCAGGTGCTGTGGTTTGAAATGCATGTCAAAACCAAACATGACATTCCAAAGTAGGACAGCACAATGTGGACACAATCGCTTGCAAAGGGAGGTAGGTGAGATTATAATCTGCAATTTCAACACTAGATAACACTACATCGCGCACCTTTAAAATTCAGTGAGCAAATTTGTTCTGTTGATCTCTGGGATGAAATCAATTATCCAAGCTAGTGTACAGTGTGTGTTCAATAAAATCTTTAAAAAAAGAGTGGACTATTTATTCAATATTGATCACTCACATTTTTGGAGTCTCATCTGACTCGTCAACAAATGGTTGGAATGTGGGTCTTGGAGGAGGTGCAGCCATCGGTGCAATTCCAAATTTGGATTTCTGGGGCATCTTGGATGTACAAAAATGGCGGGAAATGTAAGCAAACATTACGACAGCGTACACAAAACCTATATCAAAATGAATTCAGATTTGATCCTACCTTCACATCGCACCATTTCTCCACCCTTTTCTCATTTTCCTTTGTCCTTGCTGTAGGAGGAGCCAACCACGGCTCGAATTTTGGTTCAGAAGGACCGGCGCTCGCCTTGTTCTCATCAAAGATCACCATCTTACTGTTGCCGCTGTGACCGCTGCTTTCTTCAATTGGAGCGGCACGTAAACCCAGGCCCCTTGAGACACCTAAATACATATCGATATTTAAACTCTTCACACCAAACATTTCCTTGCTCAAGAAGCCTACATACTGCGCTTGAGTGAGGTCTTGTTGTGCTTACTTTTGATTGCAGCTCCAGTTCTGACGATAGGCGCGGCGCCCTTCTTCCCTCGCGCTTTGAGCTCGGCGAGAGAAACCCTCTCAGGTTGTTTGGTCTCGTCGTCACTGTCGCTATCGTTAACCTTATTCATCGCTTGCCGGGACACGCGAGCCTGCAGCAACCTAATGACAAAGAACATTAGGATTCGATGCAGTTAATTTATGGTGGAAAATGAGCACACACCTATCTAAAATCGCAGGATTTTATTATGTTAAAAAAAGTCATCAAAAGGCACATACAAAGGCATCATTGACACTGATACCTATGGGTGAATTATAAACTGACAAGGCCTAAGGGCTCCTCTCTCACTCACACTCTCTCGCCCTCCCCCACTGGTTGCATTTACTAAGGTCATAAATCAAAAGTGTAGTTTCTTGATGAGAGAAGCCACGCACATATACCAACATGTGGAGCTGCGTGGGTACTTCATTTTAGCCTGCACAAGCCTTTAAATAACGGTCTAAATCTATTGTTTAACATTCAATCAAATGTGACAACCAGAGCAATCCCTCATTTTATGGTAATACTTATACGGGCAATTCATATATACAGTACAGCTGTACTGATTAGCTGAGAGGAGTTGAAAAACATCTTAATGAATAGCAGCCTATAGACACTGTATAACTGTGATGAAGGTGTGTACTTCATATAATAAAGGGTGGATACCTACTTGTGAAACTGTTGTAGCCTGTCAAGAGGCTGGGCAAACATATGAAGTCCTTCTTGGAAAACCAAGTCGGCTTTGAGGAAGTCACCACGGTTTTCAAGCTCCTCAGCCCAGGCGATGTAGAAGGACGCCCGGGTGGTCCCTATTCCCTGGGCTTTCATGTACCTGTAAATGTCCAATCGCTCCAAGCAGTGCCCTGCCTAACAAACACACCTCCAATATTAGGTTTCAACACGTCAAAGTGACAGCGTGGTGTTAAATACCAGGAGACGCACATATTTGATCCAGAGGTCAACGTAGCGAGGATCGTCGTGATATTTCTTTTCATCTACGTATCGTGTCACGGCTTGCTCTAACAGTGTGCTCAGGTTGCTCTCTTTTCCACCCTGAGGAAACATTTGCTCTGACCATTTAATGTACCTGTTCAACACAGAACCACATGAGCAGTATTAAATAGTGTTTAAATCTGTACTGTACTCAATTTATTTACACTTACCGATCCCAAACATCGAGTGGATCATCTCCATTGTACAGCCGCAATTCTGACTCAAAAGCCCTATGAAAAAATGCCATATAGTCACAAACGTTATCATAATTTTACAATTATAATAATACACATAGTCATGTTTTATTCAAGGCATTAATCATACTGTCGCTGTTGGAGGATGGCAGGGCTGAGGCCATCTTTGGTGTGACTGAGTGCCTGGAGCAAGGCTGACATGTTTCTCCCACGTCTCAGAGGCTGAATGTTCTCTTTGCAGAGCTCCCATTCTACGTCCTCCCCTTCTGCCATTATGGAAAGTAGCTGGGAACAGAAAGATGAACATTCATTTTAAAGTTTATTTCCACAGCAAACATAGACAAGAACCGCATTTTTTTAAAGAATCAATTTGATGACTGTCACCAACGAATACATACATACAAGTGCCTGTACTCCAACACCCTCCATTTTTGATGCAAAAAGTGCAATAGTCAGAAATGTGTTGACGCTCCACAAATACTAAGGTTTCTGTGTGTTATTAATAAAATACAAAGTAGGGCTGGGCGACTCTTTTTTTTTTTTTTTTAGAAGAAAAATTCCTGTTTTAGTTTATAACACTTGCTTATTATTGGGGACCACGAGTGGCAAAAGCTTATGTTGCATTATATAATTGAACAAGAAACATGGATAGAATCACAGAACAGTGGATGAATAAAGTATCTATTCAGCTATACAACTGAAGATCTAAAGAATGAGTGCTTGCTTTCTTTCTATACATATACCACACAGGAATGAGGGGCAGTATTCCAGAAACATCCGTAACATGCGGTTACGTAAATGACTATCAAATAAAACCTTCAATGCTAGATTAAAACCTCCAATGCTAGATTGGTGAACAACAACACATGGTGATTTAGCATTATGCACTAAACCATGATACCTTGCAGCATAATCAATTTAAAACTGAAGAGCAAGTGTCGCATTTGCACTAGACCGCATAACGTGGAGGCTAACGCGTTAGCTCGATAAAAAAATAGCTCGAGAGATAGTACAGTTAAGGTTCCACAATGGTCCTATTTAATCCACCACCTAATACGGTACACGTGTTCTGTGAAACAATCGTTTGGTTATCACTCACAAACTTGTGTGCATCAAATATCAAACTTCTCTCTTGTTGATTGCAGTGCAGCGGCAAGCTTCGTTGCTGTTTTGAACGAGGAGCGCTGTTTGGTTGGGCGAAAACTCATTGGTGGAATCACAAAAGCGGTTATGACGCAATAATACAGCTTCCGGATTTCTTCCTGTTTATGTTGTAAAGGGGGGCTTGACGTTTAATTCTATTGACTTTTAAGTTGTGCCGCCTTACATATGTACATAGTTGTTATATCTTCGTCAATTTGTAACTTATGCTTGCATCCGTATAGGAATGGATAACCGTTGTTATTGTTGCACCTCTAAGTTTGGTGTCTTTAAAAAGGAGGTAAGGTGTTTCGGCCTGGCACGGGTCATTATGGCTAAACACTGTATCACATTTCTTTCGAGTGTGTAAAATACGTCTGTGCTTTTATTTATTTTGCTCCTAGTTGGGTTGTAAAAGCTGTGGCCGATCCTTTTGCACCAGCTGCTTGACTTATAATGCTGTGGTGCCACGGTATGGCAACACCCAGCAGAAGGTCTGCAAGCAATGCCATGGTAATCTTACAAGGTAGATCTCGTGAAAATTAATATTAATTGCATTTAATTAGTTTTAGTGAACAATTCAGGGAGTGACTTCTACTGATTCTGCACCACTATATGTTTCCAGCGGGACTACTTCAAACGATGCTGAAAGATGGTCTCCCCCTGAAAACTACAAAAAGTGAGTTGATCACGTTTGTTAACCTAATGTTTCTAGGAATTGTGTATTCATTAAACAAAACATAATTGCTCCACAGACGAGTTGCTGCGTTTGAAGCCAAACAACAAGGACAGAAGACACAACCACATGGAGGCAGTATACATTCTGTAGCAGGTCTTCCCCCTCCCAAAGGTCTGAGTAAGGAAGATCAGACAATTGCCGAAAGGCTTCAAAAGCTGAAAGAAGACACCACACCAAGTATTATCATTTCTTATTAACAAATAAGAACAGTTTACGTGTCAGTTATTTCACTTGCTGATGCTGCTTTTACCTCCTGCACAGAGTCCATCCCTTCTGAAAAAGACCTTGAGACTCGGCTTGCTGCCCTTAAAGGTCCCAGCAAGCCAGTGCCTTCTTCACAGGAGATGGAAGACCGGTTAGCAGCTTTAAAGGGAGAAATTCCTCCTTCTCAAGCCCCCCCACCTGTGAGCACAACCCTAACATGCATGTCGTGTTCAGTGATGACAGTAACAAGTTACTTTGTATTCAGTAATGGCTGCCATTTCGAGTAACTAGCAATCTAACATGTCAAGTTACTATTCAAACACTAAATGGATTACTTTGTAACAATACAAAACAAAGCTGGCTAATTCCAGCTGTAAAACATCTATCTTCAAGGAATACAATAGCAGATAATTGCTACTAGGTTGCACAAGTGAGTAACATGAGGCGCAAGGTATTGATCACCACACCAAATTCAGCCACTGTCTTGGTACATGCATAGTTTGCACATGCGCCAAAAATAATAGTTAACAAATAAAATAAAAGAGTTAAAACACAGCCTTTAACCAACCAACAGTTACATAACAAACAGCTGTACATTATGGAACATAAAAGTAATAAAGGGAAAAGATTTACATCTTCAACCAAAAAGTATTATGGGATGAGGTCATCTACACCCTAATTTCTGCGGAGTGCGCCAGCTCACATTTTCAGCAGATTGCACGTGAACATTCCAATGAAGGAAGTAGAGGCGTATGCGTTTTCAAGATGGAAATACAGTCCCTATACGTATTGAGTTTGTGACAGTTAAAGATGAAAAGATTCAGGTTGGTTGTACTGTCGACAGTGTTAGATTAAAAAAAAAAAAAAAAAAAAGAAATTAAATCTAAAGGAACATTTGGAATCGGAGCACACTTCCAATAAAGTATTGGCCAAACCAGTTCTCATTTTTACGTTACGCGGAGTGGTCTGCGTGTGCTGAAAATAATAAAGCAACTTGTAATCTTTGTTACATGTAAAAATCAAGCCATCTGTAAATTCAAAGTAACAGTGCCAACACTGGTCTCATTTATAGTCACAAACATGGATGTGTGTCATTGTGTTCCATTTTATAGGTCCACCAGCCTCCAGATAACAGGACTCAGACCGAGCAAACCAATGATCTTCTTACTCAGATGACAGAGGAGGTTGGCATTGACCAGCAGCTTGCAAATCCTGGATACAGTAAGAAAACATCCTCTATGAAACAGTTCTAACATAGGATCCGACATTAAGCCTTTTTGAGTGGGCCACCATCAGTCAAGTTGTGGTGATCCTGCCAGAACCAGTACTGGTCCCGTATATACATAATATAATTCCCTAAGTTGCCATGATTATATCACATTTAGTGTCTTTATCCTGTCCAATAGGATTCCTGGCTATGATTGTAAAAGCAAGGCATTGCAATTGCACTAAATATTAATGCTTCAAAGAATAAATCTAGTGCAAAATTATCAAAATATTGACTTAGCACTTACATTCCAACGATACGCAGTGTACATTTTTTGTTTTTTTTGTTTTTTTTAAGGCAGCGGCCCCCAAACTTTTAGCAACCTTTTTCATGTGTAGACATATTTTGAAGGACCGGCATTGTAGAAGTCAATGAAAAAATTATTTTAAATATCACCATTTGCTAAATTAGCTTTAACAAGCCTGGTCACATGTCATATTTCGATAAGTGTTAGGACAGTAAAGACATTTTCCGTTAGCACATAGTTGATGTCCGCGCATTATTGGTCTTAATAATGTGCCGATGAAGCTTCACTTTATATCGTTGTCCTTGTTCCTTGTGGGCATACCGTGGTCATGCCGCAAGGCTAGTGGCGGTCGAGCCACCATTTGATGAACTATCATTATCTAAAAAAATATGTTTTATCAGGTAATAGTGGACGCATGAATGATCTTAACAAAGGGGAAGACAGGACACTACAGGATAATATGGATGAGAACCAAGACTCAAGGAGGCAGCTTGAGACTGAGGCGGCACGTTTGCTTGAAGAGGCCCAAAAGGAGTTGGGAAGGGATCATCATTCCACAGAACAAATCCTCAACATGGCCAAGAGGCTCGCACAGCTGAAAGGCCAGGACCCAGACAAAGGTTCAACACATATCAGCAACTCACAGCAGTGTTACTCAGTGCGAGAAAGCCACACATAAACTTTCTTATTGTGACTTTAAAGAGGAAGTTAACCCAAACATCAGTCGACAGAAGTGACGAGATGGCTAAAAACGGGTGGATTAAATCTTATTTCACAAACGCTATATATATATCAGAATGCCTTGTTTCAATTAGTGGGCCTGCATAGAACATATTCTTGAAAAAATATGTTTGGATTGACTTCCACTTTAAGATAGCTCTCTTATGTACGAACCTTCATTAAAGATGAACTGTTCATCTAAATGTTAGATGCACATGCTTTTTATTTTTTTTTTAAAAAAAGTATGTCACTTTTAGTGAAAATGGATGATTACAAACATCCCGACAGTGATGAGGAGACAGAGGATGAAACCATAAAAAGGGTTTTAAAGCAGGTATGCTATGTGTGCATGTGGATGACACCGCCACTCTCATATAATACACATTGATTTTGAGACCACTTAACAGCGATAATATGCTTACATGATGTAATTCATGCGTGTCTGTTGTTGCAGCTGTCAGAAGAAGCTGCACTAGATGAGGCCAGTGGCTACAACATACCTCTAGAAAACCGTGGACCAAAAAACACAGAGAAGGAAAATTCCCCCAAGAAGCCTGTATTAAACAATAAGCAAAATCTAACTTTTGAGTATTTATGAGCGGTTAATGATCATTACTTAGAAATGATCTTTTTTTTTTTTCCTCATCTCTTTGACAGACTAAAGCTCCTGCAACCAAGAGTCGGACTCCACCAACATCTGTAAGATCAGTGGAGCCGCCGTCAGACAGTGATGACGATGAACTTCCGTGGTGTTGCATCTGTAACCATGATGCCACTTTACGCTGCCACACCTGTGATGGAGACCTGTACTGTAATCGCTGCTTCAGGTAGCATAACGTGAATTTGCTATGATTTAGAATACTTTAAGGGTGCGCCACCAAATAGATGCATGTGACTGCAAATGCAGACCATGACCCAGATAAATTTGAGGCAAGCTGTCGCCATATTGCCGAGCAGCATGCATATTAAGTATTTAGTGTTATGAATTATAAATCCACGCTCTTTTACATCCGCAGGGAAGGACACAATAAATACGACAGGAAGGAGCATCGCACCACCAATTACACTGCACCTAAAAAGAAAAGAAAGTCCTGATGCTGCGCCGATGACGGTGGCCTTATCAACACTGCGAAACCGGATTGAAGCACTAATACATGTTAAACAATATGTGATATATGAACAATGCAGTGTTCTAAATACTTTGAATGATGGGCTATTTTAGCAGAGCTGCACTGCCTCAAGATCAAAAAAAACATTTTTTGTTATGTTCTACTTCCTTGAAACAACAGCGGCTAGCTATACTTTGCAATTTGAGGATCTTAAAATGTTGACAACACACACAAAAAGCAAATTATGAGCTTTTGGAATGATTTACAACATCAGACTGTCAGCACTGTAGTGACAAAGCTCCACAGAGTCCGTATAAAAGGATTAGTGAGGGTTTTGTTTTCCATTGGCAGGCACCTCAGCCACACTTGTAATTATGTTTGGATGTGTGTCGAACATCACAGCATTGCCTCCGCTTCTCTTTGCACGTAATTTCATTACAGTGGCTGCTGCAGGGTGTCTTCTAGAGATGGTGAGATCTATTTTGTTGTAGTTTTGCAGGTTAGTAGGCCTATAAGCACTTCGCAGAAATGTCAATGTGTAAGCCTGGCAGGGAGGCCACAAGTGAAAAGTCTGATGGCTTCTATAATGGAAATGGGGGTGATCCAAGCAAATTACTATAATGGACCCTGATTGAACCAAAAGACCCTCATGTGTGACAGAGAGACCAGCAGAGTGTAGTCTCGTCAAGACACATCACTGTCTAGCCGACTGAGGAGGAACCATCATCACGCTCCTCTGGGGGCTCCATTAAGCGTTGTATGGAGGTCGTTAATGTGTTTGCCTTTTCTGGTTATGTCGTACACAGACAGGAAATGGGAGAGGATAATGGATGCATACTTAATGGACCTTCCTGCCGATGATTTTTGCTGTGTTTACTCCTAAACCTGACATGTCAACATCCCCTTCGGCTTCCTGTGCCGTGCTGAAAAATAAATGTCAGAAAATGCTTTCTGGAAATGATAGGCTGACTGGCAGTCTAATTGTCTTGTAAAAGTCAAGTGATTTCATGAGGGGGACTTACTGAACGTGTGTGTGGCGTGGAACAAATAAACTGACATTTCTTGTTCAATGAAATGTGACTCTTTAGTATTGAAAATGTCTCATTTTATTGTCATACAGCACTCATATGAATGAAAATATATGTACATTAACAAGCAAACAAAAATTTACAGTCTTAGACATGATAAAAATAGCGAGTAATACGACTATTACCACATGTGCATTATGTTTGTGGGAGACACGATGTCATAACTGTCCACAAATTCAAAGGAAATCATTGAATTTGATTGACTGCTTTGGGTTCCCAACTGATGCGACTGAGTCAGGAAGAACTCGCTTGAGGATATGAACCGCACATACAGGCATCCAAACGGTAAACACATGGGGGACTGGAGCCAATAGGAATCCATTGCTTCAATTCTTCATTTGACCTGGACCTACTTCTTCAAGGGGCCTGACATTTTGCGTAGTCCCTTTATCCTGTAGAGCAGCGCGTTGACAAAATCCTAAGAAATATGCACAAACCCGCTTATAACTCCACTGACAATATTTTTTTCAAATAATGTACATGCATACATACTATATCATAAACATACACATCCATGTTCTACAGCTTTTCCTCTGTTTAAAGAAATGAGTGGATGAGCTCAAGTGTATCCAAGCTGCATTCAGGCGAGGAGCGGAATACACTCTGGATCTGTCGCCAGTCAACAAACATTCACACTCACATTCAAGCCTACAGGACAATATAGTATTCAGTGAACCTAACATGCATGCTTGTGGAAAGTAGAAGGAAACCAGTGTGCCCCCCTGACATTTGAACACACTAACACAGCACCTCTGATATGATATGACCAGATACGATCGCCTGCATGCAATGTCAAGCAAGTAGTAGAACAATTTTAATCTCCTCACCTCTATTGGCTTCCTGCATTCCTGCAACAACTCCTGAAAGCAGCAGAAAAAACACAGACAACAAGTTGGACATTTCTACACTATGCAGTCAAAAGTGTTGGAAAAAGTATTGTTTCATCAGTCAATCATTGGTGGGCCAGATGGTTTTTGGTGTGGAAGAACTTGAAAAGCCTAACCGCGAATCTATCAAACACGTTGAATTAACTAGAAAAGAGACTGGAGCAGAGCCAAGGCCTCCCTCTCAGGTTCCAACACCTTTGTCAATAATTCTTTCAAGCATTATTGCAACATTGAATTCCTGCTGCATGTCAAGTGTTAGTTCAGCTCGTATCCCACAAAACAGGCTTTTATTTAGGTGAAGCAGGCTTATAATAATTTGGGATTTTTCATTTGAGTTATTTTTATATTTTTGAAATTCAGCTGGATTTAAATCGTTTTTACATTTGTTTGTTGGTTTTTATTAGTTTTTTAATGCTTAATTTTAGTTGTTTTTATTTGTACTAGTATTAGTTTTATATTTACTTTTTTAAATGAGTGTTTGTCGAGTAGACAATACAAGTATTGTGTAATTGGGAAAAGTAAACTACAATTCCTACATGCAGCCGGCTGGGTGGCTCAGTGGCTAGCACCGCTAACTTCGGACACCAGGCACTGGGATTGAATCCCTATGAGAGCAAACAGTAGCATACAGTTGGACCTCTTATGCCACTGTCGTGGGTGGGTTGTGTAAGGCAGGGCATTCGGCATACAATTTTTTCAAACATAGCATGCAATTAACTCGATGTAGCGACCCCTGACTAAAAAGGACGGAGCCGAAAATCAAAAACAACAAATTACAATTTCTAGTCAACTGTCTGACCTTCCTTATTCTATATGTCCATGCAGTAATAACAAAATATATACATACCATGAGCTCATGTATGATATTCATTGACACGGGTGAAAACAGAGGACGTTTTCGCTGTAATTGTAATGGGTTTTAGTTATTTTTATGAACATAAAATGAATTTGCAGTTTGTTTTCATTTTTGGGTGGTTCTCAATAAGGTCCAGCCAGATGCTCGAACACTGGCATTCAGAGGTAATTTTCAATGTATAATTGGTCATTTGTACCAGTTTTTCCAAGTGAATATCTTTGCATGAAGCTGGTAAAACTGTGTAAAAAGAAATTATTAGAAGAACATTTTTTACTTGAGTGCTAAGTGCTTGTTGCTCAGGTACCAAGCACTCCAACTGAAACAATGGAGGGCCACGACATTCAACAATCTCTTGCAAACCAAATTCTGAGTGACCAAACTTGGTTTCTTAGCACACTGAATATTGGATTTAAAGCATATACCATTTTACCTGGTTTTGAACAAGTTTTTTCTTGGGCTCTCATGTCACACTCCTGTTCCTGCACCATATTTTTTGCCACCCTATTGCAGAAGCACACTCTTTTTTATTTTATTTTGTTAACGAAAATGTTTTGTAAATTCTAGCTTATTTCATTATTTTGTTTACTATGATAACCTTGGGGTGAAGTGTGAATAAAATGTTACTCATGTGCCTAAATATTGGACACATTAAATATGTGTTCAACCCAACATCAACATTCAATTATATACCTGTACTCGCATTCTTTGCCCCTCATCTGACAGCTCCAGAAGCTCATCTATGTCAATCTCCAACTCTGGGATGTCTTCCTCCTGCAAGAGCAAAATAAAATATACAATGAGTAAAAGTTGTTTCTGCATCCCTATTCCCTCATCCTCTATTACCCACATGTGAATGACACAAAAACTCACAGGGTGCATCCAATCCTAAATCCCAGTCAAATGACTCTCCACACCACTGAGCAGCCAGTGGAATGGAAAATATTGTAAAATAGAGCGTCAGTGTTTCCACTGTGCCTGTTAACCCAAGACACGAATGTAGTGACTATTACTTTTTAAAAACAACTGCCAATTGAGGCTATACAAAGATATATCACAAATGTGTCATCTTAAGAAATGTATGACTTAATAGCGCTAAGAGTGTCCTGGGAGGAAACCTCACCACCAATACATCCAGACTCAGCAGGTGTACGCTCATATTTGACAGGGTAGTTTGCTTTTCCAGGGGAATATTTTCCGGTTGGGAAGGTTTCATTGCCGGGGAAGATTGGGCTTGGATGGTTCTCTGGATGATGAGAGAACTAATCAATGTGAAGTGCTGAGTGGTGGAGTGGATGGACCCTCTTGCCAGGTCCCCGGTGCTCCCTCTAATTGATACACGTTGCCAGGATGGACCCCATGTTATATTCTGCTTAGCTCTACAGGACTTCTTTTTTTAATTATCATTATTACTTTGGTAATAACCTTTTTTTTTCCTCTTTAAATTTGCTGTTGTCTCACTTAATTTACTTTTGGCCTGCAATAACCGATTGTTGCAGCTCTGCATGCAATGCATATTTCAGTACTGGAAGCCCTTCATGAGATCCTCACAAGAAGCTGCGGCAGCTCATTTAAAACAAGCAGTGGAAGTTCTCTGTCTTTTTTGTTTACTTTTTTGGCATTCTTTTGTTACAATAATTTGTAGCAACAGGTTAGCATTGGTTGACTATCTTGTGAATATAATTCCTCGAAGTACAGTGGATTCAAACCTGAGCTCTGTGCAAGGAGAATAAAATGTTCACTTTTCTCAAAAAGTTTTTTATGACCCCTTCTACAGTACTTCAACTTTGGCATTTCATATTGCACAACATGGCTGATTTACCTTCAGTGTAAAATAAATTGCATTTTAATGAGGCCTCTGGACAGCATCTCAGTCGTACTTTTTGCAGCAAGGCAAAAAACCAACATTGAATACCAATGATCTTTGATTCCTCTGACGGCACTGTATCAAAAATGGGATTGTGTGTAAAGCATATCGCCACATGGGCTCAGAAATACTTTGGAAAAACATTGTCAAGTTAACACAGTTTGTTGCAACAACTACAAATGCAAGTTAAAACTCTACCAAAGTGGGAAAAGTGCGCTTTGGTCTGATGAGTCCACATCCAGATTGTTTTGGGAAATCATGGATGTTGTGTTGCCCAGGCCAAAGAGGAAAAGGAAATCCTGGTAATTATCAGCACAAAGTTAAAAAAAAAACAATACAATTTTTGAGTTTTAACATTAAATATGTCGTTTTCATTTTACATTTTCATCAGGGTTGGGGTTTGTACTTTAGTCAATAAATATAATTCAACAGATTTTTTTTTTTTTAACCTGGCCCCGTGGAATCATTTCACCTTGCACTGATTGTGTCCTTCAAACTCGTATACCATACAACTGTGCATTGATAATCACTGATAACCATGGTCCATAGTGGATAATCCTGATGGGACTCTGTCTAAAGGAACACAAAACAAAACACCACCAAGACATGCTATGTTTTTACTGCCTTGATAATAAGGAAACCATGCCCAGGAAATAAAAATGTCAGTACAAACGTCACGATTTCAACTCGTCAGACTCTTTTTTTTCTGTTCCTGTTAGACAGCAAGGCCCTTTCTATTATAGGACCTACACCATAATTAATGCAAACACATCCAACATGAATAAATTAATACAATTATACACCAAGTGGGTAACATAATTTGGCTAGAATTCACTTTATAAGGAGGAATAAAATAACACGAGGAAATAAAAGCTGATGTTGATAGAGTGGTTTGAGGAAGAACGTTTTATCTGTCAGTATCCCTCAGTATTTATATGTCAATTAAGGAGCCCTTACTATTATTGATTTACTCACTTTATCAATGTGAGGGTAAGCAACAATGTCAGCCTACATGAACAAGCTTAAATGCTGCTGGACATTTCCATTTCGACTGATCATACCTTCTATGAGGTTTACTATTTCTTTAAAGGTGTGAAGTTTGCAAAGAATCTGACCAAGGCAGCGCTTGCATAAATTAGAGATGTGGTTAAATAATTTAGACAGCCATGCAAAGGACTGTTGGTAAAAGCTTCCAAGCGGAAGACTCCAACCAACAGCGAAGGCTTCCCTTGAGGTAATGAAAAATGTATGATAACTCTAGTCATCATCCTGTGCACATAGGCACGCTGTACCTAATTTTGTATGATGTAAATATCCCAACGCGAAGATGATTCACTGTAAGAAAAATGGGGAAATTAGGAGCTCATTCGTCTACACTAATGTCTCCCATTTGAACAATTATTGTTTTGTCAGATTTAAAAGCAGATACTGTGACCCTAAAGATGGAACAATTAACTTTTTTTCTGAGTGGGTTCTGAATTTTTTGCAGAATTCTAAGGAAATGAATCCAATTCATTGCACAATGACATGCAATATATCATGACTGAACCAATGTTATCTTTGATCCAATTCTTCTGCTTACAGTGGACATATACACATTCACTGGTTCTCATGCTAATATAGACAATAATAAACGGTTAGATCCAGATAATAATGAGCAGGTAAACGTAAAGTTACTGCATGTTTTTAGGACATTATCAAGCCGAGGAAGATTTCACAGAAAGCTGTGACAAGTAATCAAGATCAACCCAACGAGTCTTTATAAGCAGTACCTGTACATGACTGTAACTTTAGGCGTACAATAGCCTCGGACACTAAAAATTATACTTTGACATTTGAATCTTATAGTGTAACTTGGCAACATTATTGGCCTTAGAAAAGGTACAGACACATAGTTTGCAGTCGGATAATTAAAATACTGCTCAAATAAAGTGGTAAAATGTAGTACATTAGTGGAGTTAATATTACCAAGGTACCTTTGAATCCCAAAACATTGAGCTTTTCAAATTAACTTCAATTTCACAGTATTAAGTAGCTGTTATTCCATTCAAGATGTATATTGGTCAAGCTTCCACACTTATTTTTAAATATAAATGAACTGCAAGCAGACAATATAATGTAGCTACATACAAATGGCAAATGTGAATTTCAGCTAATGTTAGCATTTCACGAGCACATAGGGGACCTTCACTTAGCAACATTATTCGTGATGACTGTGTACTGTGTATATATTAGATTTTTCTGAAAGGTTTTAACACCAATTGATATTTCACTATGAGTGACAGAGTGAACATGTTAAGTTTGACAACATTTAACTGCACACATAAAATGATGAACACTGTGAAACATAATTGTAAATATTTAAGCTGTCACTGTTTCAGCCTCCCCATTGACAAAAGACAAAATGCTGGTCGTAACGTCACTGAAAACATCTTAAAGGGACAGTTAGCCAATAATGACAGGGTGGACAGCAATTATGTTGGACACATGAAAAATGTTCACTATGATAATGTAAATAGAATTGAGGTAATCAATATGGCTCATTTTATCAAATAACTTGTTGCTGACAATGCAAGCATGTAAAAGAAATTTCATTTACTATCACTTAATCCCTTATAGCAAAGAGGTGTGCGGGACATGCCAAAATCACAGAACAAAAATCTGATAAAATGAAGATAACACAGTTCAAGACACATATTGCACTGGTATGAGTGCCGGTGTTTGCAACATAGATTTTCATTGTCCTGTTTCATTTTCATGATGGCTAAGTGATTCAGATGAGGACGCCAAAGACTCCTCATATTGATATTGACCCAGTGATTGTACTGTAGGGGACAAAGATGGATTCTTCCCTTATTTCCAACAATGCAGGAAGGTGCTGTTCATCCTGTGTGTTAAAATAGCCAATAAATATGTGTGTGTTGTCCCTGTCTAATAGCACATACACAGCACACCTCATAGCACATCATGTGCTTGTCTCTGCCTTGGTGATGTTGTCATTAATCTGCATCGTCATTCCATGTTAGCCAACGGACATCCTTCTTCCGAATGTGACGAGCCGCTTCATGTGGGAGATGAGACATCTGTTGCCATGGTTTCCCCTTGAGAGAATCCAATGCAAATCAATGTGCAGCTGGTGACATAACTGGATTGTGTCCCATGTTACAGGAGTGTAGTTGATGTGTTTCTGTACATCGCTGTAAATGCACAGGTCAGCTTTGTATTTATTTCTAAATCTTACGGTTAGGATTGACATCCTGTCATTTTGTAGTACTCTTTACTGCAATATTGTACCGCAGCAGAGAGTACAGTTAGCTGACTTGCATTTCTCCTTCTGATCCGTCAATGAGCAAGCTACGAGTGTGTATGCGCTTGTGTGCATGTGTGCATGAGTCTACCCCCTACCTCACAGTCAAAGAGCAGGTGCAGCTGTTCGTCTATCCACTCCTCAATGTCCAGCCTCCTCTGCAGGTCTTTGCGGTTGTACTTGACGGTCAGCTTGCCAAGTTTGCGGTGCCCGGGCTCGTCGACTTTACCGGTGGACTGGAACATCACTCTGGACTGGGTGTTCGCCTCTGACGCCATGGTTGCCACGGCCTCAGGAGACCCGTGGAAACACACCAAGCGCTCTCTGTCACGCACACACACACAGGCAGGCAGTACGGGCTCTGGCCTCTGTGTATGTATATCCTGGTCTAATATTCAGTGTCTGCCTTTTCAGTAACACTGACTCTGACTCACACTGCTTGTCCCTCTCTCTCTCTCTTTCTCTGTGAAGCTCTCCTCGCCTCCTCTTGCAACACCCACTGCCTACACTATGAGGACGATGTAATGAGATACGCCTCTGTGTGTGTGTGTGACACTTACATGATAGGGTGTGTGTTTGCTGTTTGTGTGTGTGTGTGTGGCAGGTAGTGTAAGAGCATAGGTCAGTAACAGCCATAAAGGGAAAAAAAAGCAACAGAGATTCCAGTAAATCAGCAAAGGGCAACAAACTGTGTCTGAAAATGTGTCACTGACACAACACTGACACCTTAAAATAGGTATTTTTTTTCTCGTGAAGCTTGACATTTGATTCCATTTTAAATTGCAGTACAGTATTTGTATACAAAATTTGAAGTGATTCTTTTTGTGTTCCTCAAATGTGATAATGATTTTGCCCTTGCACAACATTTCCTCATCATAATCTTAATGGTTACAATGCCATTTAATAACATAAAAAAATAACACCAAGCTTTTATAGTTGATGGTTCTAAAACATACACACGCAAATACTGACACTGAAGTACTCTTCCATTCAGGAAAGAATCACCCACAAAATCATCAGAAAAAAAACATTCTATCCATGTACGGTATTTTGTATAACGCTTATCCTTTCCAAAGTTATGGGAAGCTGGAGGATTTTCTAACTGACATCGGGCCAGAGGTGCACTAAACCCTGGAAAGAACATTATATATATATATATATATATATATATATATATATATATATATATATATATATATATATATATATATATATAAATATGTATAATTATTAAAGTTTTTGTTAGTTTCATAAATGTAAGATATAGTTTCAGTAAGTTTTCGTTTTTCAAAGCATTTTCTTTTTAATTTCATTTTGTTAATGAAAATGTTTTGTTTTTTCAATATTAGTTTTAGTTATTTCGTGCTGTACACAAAATATAATTAGCTGTCGAACCACTCACTCACGAACCACTTTTCAAAAATTATATTTACTTTATGTCAAAAAGTGAAAAAGGATGGACAAAAATATCAGTCTTATTTGTTTCTAATTTAATCACGTCAAATATCATTAGCAACTAATAAACGGTCAACAATACGTCACCATCCCGTTCCCAAAAGATTCCAATGGTCCCATTACAATGTGGTTAGTAAGGTTCTGCTGGTAGGGGCTTTGAATCAGCCATGGCTACACATGCAGTTGAATTATTGAGGGCCTGCAACAGCTCACCTTTCCAGCTACACAAATTCATTCATCTGATATTACGCTACTTAGTTTTGCACGGTTAAGGACCACAGACGTGCCTTCCGCCTGCTCACCTCAGCCATGTACGCTGGAGATGAAAGCAGACATAGTGAACGACTCGAGCTCCACTTGTCAGTACAGTGTAATAACAGAGGTTGTAAATACAACATTTGTGTTAAGCACAGTCGTTTCAAAATACTGCCAAGTCCGGTCTTCAGAGCCCCTATCTAGCCCTGTTTTAGATGTCACCCTCCTCCAATACACCTAATTCAAATGATCGTTATGCAAAGCTTGTTGATGAGCTCATCATTTGAATCAGGTGCGTTGGAGAAGGGAGACATCTAAAACAGGATGTATATATGGGCTCTCGAGGACCGGACTTGGGCATCCCCGCTGTAGTCAATGCAGAACATTGATAATCGATGACGTCACGTTTCGGTCGACAACTTCCGGTTTCTCCCAAGCACTTTCGTAATGATGTAAATCATGACTTAGTGATGAGTCATCTCCAAATCAGTTGTGTTCTGTTGAGTAATGTGCTACCTGTATTTTGACATTTCAACGAAAAAGCGAGACTAAAGGGCACCACATTTTACACGAATAAGCTATTTACAACGGCCTCCTTCAATGCAGGTGAGGCTGTATTGCCACCCTTTGGAGTAAAGTTGAAAATGCACCCAAGGCTGTAACAAACAACGACTGTAGGCTACTGCACTTTTCTGTAACATATTTAGTGCTTATATCCAACTGTTTGCAAGAAATACCCAATGTGCAAACAATACAAATGTCAATAAATGTCTTCCAAAAAAAAATGTTAATTGTATAGCCCTCCAGAAGTTCAAATGACATATTCGCAATAACGTTACACTTATTGTACATTTTGTGCCTAAACAAACAATGGATGTATTTGTTTTTCAGCTATAAACTCAAACAAAAGTAACAAATAAGTAAAAAAAAACCTCAAGGCCCGGGGGCCAGATCTGGCCCATCAAATCATTTTGGGTGGCCCGTGAAAGCAAATCAAAAATGTAAATTTCCATAATGCTTGCTGAAATCTGTACCCAAATTTCAAATAGTCATATGTAATAAATAATAAGATATATTGTGAACATGTTATTGTTACGTAACTCGAACAAACTATTATTCTTGATTTCTGTTTTCAAAACTAGTGATCCATCAATTTTCTTGTACTGGATATATAACAAAAATGAGGAGTTGATCAAACAATTTTATGGTCTCAAAGTCATAATGGCCCTCCGAGGGAATCTATAACTACAATGTGGCCCGTGACAAAAATGACTTTGACACCCCTGTTTCTCTCTCTCTCTACCTTTTCTTTCACACAGCACATTCACATAAGCACACCCACACCTGCACACACCACACACACACACCCACACACATACCCCCCTAACACATACCTCTCCGTGGCTGGTTTTAAGGTTATAGTAATGTTTGATTTTTGTCAGGATTTGGAACGCTATGAAAGTGTTTTGGGGACAGTCAATTATTCGTGGATATTTGCTATTTGCTGCAATGGCGAGGACCCTGTCCCCCATCCCGTGTTGCTCTGCACCCCCTAAAATGTGTGTTATTTTTGTTTCTTTGGTGCCCCCAAAATGTTGTGATGTTCAAATGTTTTAACAACGTTTTTGATGATAGTAAAATGAAGTTCATTTCAAAATCTGAGTTCCACATTCAATCACAGGGAGAGAAAGAGAGAGAGAGAGAGAGAGAGCGAGAGAGAGAGAGATAGAGAGAGAGAGAGAGAGGGGGCGTGGTATGTTCTTGGTGGAATTTCACTTCCTGTCTCTCAGCCAGGTGAGTTCAGATTGAGTCACTGTACTGTGTCGTCACACGCCACAGCTCTTTGTAGTGATCAAATTTTGGAGTCTTTCAGTCACGAAAGTGTCACGGACGGCGAGGCGAGGCGAGGCGAGGCAGGACTTTACTCTTCTTGGATGTTCTGTTTTAGTTTTTTTTGGGTGAAAAGGTAACACGGCCACGTTTGTGTTCACCCTTCGCGGCCTAAATCTCCCAGGAAGACATTTGTAGTTAATTATTGGCCTCGGTTTCGTTACAGGTGGGGCTAGGAATCCGATTTTGAATTGTAGGAGGACTTTTTGTTTGTTTGTTTGTTTGTTTGTTAGTAATTATTATAACTATGGATCGGTGGCCGGTGGTGCTGCTAGTGGTATTTTTGGGGTGCGCCTCCAGTCAGGAGACAGGCGATCAGTGTTTGGCCAAATTTAAGAAAGGCCGGGAAGATTTTGTGCTTGATGTCGATGAGTCCGTGAAGGACGGGGCCATCTTCATTTCGTCCCCCAAACTGGACCGTTCCAGAGACTGCGTGGCTGCCTGCTGCAAGGAGGAAAGGTGCAATGTGGCCTTCATGCAGGGGGGTGCAGAGGGAAACTCCATCAAATCCTGCTTCCTATTTAACTGTCTGTACAAGAAGAAGTATGCCTGTCGCTTTGTCAGAAAGAAAGGCTACTACAACTACATCTTGGACTCTGTCTATGAGAGCTACCTGGAGGTGGATGTCCCACCGAGTAAGACCATCTACACATACACGCACACTGGTCATAATATCTCTTTTTTTTTTTTTAATATATCTATCACAGTCCCTCTCGATTATTCGCTTTCAACACAATTTTAATGTCATTTTCTTTAACACTCTAAATCAGTGATTCTCAACTGGTGGGTCGCAAACAGAATTGTTTAGCACATCAGTGTGTCTTTTGATAATTGTGGACTATTAGGGTTGTCAGAGTTAAAGCGTTAACTATGGAGATTAATTTAAATTTTATAAAGCGTTACAAATAACTCTGTTTTATTTACTTCCTGTGGCAGCAGACCTCTGCTTTAAAAAGTCGCTCGACGGCTCATTGGAGAAATCCAAAATATGTGCACTTTGCAAAGCCAAATTCAAATACCATATTAGTTGTACGTCTTTAGTGTATCGTTCAACAGTTGTATTTTACAGGAAAAGAATCGTATTCTATGATCACAGAAAGCTGTTAGAACAATCTTTGAATGAAAAAAAAAATTCTTAAACATTTTTTCCACATTAATTCCAAGATTGTCCCAGGGTGACAAGAGTTGAGAACCAACACTTAAACATCTTTTGCCTTCACTATTTTGCACAAAAGGTGACAGAAGCGAAATAAATGGACGTTGCAGGAATTGGATTCAGAATGCTTCAGGACAGCAATATCTCAAATTGTGTTCACAACTTTATTGTACTCGCACGAGTTCAGGGCATTTGCATTTGATCTTTGAGAGCCGTTTGTTTTAAGCATTTATTTGGGTACCATTTTCATTTAATGTGCATACAATTTAATTAAATCATTAAGTACTGTTTTTTTTATTTGCCCTTTTACCTATATCTAAGCCCATTGTATGATATGTAGGCTACTAATGAATTAAATTTGTTGTTTTTTTTAAGACTTAGGCCTACTACGCTACTGTATTTTAATGTCGTTCATGATGGAGGTATATTTGCAGGGCCCCAGACGGCCCACAAATGGTGACATTTTGCCCCTAAAATTTGAGACAACCCAAGTATATTTTTCATATACTCGTACGTTGGTAGCCAGTGAATTTTCAAATGTATTTTCTTTTTAATTTATTATTTTTTAATATTTTTGTTGCTGACAAACTTCTGCTCAACACTTGAGCCCATTTCTCAGTAATATAATGAAAATTAAGTGGAAATATTAATATTTACTTAGCAAGTAGATTTACAGTGGATGGCCCTAAAATTTCATGTTAGTGGCCACTGTGCTTCTAGTAACAAAAAATGACCCCTGACTTGGTAGAAAAAGTTTGTTGGTGCTATTTTTCAAGAAAAATGAAAGTATACATCTCATCTGTAACTGACTTCTCTTTCCAAAACGTTCTCATCTTTTGGCAATAAAGAAATGGACACTTAATTTTGGACTAAATGTACACCTCTCTCTGCAACATTAAGTTGTGTAGTTTATTTATTTTTTTTTGTAGTAGGTTCTCATCTGTTGGGCTCTTTGCACACCCATTATGTGTGGCCACATAACTAGGCTGGAAACCTCCATTTCAGCATGTTGACACACGCCAAGCCCTTACGGCCCCCGGTGTACTGTTTGGTTTCTCATCTACCACAGAGTCATTTCGCTTGTAAATGCGTTGCAGTATAAGCTTGAAAGAGGATTGAATTGGAATCAGTGTACATTCAGTCATCGTGTAATAAAAGTATTACCATGGTGTCTCGCTCCAGAGGAAACAGACCGTCCACCGTTGGCCAATGGAGGCCAGGACCGCGTGGTCCAGCCTCAGGACAGCGTGACGCTGAACGGCTTGGAGAGCAAAGATGACGAAGGGATTGTCTCCTATACATGGCAAATGCTCACTGAGTATCCCTATGCTGTTATTGAGGTGAGTCAGTGTTAAAAGCTTTGTTGAGTTCTCAGAAAGTGATGAATCCCGATGGTAACCAAGGCTTTATTTCCATATAGAAAACCAGTTTTAAGGACCAGATTATTGTGTCCAATCTGACGTCGGGAATGTACAAATTTCAATTGACCGTCACGGACACCATTGGTCAGTCGGACTCGACCAAAGTCACTGTTCTGGTTCTTACGCCTGAACAGTCGGAACGTAAGTATCTCAGCTTAATTCACAACTTCCGTGGGTTGCATAGGAGTCAATATCATCATAAGCAGACTTTGAGACATCCCCATTTCACACCCAAAATGTTGGAGCTTTTCTGTTAAATTAACTGTGTGTGTGCTGTTTAACCCATGTATTTAGAATTTCTGAAAGGTTTTTATATCCATTGATATTTCAGAGTGAACTATTCACATAATATGATGAAAACTGAAAAGTTTAAGTTTAGATATTTACCAGAGCTGGGCATTTTACTCCAAATTGAGCATCCGTTATTTGTCTTCCATCTGCAGCATGGGTACCCATTCGCTGTTTTTTCCAGGGGTAAGAAAACGAGTATATACTATAGGCCGGTCTGCCTCTAATTTTAAACGGGCGCCCGTTGGGGATTCCGACTAAACTTTCACTAGCAATTCTGCTCAATTCTATACAGAAATTCTATGATAACCATACAATAGTAATGATACTGCCCTGCTATGTATGTTATATTCTGTCAAAATTCCTATTTTGAGAAAGGGAAACTAAACTAGTTGAGTTTGGGTGCGGGGGACAACTTTTGAACCACTTTTTCTGATGACACGTTGACGTGTCTTTTGAGCCCCTTCAGAGTTGCCTGTTTGTTTCATGTTGAGACAATGCCCTTATGCTCATGTACTTTCCTCGGGGCTTTTTACATACCTACATGTTTTCCCTTTATGTTCACATTTCTGTTTGTTTTACTCAGCATTACCCTGTTTACAAGACAAGCCAAATACTTTTAAAGGGATGACCGCCTTGTTGAGGTGCCATTGTGGAACCTTTGTTTTTTAATGTGATGAAACCTGTCAAGACTTGTTGACTTAATTCCTACAGGCTGAATGATGGACAAAGATAAGAGAAATAGAACATGTGATCTGACCGCTTTAATCTCCTCTTCCTTTTTGAATCCACAATCAAGCTCATTTTCTCACAATACCGCACATGACCGGTTGATGTAAATCTTCATGCATACGTTATGAGATCTTTGGAAAACGGAAGTGAGCGTATTTGGTCTACTCCCACTCCCTCCACCCCCGACTCAACAAAACCTGTCGGTCTGGTTTCAGTTTAGGTTTCGTAAACGAGAACACTCTTATCGCCCTCTATCAATTGAAAGACATTAGAAGGCTTTTAGTTTTATCCATTAGAGGTAAATTAATATATTTAGTTTAAGTGGTACAGTAAGTGCACATTGTGGAATAATGTAAGTGCTTCAGCAATTCAGTTAAATTATCCAAAAACATCTAATTTGGAATGTGTAATATGCATAGCAGCAGAGGTGGGAAAAAAAAAAAAATCAGCCAGGTTTCATTCAAGTCGAGATTCACTGAGTAAAAGGTATCTGTCAAAATTCTGAGTGAACATTTTAACCTCACTTTTAATAAACTACATATAAATCGACCAATGTTCTCAAACATTTGCAGAAAGAAACTGTATTAAACTGTTGTTGCTTTCATATAATAACATATTTTTCCATATTCAAACATTAATTTGCGGTGTATTCCTACATATTGCATTCCAGAGGTGGGAGTAAGTCACATATGTGCAAGTCCCAAGTCACTGTGGGAAAAAAAATCAAGCAAGTCGAGTCTCCACCAAATTAAGCAAGTCAAGTCATTACTTGGGTCAAGCAAGTCACAAGTCAAGTCATAAAATCTTGCTCATATATTGGAGTGATTTAAAAAATAAAATAAAATTCACTGATCCTACTACAAAAAGTTCATTATATAATGTAATGAACATTTACACTTAAACAATTAACTTATAAAAATGAATATCTACACTTACATTATTTAGAAGAATGCATGTTATTTTTTCATACTAACGTTTATATGAGTGGCACACTTAATGTGGTGATAAATACTGAAATATGCTGAATGTATAAATCATTAAATTCTAAAACTTCATACTTTGTTTCAGGTGCCAATCTGTTACCCCCAAATCTAATTGGTGTGTGTTAATGGGTGAACGAAAGGCATTAACTTTGTGCACTTTGTAGGTTGCCGCATTTTGAAGTTGAGTGAAGTTGACATGCATTAGTTTAGATGGCCGCTGCCACATCAAATATGGCGGATACGCTTGCAACAAGAGAAGTACTCTGCACAGGCTCTATAGTGCTCTAGGCAAGCAACATGCCGATGACACCGGTGTCTTATGTTTTGATGAATAGAATCTACTTTCGAAGTGCCCAGCACTTCACCTCGTTATTTAAATAGAGGGCGGGGGCACCATTGCATTTGCGAACGGAAATGTCACAGTCAAAACAAATGGTTTGGACACTTTTCACAAACCATCCAACCCCGAGTTACGTTACTTAGCTGTACCTAAATGTTCAAAATTATATTTTTTACTGGTCCCAAACCAGTGTTCATATCGCTAGCTAGACTAAGGTTGGCTTACCGCTCTGTGGGGTTTGTGATAATGATGAATTAAGTTAGACGTTGTCGTTGTTGTCTTCATCCCGAGAGGTGCAAACAATGCGTTTTTTGCATCATATTTTTGTCAACGTCATGGAAAAAATAATCCATTGATTCAAATTTGTAATCCCCGTTGTTGCTACGACGCTGTTTGTGTTTACGTTGCCACATCACACTAACAAGTGACGCTGACTGGGTTGCCACGTTGGCGTGAATGAACAAAAAAATCCTCCTTTTTTTTGTACTTTGTTGCTTTCCTTCTTAAAAAGGCAAAGTGTGTTCAAATCAAGGGTGGAGCCAGAACGTGGCTAATGGGTGGGCCTGGAAAAATCAGGGCAGGCCTGAATATTTCTCTCACTGAGCACAATGCTCCTGTCCCGACACATCGCATATTCAAATAAAACGACAAACTGAATAATATGAAGTTCGGATATTCCTTAGACGACCACAATTATGCCATTTTTAATATTCAATAAAATAAAAAACACAAGGAAACACTAATTAAAAAATAATTCAATAATAATTTACTAACAATTTAAAAGTATATATTTTTTTCATGAATCGTACTGGGTGGGCAGTCTGTCAATCTGGGTGGGCCTGTGCACACCCAGGCCCACCCATGGCTCCGCCCCTGGTTCAAATGCAACTTTAAAACCATAAACAGGATGACTTGTCAAGTCATGAGGTCTAAGTCAAGTCGAGTCACTTAGATACCAAGGCTCAAGTCAAGTCATTCCTGTGTTTTTGGCAAGCAAGTCCTAAAAATAGCAACTCGAGTCCCCCATCTCTGTTGCATTCTGGCCTGTGATGCAAGTTAAAGTTGAACTAAGGTTGCCAGGCTTTAGTCATGTTTGTGTTTTTCCCTCATAACAATAGCAATAATAGTCTTATACTCTATCATTTCACTACCAAAGTCATGGCAAAACTAATGGAAAAATGTCTTTTGCCTGAAATTGGAAATATGAGTGTAACTACTCACATGTGCATGTATAGAGTCGAACACAGTTGGTTTTATGTCTGTTAATGGTAAACCGTACATACAATAGAAAGTGTACTCGGCCTAAACTTTGATGGCATGTGGTGATTGTGCAGACGGCGATTTATTACTGCTTGGAAGGCGAGTCTACCCATAAAAACATAATGTTGCTCACTTCATATTGCTCATTTGACTTTTTTTCATATTTGCCATGTCATAATGAGCAGCCACTCCTGTACCACTAACAGTTAGAATGGCTCACACACATTTTTTTTTCCACTGGTATCCTTCTTTGGGTTTGGATTACTGCATTTAAAAATAGGCAAAAATAATCAGAATTTAGTTGCAGTTAATATTTTAGATGTATACTTACCAACTGAAGTCTTGATGAGGGCTCATGTCGCAAAGTGGATTTTTTTTACTTTTTTTTTTTTTTTTTCAAGTTTGCTAAGCCTTTTTAGTACCCTGTTTTTATTTTATTTTATTATTTTTTTTTTTTTTGCGTTGTCGTTTTTTGTTTTGTTTTTAAATGTTTGGTCAAATTAAGATTTTTGTTTCTACCAGTGAAGCATTTGGGCCAAACTTAAATGTTGTAACCTGGAGTGGCCCATGAGATTTTGGTATTCAACGTTAACTTTATTCAGATCTGACGACTTGCGTATTTTGATTAAAGGTTTGTTGTGTGATATATTTATTCATGAGTATGAGCTGGTTAAAACAAAATAAAATGGCAGCTATAGTTTTAGTTGACATACGGTGTATAGTCAAGGCAGCTCTTTGTAATGTCATGTAAGATGAGCATAGTACAGTATGTCTCATCAGTCAGCCACATAGAAACAAACCACACCTCCTTTGTGGCCGACAGCATTAAACAAGCATCCTATTTTCACATGTCTCTATACACAAAGCCGTCTTGTGTAGTCTCTACTCTTTAAAGCAGACACCACAAGTTGTTGAACGTTGGGAGAGCTACAAAAAAAGAAGAAAAACATAAGATCACGTTTCGGAGACAGTCACTTTTGTTGGTGATGTCTGGTGTATATTGATTCAGAGTTGGACATGAGTATATGAGTGTTAGTGTAATTGAACTGGTTGTCACTATGAAACATGGAAATGCTGCCTAGTTTGGATATTAGCCCGTAACATTTGACTATGGAAAACTGTTTTTCGTGTTTTCAGAATGTTTTCAAGTATCGGTTAAAGAGGAAGTCAACCCCAAAAATATCTTTACAATATGTTCTATGCAGTCCAACTAGTCTAAACACGGCATTCTGATTGATATTGCGTTTGTGAAATATGAGTTAAGTAGTAAAATCCACCCGTTTTTGTCCGGGTTAAGTAGTAAAATCCACCCGTTTTTGTCCGGGTACAGCTGACGTGTCAGCTGTTTTGTCACATGCTGTCAACTGAAAAAGACATCACAGTCGCTCAGGTAACAACCAATCATGGCTCAGCTTCAGAAAACAGGTGAGCCGTGATTGGTTGTTACCTGATCCCTGAGCAACTGTGATCTCATTTTCAGTTGACAACAATTAACTTAATGGCATCCTCCTGAGATGGCTAAAAGCAGGTGTATTTTGCTGCTTAACTCATATTCCTCTAATGCAATATTACTCAGAATGCCATGTTTAGACTAGCGGAGGCGCATGGAACATATTATTGTATAGAACATTTTTGGGTTGACCTTAAAGGAAAGAAAATCAACTAACAATTCCCCTTACTTCCTGCAGATCATTGTATGGCTCCAAAGAAGATTGGACCATGTCGTGGTGCCTTCCCTCGGTGGCACTACAATGCTGCTTCGCTGAAGTGCGAGGAGTTTGTGTTTGGTGGCTGCAGGGAAAACCTAAATAACTATCTTTCCAAGGATGAGTGCACAAATGCATGCTATGGCACAGGTATGTTTACTTCTCTTCCAATCATGAATTCACCGTGCGGGTACAGTGTGGGGATTGTTTGACATTTCTAAGAGACATTTTTACTGCGGATATACAGTCCATGTCTACATAATAGGCTTGGGTACGCTTTGCTTTTGAATATCAAATGATGCTGTTTGCATGTGTTAAGAATTTATGAACGCAAGAAACGACAATTTTTGGTTCAAACACTTTACCCTAACCTCATGGTAGTTCTTCACTCAAATAGCAGAAGATTGACTTTGACTAAAATTTTCCTGTCAACCATTTGCATGTCACGAGATTTTGTTAGGCCCGTCGTACACACGATACAGCTGAAAATTCCAGTTGGCGACCGTACATGTAAAAAGACACGCTTCAACGGAGCAACTGCAACCCTTTATCGACTTTTGAGGCTCCACATAAAGTTTTATTAATTAATTTATTTTTATCAAATCACAAAAACATGGCATGGTTGTCAAGGTAAAAGCAGATTTGCCACATAGAAAGGAAACTAGCGAGAACGTTGAGATATTCGGAGAGGCTGTTGGCAATGATCGCCACATTCGCTGACTGCACATCTGCATTTTGGCGACAGAGACTCTCCACGCTTTGCTTTCTAGCCATAGGTATACAGTAAAACCCCCTCCATCTCAGGGGATACGTTCCATACCACCCCCACAATAAGTGAAATCCGTGATATAGAAACACCCCATTTAAATACTCCACAGGCAGTTTATAGCATTTCTGGCACTTGTTCTCAGGTCTTTAAACATACTTTGAAGTAATAAAAATATTTAATATAAAGAGAGAGAGAGACAAAAACATTGTACAGTGTAGAAGTGAAAGCATTATATAAGTAAAGATGTACTGTATTGTACCGATCCTTGCGTTTACAGTCAATCCCATTTTTACCAAACTAAAACTAAAACACTTATCTCATAATATAAATCAATAATTATTCCCAATTGATGTACGTCATGAAATGGACCTACAGCCGTTGCTTTCTATACGACTGGGCATTTTACTAAAAATTGAACGTCCGTTATTTGTCATCCGTCTGCAGTGTGAGTACCCGTCCGTCATCTGACATTCGCCTTTTTTTACGGGGGGTAAAAATAGTACCCGTCTATAGGCCGGTCCGCGTCTAATTTTAAAGGGCCGTCCGTCGGCGAGTCACACTAAATTTTCACTTTATTTATCTTTTTATTTATTTATAAACTGACTCCGTGAATCAACAATCGCATTTGTCCCAGGAAATTGGCCAACCTCCAATACAACAACTAACATGCAAATTTTCTGGGGGGATTGATTCTGGGTTTTTTTTCTCATCTGTTCATTAACCAAGTCAACATGTGAACACTTCTTGAAACGACAAATGTTCACTCGTTGTAAGTGACATCATTTTCCCATATGAAATCATGGTTCGATACGTGCTTCTTAAATTACTTCCTAGATTTCTTAACACATGCTTCGAAGCCTCAGCACAATTTAGCCCATCGTTTTCAGACTGTGCAGGACAGAAATGCAAGCCTCAGCGCAATAGAATTATACATGTTGTCTGAAGTAATATAATCCCTGGTCTTAACCAGAAAGGAAGCGTCTGGTTCAGTTGGGACAAATACACCTTCCTGGCTGAAATGAGTGTTCCAGTAATGCCTTGCTGGGCCACTGAATGTCTCACTTTGTTGTCTGGTGAACTACTACTTATGTTTTTTTTCCTTCCTCAGAAAAACGGGGCAGTGGTAGAGGTTTACCAGTTCCAGATCAACGAGGTATGTTGCGCTTGCAACTAATGGCAGAGTTGTTTTTACTCTAAGTATTGGATATTCTAGACTTTATTACGGTTTGTCTTGATGCTGATCGTGTTTTTTTGTTTTTGTTTTTTTTGTGATCCATGGCAGAAAAGTGTGGCGTTGCATGCACTGCCGAGCAGTTCACCTGTGCAAACGGCTGCTGTTTGGAACCAGGCTTGGAGTGCGACTCAACCGCTCAATGTAGCGATGGCTCCGATGAGCAAAAATGCAAGGACTGTAAGAATCTGTTTTTATTTTAAGAATTCATTGAGCTCACTTGGGTGAAATATAGACTTTCCTCAATTAATATATTTTCTTGTATGTCAGTGGACAACACATTTCAGATTTTGCTGAAGATTCCAGTGGATGAGCAAAAAGGTGATTTTTATTTCCTGAGACAAGATTGTAGTAGGAGAATACAGTATATCGTCATTTATGGTCATTTAATCTTAATTTCCTGTTGTTCTCAGTGCGCTGCACTGAGCCTCCACAGACAGGCAGCTGCAGGGACACTCTCTCAAAGTGGTACTACAACCCTCTCCAGCAGAACTGCATTCGTTTCAACTACGGTGGTTGCCAGGGAAACGAAAACAGATTTGACTCGAAGGAGGCCTGTTTGAAGGTCTGCAGAGGTGTGACAGGTGGGTGGTACTCAACAAGGTTTATTATAGTTTACAGAGATGAACGGAATAACGATCATTAAAAAAAAACAAAAAAAAAAACAGTTTCGGTTACAAAATAAAATTCATTTTTTAGGAACAAATGAAAATGATAACAGAAGCGACATTCTGTTTACAAAACTAATTGCAATGAGCTTCGATTACAACAAAAATGTCCTTTGTTTTTGTCTTTGCCAATTAATTTCATAGATACGCTCCTTGGGTTGATTTTTAAATTCATTTATTTCCACTCAGACGGCTTTACGGCAGCTATACGGTACATAGAGGTTGTAATCGTTTGAGTAAAGCAAGTGACCTGTACTAGAAGCTAGTCATCTGTGTGTTTGTGTGGAATACCTCTCAAGAGAAATAACAGCCCCTTAAAGAAGTTCACAACTTTGCACAAAAAGGCTTACCTTGGAACAATATCTGCACCCAACTCCTGAAATTGATGAAAAATCAAGACAAGGCTAAACTTAAATTTATTATTGCTTACAACGATGGACAGAATGCAAGTTAAACATTGGCGCTTTGATGTAAATGTGTGTCCTGGCTACTGTTATTTGGACCACTGGCAAACTATCTGCATCTCACCTTTTAAGCAGTGTATGCACTGCACTGATTGCACTTTGACTTGTGTGGACTGTTACTCAGTACCTGAATTTGATGTGTGGGTGATTGTTCATCTGTTAGTAGTTAGTATATTAACATTTAAAAAAAAATAAAAAAATTTTAATTTCAGTACACAATACTTGTGACTTTTTTTTCGATAAATGTCACGCTTGACAAATACGCTGTATTTAAAAAAAAAAAGTATTAAACACTAAACTAAAACCAGGCATTTAAAAAAATGAATACTTGCAAGCCAGTTTCTAAAACTCATTAAAACTGCGGTAACTGAATTTGAAAAGCAAGTGAAAATGTAATAAAAATAGAAAACTCTTTTTCTGTGTTTTTTTAAACACACCTACAGTCCGTAGCGTTGATGTGAGTTAATCAGCTGTTTATTTTCCTATTAAGATCTATTGTTGAAGTAAAGCTTTAGTTTGGATTAGTAATGTAGGCCTGTTTTGCTTTTGTTTGCCATCGTTTCCTTTTGCCGTAGGTTATTTCCTCAGATTGGTGACACTGGTAAAATTTGATAGCAGAGAGGGGAAAAAATCAAAGGAAAAATGTTCTGTATTATTCATATTAGTTTTGCGTTCTGTTGCTCAGCCTAAAAATGCAATCACAGTAAGTCCTTTATCAATGATAATGTTTTTTACATTAATACATTGTGTGGAATGCTGAGAAAGTTGGTTTTAGTGACCACATCTTATATTGACAATCTGCTATTCTGCTCTATAATGTTGATTGCATAGGAACTACAGCATTTTAGTTTTAGACTAAATAGACCAGAACTGTTTAATGTTGACCAACTAGTATCTTACTATTCCAGCTTTACCATGCAGTTGGTGTAAGTTAGACTACATTCACCAATCACCACACACATGCCAGTCTCTTGGTCAATGTGTACACCCCCCTTTATGAAAATAAAGGAATTAATATTTTTGGGTAACTACTCTGTAAAGATTTAACCATCAGCCCATCTTGTGTAGGAATGAATGACATTAGGTTCAAGTTAGATTAAATTCACTCAAGATCAGCATTGCCTCATATGGAAGGAAATGGTTTTGCAATGTGGCATTCTTGTCACTTAACAAATTCGTAAGCATTGAAAATCTGAGATATTTGCATCAAATGAGGCTAGAACGGCAAACATGTACGCGCAGAATCTGTTTTTGCCAGCAGTATTCCTGAGTCAAATTAAATTCTCTTGTTTTTACTGTTTCTGTTGCTCTGTTTTCCCGCCCAGAAAAAGATGTGTTTGCAAGAAGAGAGGAGTTTGAGCGTAGAGTGTCTGAGAGTCAGACAGGTATGTAACTGTCCTTTTAATTGAAATTGAAATAAAGCATCCCCCAAATTGTTTTTGCCTATCAAATGAACCATTGGTCATTTATTTGCACAGGTATTATAGCAATAGTGGCTGTCCTGGCTGTAGCTATAGCCATCCTATTGGGCATCCTCTTGTATTGCTTCATGAAGGGAAAGAAGAAATCCTCCCAGCACCACCGTGTGCCTGTTAACAACGCGCCCCTCACCTCCATAGAAGACAGGGAGCATCTTGTCTACAACAGTACCACCAAGCCCATCTGACCCCACTGTCTGTGTGGTAAATGAGAGCAGATGCCAGAGCTGTGTGATTTACTGAATGAACTCTGATTGCCGAGAGAGACAGAAATGTCTTTTCACTCCACAAGTGGAACTGTTTTGTGTGTGTAAAGTTTTTAAAGGCAATATGTACAGGAGGCAGTGTCTTGGAAAATGTGTGATGTTTAAATATTTGATTTTCAATAGGTTTGTTTTAGCACTGTCTTGTTGACTAACAGTTCCTATTTAGATTAACAGGGAACTCAAGTAATTTCATCTGTTTGATTACCTCTTTATACTTCATTTACCCCAGGTTCATTTATGGTCTGTTACTTCAAAGTAAAAGTATACTTTCTTCAAACGCAATACTTGAGTTTTATATAATGCTCCTTTAATTTACTGACACCTCCTGTCTGTCTTATAAAATTTTATTTTCTACTTCTTACTCCCATTGGATAATCCGAATAACACAGGAATAATCCATAATCTTGAGAGTTTTTAGAAGGAATGTTTCGTTTTTAAACATGTTTTTATAACAAAGCATAATGCATGCTAATGCATACCTAAATAAAGCAGCCTTGCTTATCACTTGACACAAGTTGCTGTCTTAAAGCAGTGTCGTGATGGTTGAGCCAAATAAAAGAATTAACTCTAAGTGTTGGCAATGTTTCATCTTGTTTGAGCATTTTTGTCCATAAAGGATTGACTTCGGGGTCACACTGAGTTATTCCCTGCTTTATGGAATACTTGATCCATGCCCTCAAAAATAAGTGTTCCATATTCCAACATTGTTTGTATTAATAGTTGGGCTGCATGTCACTATCTTATATTTTGAGAATCTTTTAGGCGGGGTACAACCTGAACTGGTTGCCAGCCGATCGCAGGGCACACAGAGACAAACACACATTCGCACTTGCAATCACACTTAGGGACAATTTTAGAGTGTTCAATCAATCTACCATACATGTTTTTGGAATGTGGGAGGAAACCGGAGTACCCAGAGAAAACCCACACAGAGAACTTGCAAACCCCACACTGGAAGGCTGGATTCGAACCCACGTTCTTTGCACTGTTAGGTGGACGTGCTAACCGGTCGCCCACTGTGCTGCCCAATTAATCGAATCATCGGATGAAATTTCATTTAGCATTTAAATATTACAAAACCATTTCTCCCAGATTAATGTTTATTAACCAATTATTGTTTATTTGATATTTTTTAGTTAAAAAATAATTTAAAAAATTACCAAGCTTTTTGAAACTGACCAGGTGTACAGTATATGCAAGTTAATTTTAGTAAGTGATTTTTGTGTGCAACAAATGTTTCTGATTCTGTACTTTTTTATGTACTCAAGAAGTTGAATCTGCACTTCTACCCTACAGTCTTATTAGCAAACAATTTTTTTACTACTACTGAAGTAAAGAACAAGTGTATTTTTGCCACCGATGATATGAATTATTGCTCATTTTTTTAAGTTAGAATATGGACTCACTGTACGTTGCCGATTTTGACCAGCAGATAGCAGTATTGGTGTGTTGACTGATCGCAAGAAACTTGAGTTGGGTTTGAAGTTGTGTTGTTTTATCGTTAACAAACGGTTTGAAACTCTCTATTTTTCTCATATTATTTTAATGATTGTGCCGAACAATTAAAGTTGCATTTTATAGTGTCTGAGGTCTCTGGATGAAATTTTCAGCATAACCCTGTAAGGAAGGAGAAAAGCAGAGCTGGAGAAGTCCAAGGAAGAGCGCCCTATTTTAATCAACCTCACATAAATTATCACCCAGCCCAACTGTTTCACTGAAGCCCTCTTTTGTGGGCCAAACGTTCAGATGACCTGACCCTAGTAAATGTAATTGTAAGCGTTACAATGTTTTGTCTATTCACAATGCTGCCAAAGACTGTCCTTTACAAAATAGTATTGTGAGAAAGAAAAGAAAAAAAGACATTATATCACACATACTTCAGCATTTGAGAAATCTACTTTTATGCAGATTAGGTTTATTTTTATTTTATTTTTTATGTTGGGTAATGTGTATCTACACAATATTAAATTCTTTTATTTTCATTCCAAAACCAAACAAGTTAGAAGTTGGTGGGCTAAGACTAAGATATACAAATGATATGTAAAGGACCAACACTATGAAAAAGTAAGTAGATGATTAGGGAAAAAACTGTCAGTTTGAGTGAAGATATTTGATTTCCGGAGTTAGTAATTTTGCACTATACATACCAGATGTTAGAAGGAAACACAACGGGGATGTCAAAAGCGGTATTTCCTTTGCTACATTCACAGCTCACGTATATTTCAAACATCTACAGCCAACTGGGACATGTTGGTAGTCCCCTTGTGCGTAAATGCTAAAGAATGTATTTACAGACAGCTAAATATCCATAACGAGACGTTTTCATAGTGATTAAATTCTCGAAGTTGCTAAAAGCGCCCGCCCAGCACCACCGAGCAACCCCCACCCCGCCTCCAACATATAGCTTCACACGATGGTTTATTTTTTTCCGACAGAACTTGAACGCAGCGACTTTACTTTGCTGCTCTTGAAAGAGATGAAACGGGAGACTAGACAGTTACAATCTGTGGGAGCGAGAGACATGCCAGAAGACGTGCGTGTCCGTGGGACTTTAACATGAGGACATTAAGGAATTAACAGCGTGCCAGTGGTATTATTAGCAAGAAACTACTGAGTCAAACTTTTACTGCTGGCAAAAGGTCGTCGGAAGACAAGAAATTGGCCAGTTTGGTACGTGAACTACATTCAACGTACGGAGCAAATCTTTGCTAACTTGACGCTCTTTTTGATCCAAATAATTGTCATATTTACGTCAGATTTAAAGACGATTTGAAGCCGTAGTTAATATTGTTGATATCAATGGGTGCTTATTGATGTCGTTTTCGAACGCGATGGTCATAAATTAGCTTTTTGTGTCACTTTCAAGAGGACCTTTGAAAACGCCTACGTGCTCAAATCAAAGTTGCCGTAGTGTATACAGTAGTCCATTCTAAATTTCAGCGTAGATAGATGTTTTTACTGTTTTCCAACCACGGGTCGTCTTTGGCTCAGTTAAGCAAAACAGTGCAGCGCATTCCTGACGATCTGCTCCTCAATGTGGAAGTCTGGCTCATACGGCGTAAAGATTTCTTTTGCAGTGCAGTGCAGTACTGTACTGAATTCCTTTTTGTGTGTGTGTGTAATTTCACAATTCCAACGTTTCGCAGTCCTGTTTGGGGGCGTGAGTTTCAGTGAGATAAGCGATGTTTGTGTTTGAACTGGACACTTTCAGTTAAGTGAACTTTGCTCAGTTGCTTCACTGTGTCTTGTCTTTTTTAGTGTGTAGCTTTATTTCTCTTTGATGTTTAAGGCCCAATCTTGTGAGAATAGCCAAGGTGCTTGATGCCACTGAATCGTTTGCCATTTCCTCTTTCTCGCTTACCCCCCATGGTTCCCACATTTATCCCAGCCAAAGCCAATTGTTCTCCTCTAATGAGTGCCCCAGTGTGATTCCGCGAGTTTCTTCTTTTAAAATGCAAGCTGAGTGACCAGCTGCAGAAGAATAAAGGAGGAAAATCAATCAGCTACTAGTGAAAAGTTCCATCTTCTCCCTCTTTGACCCCACTTGACCTTGCAGACAATATCTCAAGATCATTTCAAGCACAAATGTTTCCCCAATACAATTAGCAGCCACCATCCAGGTGGTCTAGACAGGAAACTGCCCATGTGTGTCTTGGACCTTAGAGCTGGCACATAACTGATTCTTTCAGAACCTTGGAATGCTACATCTGTTATGAAATTACCAGACGTAATTTTGGCAACATGCATATGAATTTTCTTCACATTTGTAGTGGGTGCAGTGCTTGGTTGATGCTGAAATTGCCCAAAGCTGCAGCTTTTGCCAGATTCTGGTATATTTACGTGTCAAGAGTCAAAGGGAAAATTTGAACCAAACATGTGGCAGCATTGTTTGTTTGAAAGCGGGAGAGTGTGTGCCCTAAGTGATTAGCATTCCAGGCGCCATATGGAGGTCAAGTCTGTAGTCTGTGTTTTTATATTGTTACGGTCCTGCCAAATCCCCTTGAAGGCAGCTGGAAGTCCCAAAGATGCTCAAATGTGTATCTGAAAACTATCCAGCAGCCTTGTCCTTAACCTGCAAACAATGTGGGACATGGGGTGTGTTGACATGACAATATGTCAGTAAAAGTGAAAACCTTTTGGGGGGGAAAGGTTTCACACACAAACAGAAATGTTATCTAAATAATTTTCAATTGCATGTATTGTACCTGCAAAAAACTGAAAAAGCTGTTATATGCGTGCCAGGCTAGTAGTCAGTGACGACACTACATGCACGTGCACCCACTGCTTGTCCTCCCTGACTAATCAGAGTGAATGCCTTTTACATTATGTGATATTTGAATGAAGAATTTATTGACTAGTCTTATACTTGTTTAAAAAATATGATTTTGGATAAGACTCGGCAGAAAATAAGTTGGTGCGTACATGGTATGGACATGGAATGCAAATTACAGTGTCTTTTAAATTACAGGCATTTTTGCAGCTGTGTGTGAATGGGCATAGATTTAAAACCATCAAAAATGCAGGCAAAAACTCGCCTCATTGCTGCATGCGTGCTTAGCTTTAGTTTTGTATGAATGGCTCAATAATGTTGAAATAATGTTTGTTCTTTTTGACCACAACAGGAAACAATCATTCTCTTATTGAGGGCTACTTTGATTAAGATGTGTGTAAACCGTTTGGGCAATAGTGTTCTCGGTGCTCTGTGGGTGTTAATCACTTAGCACAACATACGCTCAAAAATGCAGTGGATTCAAATAAGTGGCTCATTTGTTGTGTCTGTGCGGGCACTGCTTTTGTAAAAAGTGAGGATTTGATTGAGATGAAGAGAGAGTGTCAGGGTGTATTGTTTACCCCGGTGAATAGAAAGCCGTTAGTCTCTTGAGGCCTGTGTGGAAGGGGATAAAGTGCAGGAGTAATGTGGGAAAGACGGTGTCAGGGTGGCATTCATTGGCTGAGGAAGACGGGGGAAGAGGAGGGTCTTACAAGATAAACATAGAGCCAGTGCTGAACTGATTAAAAAAAAAAAAAAAAAAAAGTTCATTTGGTCAGCAGTCTCCTGCTTGACCACGTCAGGTCGGATTCATATTTATTTTCCACATAAACAGGCACTGACTGATGGTGTCCCTGTTAGTCTGTCTCCACCATGTCTAACTGAAGCTATCCCAGGGGTCTTATGTCATGCTCAAGCCATTTTGGGGCAAACGGCGAATGCAACATGACACGGTTAGTTCATCCCTGAGAGAGCAGGAGTTCTCCAAAGTATTTTTAGCTCTTTCTCCCATCAGCTCTTTCTACATGACCAAACGTCAATTCGGACAGATAATTGTTGCTTAAAACAAGCATCAAGTGCCTACTTGCACATCATTTTGCTCTGCCTTGGCAGCCGTCTTAGCATCCACTTGGTGCTCAGTCACAGGGGCAGAAGAGCCGTCCATAATGACTTACTTAGCTTTGAGGCCTGTGAACTAAATCCTTGTAAATCAGTAAATATAAAAACGGTGTATAATTTGGGTTAAACCTCTGCTGTTTGTACTTGTGCATTTATGTGACTATGATAAATCTCTAGCACAGACATGGTATAGAACAGGGGTCACCAACTCCGGTCCTCGAGGGCACCTGTCCTGCAGGTTTTCAATCTCTCCCTGCTGTAACACACCTGGTTAACTATCCTGATCATTTTAACCAGGTGTGTTACAGCAGGGAGAGATTGAAAACCTGCAGGACAGGTACCCTCGAGGACCGGAGTTGGTGACCCCTGGTATAGAATAAACTGAGTCCAGGCAACGAGGAAATTGTTGCTTTTTCTATCCTGGTTTTTCAATAAAATGAAACGCGAGCTGTCAGTTTGATCATGTTAAATCATCTTCAATCACATGCTTCTTTTGGGTTAAAGCCTCTCAGTACTTCTTGTAACCCCCCCCCCCCACACACACACACACACCCCACACCTTTGGTAACCCCCACTGAAGCAAACGGGGAAAGAAGAGAACAGAAGTATCCTCTTGCTCCAGCTTCCTCTGTGGACATGCTAACTGGTTTCACTTCACCCACCATCCAGATGGCCCATCAAAGGGTGAAAAATGCTCTAGTAGATACCCAAGGCTTTTTTTTTTCAGCTCTTGGTTCTTGGTTCACTGTACATGTTTACCTGTGAATGTTTTCTCATCTGTCCCCTTGAACACGTTTGTTATGGTTTCAAGAAAGGCATCCAAGCAATGGATTAGCGTGAAGCCTGGCAATTAGAGGAACAAGGAAGAAGTGATCCATTGGTGCTCTTTTGTTTAATAACCATCGGAATGGCTTGACTTACATCTGTCTCCTATTAGGGGGAAAATTGCTGACTCCTTTGCTCTACGGATAATGCGTCCAGCAGCTGTAGGAACCAAACACTCTCCATTCGGGCAAAATTGCAGCTAGTTCTAGCACAGGTGGTCAAATTTGCATGAATATCGGACTGTATGACATGTTTTTCTTATGATTATATATTTGGCCATGTCCCTTCCCTTGGAAAACAAGAATATGGAATTGTGTTATGCCAGCAAAAGTATGTGTAATCTAATGAGTTAACGTTGTTTAATTCTGTCTATACAGTATGTGGGATGCACAGATTTTTATGGCGTAACTATTTCGAGTGACATTTTTAATCAGATGGATTTCTTCTCCAGGTCAGATGTTTAATTTATCACTTTTTGAATAAGGCATTATGGGAAAACATTTTTTAAAACCCGGACAGTACATTTGATATAATATTATGTTATTACTTGGCTGAGACAAGATCAAAGCCTACACCCAAAACATGAAGCCCACTTGAGCAAATTACACACTACTTCAGATTGAATTGGCCCAAGTTGGAGCAGAGGCTATATAAATAGGCCTCATTTGTAAAGAATGCCATTGAGGCAGCAAAGTGCTGTATTAACATCAGCATAGCTGGGATCATTTACCATCTCATTTGTCCCATTAGATCCATGATACAGATGGGCCTTGGCTACAAATGTGGGTGCATCGATTGGCATTTATAATGAGGCATTGTGATTTCAAAAAACAAAAACAAAAAAACCTCAATTTTACCGCAATCCAGGCGGCATCTTACTTGCAGTTTTCTTGAGCACCGAGTGGCCAGCTCTGTGACATTTCTCTTTGCATTCCTGCACATCTTAATTGGCACTCCTCCTGGCAATGGTCTCACTTTAGCCTCGGCTGGCTAGGCTGTCAGATCGGCACAGTGGCCAGTGAAAGCAAATCGAACAATACAATCCTAATCCCCGAATAATTTCTGCTCCTCTGATCTTGGTTGCCCAAGAATGCAAAGTTTTAAAGGCCGCAGGCTCACTAGGAATCACAAATGAACAAGTTCTCATGCACAGTGATCCATGTTAATTTACTGCAAGAAACCAGAGAGGATCTGGCTGTGGATTTGTCGTGTGGGGACACACTTCATCCGAGCCTAAGGGATTGGAAAAATGTATGACACCAAAGAGTGGACCGGTACCTTTGATCTAAATTGAGTCTTAAAAAAAGAAAAAGAAATCATGGAGAAAAAATGAACACTAATTTCCTGCATTTAACCGATTTTTTTTTTCCCAGGTTGCCAGATAATTGTTTCAATGCTGTCAGTGTTCATTGTTTAAAGTGAAGTTAAACGCTCTTTTATTGCTTCTATCATGTTGCATTGTGTGTTTGATTCACTGACCATTTCAGAAGATCTTTAGGGATTTCTGATGTTTTATTTATTTTGAACAATATGAAATAGATCTGCTTTGGTCTCGAGAGTGCGTTCTACTAATTCTCTTCGCTGCCCTTTCTCTCCCGATTAGCATGAGCTCATATCACAGTCCCTACCCAGGCTGCACTATACATTACAAAGTGGTTGGCATGAGCAAGCCCACAGCAGTGAGGGGAGGAATGACAAGAATTTCCTTTTTTACTTACAGTAAGGTCCAATAACCCTTTGGCCTCATTTCACTAGGCTGCTGATGCCTGATTAAAAAGGAAAGAAAAAAAAAGAATGACTTGCTTATCTACAGTACTATAGGAATATAGCAAGAAGGATCACCGTTTCTCTCATTTACAGACTATGCTGTAAGTCTAGACATGACGTGTATTTGGTCTTTTTGACTCTGTGTTTTCTTTTTCAGCTCCAAAGGCCTGAGTGCCATGCCAGAGGGGTCCCATTCTGTTCTCCACCAGGGCCCAATGGGGGAAGGTAAGCCCAATGCAGCTTTCCTTTTTATCGGTCATGCCCTCTTCATCTGTTCATACACTCTTCCAGTATAGTTTAAGCTTTAATTTGTCGGTCATGTGCCTACTGTGCATAGGAGAGTGAACCCAAAATGGAGAAATGCTGCAAGTGGAACAATTAGACAAACGTAATGGCTTGGCATTGAGCAGTCCTCCTACCGTCCTGTTTGGCTCAGAGCGTCTTTGTGTGTCTGTGGAGCTCTGCCAACCGCCGCCATACAGCTGCAACTTCACACACATCAAACCAGAATGTGTCAAAATCACAGACCGCAAAGATAGTTTGTCTAGCCAGCGGTGATGACTTTGCATGCGCGGGGATGAAAGAAGGATGGAGAGGGAACTCAAATTACATATTATTTTAGTGTTCATTATCTTTAGTCGCAGAGCCACTTTCTTGACACAGGGGCTCTTTGTATCTGTTTGCCTGTTCTGTCCCTCAGCCCCCACGCCTCCCTTCCACTCTACATTTGGCGCTGGGTTTCCTCTTTGGCTGAAGACTACAAATGTGTCAATGGTTCCCTTTTTTCCTCGGTTCAGCGTTGGACCAAAGAGGCGTTTGGCTGGAAGAAATGTGTGTCATCCACATTAGTACTCATTTTTCTTCCAAAGTCCACACCACGCACTGGTCGTACTATACATGCACTTGCACATTTTGCAGCTTGTTCACATTTATTTTGACCCAGTTGGAATAAATGTTAGAGTGACCTAACTTCCTTGTTTTCGGTGGAAGTTCAGTAACAAATGGAGGAAACAAATAGTTCTGGTAATTTGTGTCATTTTCTGATTGGATTTGGATTATTGGACACAAGGAATGCTCACGGTGAAACCCAAATTGGAGTGTGGTCTAGGTAAACATTGCGGTGGCCATCCAAACGCAGTTGCTCTGCAGGGTCAAAGGTTTATGAACTGAGTGAGCTGCGTTAATGTCCTTTTTCGTCCACTACCAGCATGCTTGTAAATCGTTTGTGAGTTTTCACCTGAGGATCAGCCTGAAGGCAAGTATTTTCATTCTTCAAGCAGCGGATGTTCCCTCCTATCTGATTTAAGAATTTGTTGCCTCAATGGATTATTTTTCCAGAGCATCTAGATGACAGGAACATAAAAGCCCTCAGACTTTCCACTTCAGTGCGACTTTGCACACCATGATGGAATATCACGGAATATCTTGCCTATCATATCATATGGTGTTAAAAGGTTGATGTACATCTCAGCTGCGGCAGCTCTCTCAAAGATAAGGACTCCCGCTGATCTACTTACCCCCTGGCAGGAATGTAGCTGTGTGTGCAGAATGTACAGCTTTAAATGGCTTCTGGGGGGACGGGCGGATCATCTCCATTCTTTGCAGATTTTCCAGCCCAGTGGGTATCGGGACGTGGACGTAGATAGATGATGGCAGCAACATTTTTTTTTTTTTTTTTTATGGAGCTCCTGGATAGGAACTCTTTAACTGATTAATTGCTTTAGTGTTAAACCTCACATAACCTTTGATAAAATGCTGAGTTATACAGTCATGAACTTTGCACTCAACTCAGTTGTGAAGTTGTTGCATATATTCAATCAGTATAATTCTGACACAACATAGCCGCTGTTGCTTTTACAACCTCACTGTATTGTCTTAGACTCTCGCACTCTCCTCAAAAGCGTTTATTTCGTTGTAAGTCATTTTACTGCACCCTTCAATAGCATTCCTACTATAGAAGTCTTCCACCGGATTAGCCACATTAGTCACAGGCTCTCTGCTCTGTTCTCCGCAGAAAGGCAATGAAATCAATGTCTTTATCAGCTTACTCCATGTCACTTTTCAGTCGGTTGATCTAGGCGATCGCTTGCATATATTTAAATGAGGTTATAAGTTCAACATTTACTGAAACCTGCTATGACAAACCGGTTGTTTTTGAAAAGGGGCATTTATGGAATTTTGCCTCTTGTGATTTATTTCATTACTTTTACATTACATTACATTACATTACATTTGATCTATTGAAATCGGCCACTTTCTGCAGTCTTGCCTTTTATTATCAAAGTTTTATTTACAGTAGAACCAAATTTACAAATTGCTTGAATGCGTTCCACACGTTTGACTGTTTTCTGCTCTTTTTTTCCTACTGACTTGAGGATGCACGTAGGGAAGAATTTAGCACTACCTGACATTATTGTTCTGCCTTATCTGAAGTCAGCAATGTACTGTTCAAAGATATGGGTCACTGATATTGATTTCCTCATTGCCCTGCTCTGAGGTGTAATCAGTTTCACGGATAAACCGCCGAATAGACTGCATCACACATTTTACAACTCTGCACGTGATTAACGTCTTAGCGTGAAGTAAATGAATTTCTTCCTCCACACTTGGCACAGCTGTCCTGCTACCAACCCATGCGTACTCTGGAGAGGCGCTAACATGACAGCAGTGTGGTTGTAGATCATCAAACCGGTGGTAACGTTTACAGTGGACTCGTGCCTCCAGCAAGCCCAGATGTGAAAGCAAACGTGAGTGTTGACTAGATGGAGGGCTGGCTGAGTGTGCGAATGCCTGAAGCATTCTTGTTAGTGGGGGGTGAGATGTCGATGAAGGGCTTTCCAAAGTGGATCATCACATGCCTATACACTGAGGTCACTTGGCACGGCTGGATCTTTTCAGAGCTGGGGCCGGGCACACGGGAGGTTTACCGGATTAAATGTGAGCTTTTCCCTGACAATTTGTGCTTGTAAGACTGACAAATCTGCCTTTCCGGAAAATGTCTGCCCTTCATCAAGACTCCTGAATTCTATCAATGAATGTAGAGTGAATCAGTGTAAGAAAATGGACTGATGTAAAGTTATTTTCGCATTTTGCCAATCTATCCATCTTTACCAAAATACATTTTAACGTTTAAAGTTAACAAAAATGTCTGGCTATTTTAAATGAATCCATTAAATAAAGTAAGACTGCATAAAGTGCAGATCATTTTACTTGAAAAACACCAAAATTCCCTAAAAGGTTCCCAGCCCAACATTTTGACCTTGACTGTCAGTGTGGAATGCAAGTTCAGTTCGTGTGTTCGTGTGTGTGTACTCTGCTGTCCACTGCCATTTATTTACTCCCCGTCGGGCTAATTATTAACATTATCTACTTGTGGGGCATACGCCGGTAGAATTACAGCAAAACCTAAAACCTTTGCTGTACTGTATATTTACCGAACAAATCAGGAGAAGCGACCAATATCCTCCCTCCATTCTGGTATAGTAAACTAATCTGGGCCTTGTGTAATTCCCGGCATTTTGGCTCATGCTGTTTGATACTGGGTTGTGAAAACTTCAGGGTCTTGCAGCCCTTGCTGTCATGTGGGTTAGCTATTGACATTGCCAGGCGGGAAGCAGCTTTTCCCAGGGGGATCAGGACCATAACATTGAATCCCTTGTGGGGTGTGTGGGCATTGAAGAAGGAAACCCAGAGGCAAGGAAGGGCTTCATTATATTGTATCATGAAAAATTGTAAAGTTTGCAGTGCATCCAGTAAGAATGACGGGGTGAAGTGGATTAGAAATTCAAGTTAGCAAATTAGCGGTTGTCGTTAAATAAGGCGGGAAATATTTCCTTGTTTGTGAATGAACTCAGAAACTTACAGTAGATGGCAGCCGTAAAGGAAGTTGAAATTTCCACATTTTTACATTTGTTCATTCATGAGAGTCTGTTGATTCGTTACAAGCCGAGAAACAGATGGACTGACTAAGAATGTTCTTCAACCTGATATTATTTTTGGCAAAAGTTTACAAAATGCAAGTAGGAATTAATTAAAGGAAAACTTGAGGTATGTCTCAAGAAACAGTTTGACAGGGCCAAGAATATATCAAGGAACCAGATGATAAAACAATCATTTGACCAGAGCTTTGGTCCAGTTTAATCCAAGTGTGAACACGGTAATCAAACTCTGTGTGGACCAAGTCAACAACCCAATCCAATCTGGTGTAGTGCAGTACTGATATAGTAACAAAACAATCCAACCTCATTTGGGTCCAGCTGGCAAATACAGTACATGGATCACGATTGATGCTAAATGGCATAACAGGGATTTCTTCAAACATGTATGAAGTTGGCATGTAGTGTTTATATAAGCCTGGTAGAATGAAGCACCGGCTATTTAATTCATCAACAAAGGCAATTTAGCTTCAAGTTGTGTTTCTTATCGGTTTCACCCACTTCTGTGTAGAAATGTTATTTCTTTCCAACGCCCCCCAAACACCACACTTGTTTTTTTTTTGTTACATATTTTATTAATTTTAAAGAAAGACACTGTATTGTAAAATATGAAAATAAAAACATACAGTAGTAAATTATGTAAAGTTAACTTGTTTGATAAAGTGTAATTAAACCAAAAGTCTCACACCCTCACACAGCATTGAGATACATTTGTGCGTTGATGTGCCTCTAAAGGAGAGGTCACCAACACGGTGCCCGTTGGCACCAGGTATCCCCCAAGGACCACATAAGTAGCCTGCAGGTCTCTTGTAAGAATAGTTCACCACTATTTCCCACTGATGGGACATTGTAAGTTCCTTGGAAGGGTATAGAAGTGATCATTTCTAAATGTAAATACGTGCAGAGATTTATAGAAATAAAGTGTTGCATAGTAACACTTCTGTTTCCTACATTGTTTAATAATTGTTGATAATTATTGCTCAAAATCATTGTGGTCAGTGTCTTGGATTAAAATAATTACTTATTATTAATAACCTACTATATTTGTTATGTCAAAAATATGGATCAAACTGGTAGCCCTTCACGTTAGTCAGTAGCCAAGGAGTAGCTCTCAGTTTCAAAAACGTTGGTGACCCCTGCTCTAAAGGGTGTGGGCCATGTACAAAGTAACTGATGTCAGGTTCTGGAGGCACTGTGGATGGCCGTTTGCCACGCGGTCAGTTCATTGTTAGCATCTTTTCAATGCTTCTTGCAGGTGTATTTTCATTTTGTCTGTGTTTGACTGTTCGGCCTGTTTAACTCATTCAGTGCCGTTGACAAATCTTTCACAGTCCAACGATTGAATCCCAGGAATTTTATACATTTTTCAGTTTTTTTCAAAGGTTAGGGTAAAAGAGGCTCTGACAATGTCTGGCAGTGAATGAGTTAATTCATGGCTGATGTGTGGCTATGCTTATGACTATCCAGAATGTCAGAAGTTTTTAAGCACAAGGCAATGCATTTGCCACGATTCATTTTTGTAGGTGACCATCAAACAGTTCTATTACATAAGGCCATGGTGGATGGGGAAGATGTTGCTCCTCTAATTCTGATGCAGTTGTCGTAAATGTTTTGTGGTTCACGTTTCTCCATGTCACTGCTGTACTTGTACTTTTTAGGCCCTAAAAGCTCACTCAACCAGTATTTCCCTAGATTGATCTTTCTATTTACATATTTTTTACATTGTGCCGCCATCTGCGAAGCCTATTTTGACAAGGAGCAAGGAGTAGAAAGTACACTGGATGGAGTAAAAGTGAAAGGTTTTCAGAAAAAGAAACACTTACAGATATGTGAAAAATCTACTTAAGTACTAAAAAAGGTTTTTGTTGCTTTTGACCACTGCTCGCTGCCGTTGCCTTTTGAAAATCATTTTAGCTGTCAAGATGTCGCCAAGCATCTAATCATCTCATTGCCCTTTGCCACATTGGCCGTATGAATGCATGTGCAATGTGCCCCTTTGGTGAGTTCTGTCAGAAAGAGACAGGCAAATAAACCTCGGCTCTACTGATGCACTTCTTTACAGAAAAGCCAATATGAAATCGGCTTATCCCACATCTAAAAAAAAATAACAGAAATAAAAGCCGTTTCTTATCACTGCTCATTATTTAGCTTTGAACATGATGTGTATAAAATGTGATGACGAAGACAAGGTGCAGAAAGGTGTGATTCACTTTCACTCATCTATTGGAACATGACTCAGTATTAATCAAGTAGGAGCGGTTGTGCCATGTTAGAGCCTTTTTTTTGTTTTTCTTCCGGTGTTTGGAAAAATGCTAAACACAGACGCAAATGACAGACATGCCATTCTCAGAAAAAAACTTGGAAATAGTTGTTCTCCTCACCCACAGTATTGCATTCCTGAACGCTCAGGAGGAGGATTTGCATTCCCTGTTTTGGATAAGAGCCCACTTTCGTAATGAAAACAACATTTCTATCAAGCGGGACATTAGTGGAAAGAGCTAATCAGTCATTCTGATTCATAAAAATCATAAATGCTTGTCATAGTTGGGAAAGGGCTCTTGCTCTTGCAAGAGCCTGCATTATCTCTTAACTCGCATTATCACCACTCATGTAGTTCCTCATTGTAACACTGGATAGTCTTCATAATTCTGTTGTGCTATGAGAGGCAGATACCTAGTTAATAAGCAGGTGATGTTCCCTGCGTCAGAATTTGTGTTGTGGTCCGCGTTGGCACTTGTTTGCATGCATGACCAGTTCAGAAAATGAGTCATATCGTCACAAGATTTTGCAACTTCTGCGAAGCATCATAGTTGCATGCTGTGCCTTATCGTCTCCTAAAGCAGTGTTGTAATCCATATTTGTGACTATTTGCTCGGATACAACCCAGATCATTTCAACGGACACTGTGGTTGGAACATTCATGACTCTTGTCTTGAGATTTCTACAGTAAGGTAGAAAAAAACAAAACAGATTTTCTATAAAAAGGAATGTTCTCTGGGCCTACAGAGATGTGAATAATTTCTGTCATTCCAGTGACTGCACCTTTTAGAAAACTTAATTGCTAGGTGCTCTGGAGCGTTCATTTCAGTTGTCAGTTCATCTCCGGAATCACGGCTGTGACATCAGAGCCTGCGAAGCTTATGCATTATGTCAGATAGTAGAAACTAGCCTAGACTTTACAAACTGTCGACTGATTAATCATCAATCTCCTGAGTGCGTAAATGTCCCGTCTGCTTTCAGCTTGGGGCCAGACAAGGATTCACTAGTGTGGAACTACCTCATTTTTAATCATCATTCACAACAAGCCAGAACAATGATTTTGTTGTTCAACTATTGAGAAGTGCCCAGACGATTTGTGTTAAAGGAAGCAATCAAAAAAAGGGGAAAGTCATGCGTGTTGCATTAACTTAACTTAGCTTTGTCTGGAAATGTTAACATTTGATGAAAGACTTTCAGCGACAAACACAGATGAACAGTTGTTCAAATTGAACACAATAAGAGTAACTTAGTAAACGCATTCGTTGCCGAGTTTTTGTTTAGGCATAAAACTCAGCGAAACACTGCTATTAGGGAGTTTTAAGGGCTGTTTTGAATGTACAGTAGTCCAAATATGTTCCTGTCTCTGTAGTTTTAACTCGGTTAATGTTTATATTGGAGAGTTAACCACTGCATTGATGCAGTCCTAAAACAAATGAGCACGCAAAAGCTGTTGTCTGTTTTTTCCCCCTTTCATTTTAAATTTGCAGACTACATACTGGTACTCAACTATGCAAACTCTATACAGTATGTAGTGTCGTATAATCTAACAGTTGAAACATTTCCAAAAAGTTTGCACTTGCGAGAACAGATTTGGAGATTAACCGAAAACTGAATTACAGGTTAGAAACACTGTGCACATTGTATTTAACAAATAATAGCTCTGCAGAAAATAGATGGATGTCAAGCAATGTACAATACAGTGTAATCATCATGTGTGTTATTGACAAAACATCATCGGCATGTTATCCTTAAAATGACAAATTCTTTAGGTGTAATTGGAGGTGAGCAAGTCTAACTTAAGATACCGTTCTTTTGTAGAATGTTTGTCCAAGACCAAAACAATACTGTCTCATTTCGAACACATAAAACTCAACTCAGCTCAACTTAATTTATAGAGCATTTTAAAACAACCGCCACTGCATGCAAAGTGCTCTAGATCGGCCACAAACTAGTCATACAACAACAAAGGCAGTTAAACATTAAATTAATAATACAAAACACCAAAACAATACAAGAGTCTCCCACTGACTCAAAAGCCAAAGAATCAAAATGTGTAAAAGCCTTAAGGCTTAAGTTTGCACCCAAACACAAGTCCACAGACTAATGGTTGTCATTGTGGCTTAGTTTAAATGTTAATTTAATACCATACAGCTTAGTTGTACACATACAGGATGATAGGAGTGACACTGTAATAGGTCTGGCCTTGTCAATGTGTCTACACATCCCGCTGAGATTAACAGCAATTGTTTGCAGATGTTGAAGAGACTCAAGACCCTCCCTCCTCTTCCTCGCTCACATATTCAGAGGGGGAAGACCTCAACAAAGATCACAAGTCATCATTCTTCTGCATAACAGAAAGAATTGAACCGCTTGGCATTGGACCGCACTGTCCCAGCACTCTGTTGATGTAGAAATGTAGTGAGCGCTTTGAGTCACAGATAATTCATGCCTATCTCTGGTGGTTGATCAAAGCTGTGGCAGGAGCTGAGCTGGCATGCTACTCAGCTCTTAAGATAGGTGAGCTAGTGATCCTACGCTTTGCCGTAGACCTCCTTTGAAAATGCTCTTCAGCAGTCCAGTCTTGAATGAGTGTTGAAACCGCTCATTTTATATTTATGTATTTTTTTTGCTTATAATGCTTACTGCGCCATTTCTGCCCTTCCCTCTTACTTGGCATATTCTGCAGTTTTACTGTAGCACAACAGAACTATTATGAAGAAATATTTGGGTGGGAGGTGGGAAGGAAGGAGGAAGTGAATTTTAGTAGGTCAGACTAGCCATCGGCCCCATTACCGGTTTGAAGGTTTTGCTGTGGTTTTAAAAAGTCAAGGTTTCAATAACCGCTGTCATCATTAATGAGCTCTTTGTTAACTTTTTGAGGGTACTTCTAAGCAGGGCACAATGTGATTGGCTGCTTGCAGAGTTGAGTAAACAATCCGTCTCACTGAAGTTAAAGAGAAGCCGGTTGCTTTTTATTTTTCCTCCTCGGCGAGCAGAGATGGGAGGGCTGAGCAGTTACAGGGAGCGGAAGGATGGAGGAAGATGACAGAGAGCAACAGCGCTAACTCCAGCATACTCGGGGATGGCTTTTTGCTGTCGATTTAATGTGCAATGTGCTTAAAAAAAACACAAAAAAACCCCAAGGCCCTTATTTATTTTTTTAATTCTCTTTTTCTTTCTTTAAACTTAACAATGTACAGGTTTCTTAATGTACGAAATATTATATATTTTGTTTCAAAATAAAATAGATTCTGTTTAATGCGAAAAAAATGCTGTTTTTATTTACCCAAATATTTTAAAAAGGTCATTCTAGAGCTGCAGTTTTAACACTGCTATATTTTTTCTCACGGTTATCCTACCGTCACAATCTAATATCGGCCCCTGCTTAGGCCGGACATGGCACAACTCGTAAGAGTGGCCTGGCAAAGGAAGCGGTTGGCTCATTCAAACTGGTATGTAATAGCTCACCGCTGCCCTCCCTTTTTTGCACCATCAACCATGTAGTTTGTCACGGAGCATAAACAGCGGTCATCTCCCACTAGCCCGCTCCTCTGTTTCTCCCACCGCATTGCTTTGCATGCCTTCGTGTGGATAGTGAAGCGAGTAGACGGAGTAACAGGGCGCACAAGCCTCTTTTCAGCCCAGGACTGAGTCATGGAAAGTGGGAGGGTGCCAGATGTGCACGCATGTGAATAAACTGGAAGGCCATCATTCAGATGTCAAACATCTGACAGTTTTTTGCTGCTCTCATGTAAAATTTCTGGCTTGTGTAGCTTGCTTTAATCCATGAAGAACAATGCCAGGTTGTGTTTTCAGTTGAGTCAGGTGGATATGCTGGCTGAGAGTGAATCCATCCACCTCTTCCTCATTTTCTCTTGGGCTTAAATGGTGAAGTTTTCAAATGTGGGCTGACTTTCCATGATTCATAGTTAATGATGAACATTTATGCTAACTTGTCAACACTGATGTAGGTGAGGGGATTTCAAGCTGACAACGTGAGCTACATCTGTGAGCTATCGGCACCAAATTATCCTCTCCATCCCCACTTGGCAATAAACCTTCACCTGAATCGTTTCACTTTACAATTGCCGCTTTATTCACTACAGCTTATTGGTCTGAAGTTGAAATTCATTGACAGAGACTTACTTTTCTTATGTTGCATAAAATGGGTTTGAACCCAACAAATAACCTCAGGAAATTGAGCTCTCCTTACAGTGGCAACTGAGTACCACTCCATCCCACCCTGGATATATTTGGATCCTCTGTGAGGAAAAATCTTTTCCTGGCCATGGGGGGTGTGAAACTGAATATTTACAGTATTTCTTTACAATTTAAATGCAGGCTGTAAGGGTTTGTAAACAAAACTTACCGATCCCTTTCCGCCATTTTCATCTCATCATTTTTATCACATTCTGTTTTTATAGCGTTCGGCCAAGCTTGGGTTGAGCAGTCAGGGGAATGAAGAATGACAGTGCTTTCCTAAAAATACAAAGTGTTGCTACTGTGCCATGCCAGTAATGATTTGTGTACAAATAATTTAGTCAGAGCTGCGCATTTGACAAAAAATTGAGCATCCGTTATTCGACATCCGTCTGCAGTGTGGGTACCCTTCCGTCCGCCATTCGCCTTTTTTTCGAGGGCAAAAAAAAAAGTACCCGCCTACTGACTGCAATCTTTAATAGCAACCTTCCCCCCCACCCCGCCTGGCTGATATTTGAACAGAAAGAATGACTCTCTGTACCATGGAAGCCTGGTCGCTCACTCAAATCTGTCCCCCAAGCAACAACAACTTACTTCTGACTATGCTTTGTCCATGTCTTTTTTTTTTCCTGTTGTTCGTTAACCGTCAGCAAAACGGCCATCCGTCATAGGCGGATAGACGGACCGGTCCGTCACATAGATGGAATGCCCGGCTCTGAACTTAGTTCATCATCTTGTAAGCTGAGAGCTGTCACTCACCACTGTCTGAAACCAGACCACTGAACCTTTTGCCCCAGATAACCACAATGGCATACAGATGCAGAAACACACTTAAAAATGAAAGCACTATTTGCTGATTGTTTTATGATTATAATTTGAATTTTGGAGTCAAATTATGGAGATTAATTGTCATACTAATGTAAACAAAACAAAAAAATCGTCATCCCTCATCTACCTTGGCTTCTGCCAGGAAGCAAACAAATTAGCCAGGAAAAGATGCCTCCAGCAACTGAACTTTGGGGCGGCATGGCTCAGTGGTAGAGTGGTCGTTTCCCAACCCGCAGGTTGTGGTTTCGAGACCCCCGCCATTGTGACCATGTCGAAAGTATCCTTGAGCAAGATACTGAACCCCAGGGTGCTCCTGATCCTATGTCATCAGTATGTAGATGAGATACAGTGTGAAGCGCTTGGAGTGCCAAAGGTAGAAAAGCTCCATTACAAGTGACAGTCCATTTACCAACTTTATTTGGGGGTTATCAGCGGCACTTTGAATGATGGCAGGTGTGTGCTGACTCCCATTTAACATGACTTTGAATATGATTGGTTAATTCAGAATACAGCCATATCTCAAGTTATAAGAGGGTGTCCACACTTGTGCAAGACCATTATTTCAGTTGTTTATTTTTATTTATTCGCTCTCAAGTTCCAAAAAAGAATTCAGTTAAGTGGTATAGGTTTTAGGTCACCATAATGGTGGAATTACCGAACCTGCTACTGCAAGGGGGAAAAAAAAGCCAAATAAAAATCTTTGTGTAAGTCTTGTGAGATCTCAGCATATCTCACAAGATGTCACACATGACTGTGGTTGACGGGAGTAACTGAATGTTTGTGTGACTTAAGCTTTTTTTCCCTTGGAAAATTTCACAGCCACCGTCTACGTCTTTAGAGATATTCAAAAAGGTTTGATTCGATTTTTTTTCCCCCAAAAAATGCAAATGGGAAAAGATTTCTAAAGGAAAGTAGGTTTTCTGAGATTTCCCAGTTGACCTATGATGTATTCCTCTCATCTGTTTAGAATATCCTCGGTTACCCTCGCCCCTTTCCTCTGGAGAACATGAACAAACAAACACAGATTTCGAACCAGACTTCTACAGCCAACCATGTGCAGAGCCATTGGATGGAGAAGGCGAACGTCCAGTAAGTCTAGTGTCCACCTTGTCTTCTGGATCATCCCGTGACAGTCACAGCCTTTTTGGGAGCACCGTGACCCTTCCTTCCTCCTGCACACCACCCATACCAAGCGAGGAGGACATCGACTTGGAGCTGAGCCCGGCCGAAATCGCTTTAGAGCAGACAAAGGACAAGACTCCTGGCCTCGCAGGGTCCAGCAGACCATGGAAGCCGCATCTAATCGGCAACCAGTGGAATAATAACAACGCCTCCTGCAACAGTGCACGGATCCTTCACATCCCGGCTTCGCCTGTCGTCACTGAAACAATGGCGCCCAACCCAAAACTGACCCACGTGGACCGAGTTGTCATGGAGATCATCGAAACCGAGCGCATGTACGTCAAAGATCTGCGCAGCATTGTGGAGGTGAGTCAACATTGTTTTTACTGTACAACAAATCCTCCTCAGCATCAGAAAATGTTTTGTCAGGAAGAATGCAGAGCTATGACTTCATGTCAACAGCCAGTAAAAGCAGATCATCTGTGCAAGCAAGAACTTCAGTGGATATTTGCAGTCTTCACCTGGAATAAAATTCCACACAAATCTGTGAACAACCACAAAGTAGTTCTGACATTAGGCAACTGTATTGGGAAGATTTGTAGCCTATACTGATCATGGTTGTGGGACAGTTCACGGCCTGGTCAAGGTGTTGTACATAAATCAGTGTGTTTATTTACATTGGATTGTGTGCGCTCATATTTGCTGTTTAAACATGGACACAATGCAGGTCTTTCACAGCCCAAGCTTTGCTTTTCGAAACAAGGACATCACAGAGTTGTTGTGGACATCGCAGACATGCGGTGTATTAAACAGTTATTTTACGACTCAACAATTCATTCATCTCTTACCACTTTGTGTGGTCTGGAAACAACTAGCTAAAAGAGAAACGTCTTTGGGACTCGCTCATGCATGTAGCATAGAAACAGGAGCACTTAGTTGTCAGACAATCCCCTGCTACTAATGGTAATGTGTTTAACATGTGAGGCATTTGTCAAACAGGCTGGCTGTAAACCAACAAGCACCTTTCCGCACCTTGACTCGCGCCACACTGGCGTCTTAAGTCTAACAGCTGACAAACACACTTCAAATCATGACCTCCTAGTAGTTCGGTTGACATGCTTGGTCTGGCAACAGCTGTACAGTCAGTCATACAAGATCCTTCCAGCCAACACAAACACCAGTCTCAGGGTGCAAAAGAGCTGCGGGGTTTTCCACAGGCTACAATGTGAGAACATATTCTTGTTCAGATGTATCCGCTACCGCTGCCCTTTTTGTAATTACAGCGCAGCCTTAATCGCGTTGATCCCACGAGTTGTTTTATCACAATGTAGCTCAAATGACGCGAAGAAGTGAGAGAGTCCATCCATGACCTCATCAAAGCAACCTTTTGATATGACACACAAACCAGTGACAGCTGTTCAAACGGTGTCCATCCGGTTATCACTCGCTCACATGCCTCTCATTCTCATTCTCAACTGTCCGTTCAGTGGGAGTGGAGAAAACAGCTGTTTGACCCAGATGGTCTCACACAGCCATATAGATCCCCCAACACCTGGCTTTACCCACCCACGAGTCATCATACCCAACATTATATGAACAGGAATGTGAGGTTCCGTTCAACAGTCGCTCACAGGCTGTAGTCGTAATAAAAAGTATTTTCTATTGCGGCTTGTTGAACTGCAAGGCCCGAGCCTCCCTATCTCCCACACTTTGCTAAAGGTCACATGTGCGTGGTGCTCTCATAGTGTAGGAATCTGCATCCATAATGCCGTGCTGTTCTTTCAGTTGTGAGTACTGTTTGCCTTTTTTCGTCTGTCTTTGCAGCACGCCATCTGGGTGTCAGAGCAAATTGCTGGTGTACTCTTTTAGTTGGTCTCCGCCTGTGTACGTTTGTCTCTTGTCCACATTCCCCGCTACTTGTTTGTATGACACGTGAGTGAGGGATATGAGCGCTGGATGTTTGTCAATCATGACAGCCTATAAATAAATGCAGCAAATCCTTTTGAAGGATCACATCACTAACAAGTTAATTTTCCATGATATCAAAACTGAAATAAATGAAATTGTAACATAGCATATTACGGTGTGGATAATGTGTGGATGGAAAATCAAATAGCATTTGCATACAGTGCGTCCGTGCTCCCTCCAGTGGTATAAATCTGCAAGCGTAAGGATTATACCGCACTCCTTGTCAAATTTCAATATAATCTACATGATTTGTGATGTGACCTCGCCTCCACCATTGTTTTCCAGGACTATTTGGCTCACATTATCGATACGAGCAACCTTCCCATACGACCAGAGCAAGTGTGTGCTCTGTTTGGAAATATTGAGGACATTTATGAATTCAACAGGTATGTTCTTTCCTCTGTTACCATACCAACTAGCATTGTTCCTATTTCACATGATTTTACACATTTTACTCATATGGATCAATGAAGAGGAAAAACAAATGAGCTGAAATCCTTAATTCCCCACATATTGTAATTCTCTCTTTCTTACAACATGTGTACTTGTATGTCATTTTCTAGTTTGATAACCAAGTGTGTGACTGTGATTATATCCAATTTGCCTTTAATTAGGTGATGATATTTCATCCAGTGACTCCAAGCGGGCACTAAAGATACGAAACGCAATTTACGTCAGCGGGTGGCAATTGCTGACCCTATTGCTTGCCAAAACACACATTAACATTCCTCTCATAGTGAAGCGCTACTCTGGTAAATCCACAGAAGCCTGAAAAGTGTAGGATTTTAAAACCCATTTGAAATGGCGTCGAATGATTTGTGTTGGGTTTATTCTTACCGTTTTTCTTTTTCAAAATGTCATTCCACTTGCATCACAGCCAGCGCCTAACTGAAGTTATCTTCGTAAAAAAAAAAAAAAAAATTATATATACAGTATATAAATGCGTTGAGAGCCTGATATTCACTCGGTTGTAAGAGAAGCTCACTAAGATGGCTCAAATTTGGAACAAAAAGGTGAAATTCTGCATTCCTGTTCAAAAATGATAAAACGTTGAGAGCTCACTAAAATTGAAAGATTCCGTAAAACAGTTCAGATGCTGGATGCTCTCTTGACATGTTCACGATGGGTGGTCTATTAAATTTGATAAACACTATATATGTTTCCCAGGCTACAATTTATTATTATTATAGAGAGAAAAGTGTTGGACTGCATCTTTTATTAGGCTTCAAACAAAGCAAGTTCAACCTGGCTTGAGGCTCAGATCCACTGCAATAAGGCTCCTATAGTATTTTACGGTGTGCACTGCCCACTAGTGGCAAGAAAGGACATAACGTGATATTTTTGAATTGTAAGGGAGTCTAATATGAGTACTTTATTGACAATAGGCCCTCATGTATTGCTTTTGAATAATTTATGTTACAGCCTTCATCGTTTTATGGTCTGTTGCATCTCTTTTCAGTGAGTTGTTGCAGTCGTTGGACATGTGTGACAGCGACCCTGTAGCCATCGCTCAATGCTTTGTCGATAAGGTGAGTGTTCCTAGCCCCCTCACTATGTTTTTCGGGAAACGGACGGATACATGTCATGAAATTTTCGGCTCTTTTCCGTTTTCAATTGTATATACTGTTTTATGTCAATTTATTGCTTTATTTATTTATATCTATATTTATTAATACATGTGTCACAGCCTTTTATTGTTTTTGTTCTATTTATTGTATTGTTTGTAAAGTGCTTTATTACAGCTCTAGCTGTTATGAAATGCCCTATATAAATAAAATTGTATTGTATTGTTGTGCTTTGGTTCCACAGAGTGAATATTTTGAAATCTACACCCAATATTGCACCAACTATCCAAAGTAAGAGCTGCAAATGTACTGTTTTAGGATAACTGGAGATATGTTGTATTTCTGACAAACATCTTTTCACAATCCTCTAGTTCAGTCGCAGCACTAACCGACTGCATGAGGAGTAAAACCTTGGCAAAGTTCTTTAAGGATCGTCAGGCTGCTCTGAAGCGTTCGCTGCCTTTGGGTTCTTTCCTTCTCAAGCCAGTGCAGAGGATCCTAAAATATCACCTGCTCCTCCAAGTAAAGACTGCCTTCAGTGGTTGTTCTTGTCCTCTTTTCAAATACCATGCCACATTGTCCTTCATCCTTTTTTTTTATCACTGACAGGAAATTGCAAAGCACTTCGGCCCAGATGAGGAGGGGTATGAGGTGGTCCAGGAGGCCATCGACACCATGACAGGGGTGGCCTGGTACATCAACGACATGAAGAGGAAACACGAACACGCCGTCAGAGTTCAGGTTTGCTACAATTAAAGCGCACAAACACAGTAATGTTTGAGAAGAATGTTGATGCAGTAGTTTACAAGTTGGACAGCTTTTACAGGTAGTTGTTTTCATATGCATATGCATGTGCAGGAGATCCAGTCCCTTTTGATCAACTGGAAGGGTCCTGACCTGACCACTTATGGCGAGCTGGTGCTGGAGGGCACCTTTCACGTCCTACGGGCAAAGAACAGTCGTACACTCTTCCTGTTTGAAAAGATGCTGCTCATAACCAAAAGAAGAGGAGAGCACTATGTCTACAAGACTCATATCTCGGTATGCTTTTTTCATAGATTTAAAAAAAAAAGAGATTTATGTCTTTATAAGGCCTCTTAAAATTACAGAATAATTAACAAAATCCATGTTTAGGTGGTTTTAAGGTCTGATGACATGATTTTAGTGGTAAATAATAATGACAAATTGAGCATTATATGATGTTCAGAGTAACTGGTATACGTACTGTATACTTTAATGTATTTTCAATGTATTTTCAAAGTTTCAGGGTAACGATTATTTTGGGGCGGGGCCAGCTTCTACAAGTAACCCTGGGACTGAATTGCTGGACTGTGAAAAGACATATACTGTAAATATGTCTTTGGGATTGAATACATTTTAACATGTTAACTCTATTAATGTGATTTTAGTGTTCCACCTTGATGCTGCTTGACAGTGCAAAGGATCCTTTGCTTTTCAGTGTTATCCACTTCAAGCATCCCAAGCAGCCCCATACAGTGCAGGTATATGGGATTTTTTGTGCATGGCCTCAATTGTCCTTTGACAAATACTGTGTTTTCAACCTAATTTGAGTTTGTAATGTTTACAGTGGCAATAGACAGTGAACACAATCCCATTAAAACATGACTTTACCATTGGTATTACAAATACCAGTCCATTTGGGAATTCCATTTTTTTCAGAGACGGCAGAAGACTCCTGAAACATGCGTATAAATCAACAACAAAAAAAGGGCAAGTCCAGACCTACAGTAAACCCAATTGACCTCACCTGAGTCAACCCCCCAAAATTCTTTGCAATGCGATCTATGCGCCTTCACTTGTCTAAAAATGGCATTCTGATTAATACTGCGTTTGTTGGAAATGAGTTGAGTAGTAAAATCCGTCCGTTTCTAGCCATCTGGGGGCATCCATTTTGTCATTTCTTTTGACTGAAAATTTCATCACAGTTGCTCAGGTAACAACCAATCACGGCTCAACTGTTGAATTTCAACCATCTATCTAACTATCTCTTTAGGAGTTGTAAAAGTCCTCTTAGTCTTTCATCCTCTTCAGACGGCATTTACAACTCCTGAAGAAGACAGAAGTGTAATGTCAAAATTAGTACAGATAACTAAAAAAAACCCTCATTAACCTCGTGCTTCAACAAAGTATTACATGCTTGAAGTTGTCCTTACCAGCTTCTCTCCCCCTAGTAGATACTGTAGATATTTTTTCACTGTAATTGTACTGTATTGTTTTGATACTTTTTATCACTGTCATTTTTTTACTTGAGAAAAACAGGCCTGAGTGTTCACTTCCTTTGTCTCCTTTATTTTTAAGAATGATCACGCTAATCAACAGTTTGTTTAGGATGCTGCTAGTGTGCTGCATTGTGTTTTGTGTTGTCATGCCAGCATGCGCCATCTGTATCTTTAATGACATAGACAAGGGTTTATTGTTGTAGGCCAAATCTGTAGAAGAGAAGCGTCTCTGGGCCCATCACATCAAGAGGCTCATTCTCGAGAACCACAACGCCATTGTTCCGCCAAAGGTACACAACAATGTCCATTCACTGTATAACTTCATCTCTTCACTTTCCCAAACGTTTTGTGACACAACTCTCTAATTCCGCTCATATTTTAGGCAAAAGAAGCTATCGTGGACAGTTCTAATTGTGAGTATGATTAGAGAATTGTGATTGTTCAAGAAGTGGATTTGTTTTTATGTTAATTTGCATTCTGTGTCTATTCATATTGTAAACAAATTGTAATTGTGAAGTAAAATGAGTGTGGTGATCGTCCTTGTCCTACTTAGGTGTTGGGAAGTACCACTGTAGTCCAGAGAGGGAGAAGAGAGCAGATTCCTACCAGTCGGATAACTTCCATCTTACAGGATGGAATGGGAGGAGGAGATCAGGTAAAAGTTTGTAGACCCCATTTTGTACCCGTCAAGCCCATCTGAATATATTCACATAAATAACCGTAGTGTTTGGTAATGGCATTAATTGCCTTTTTTGTCCCCCCATCTCTTTTAGAACCTGCTAAACAAATCATAAAAAGTACAAAAGGTCAGTATATCGTTCACATCATATTTGTCAAACGTGTTTATAGTAGCGTTATGTAGATGCAAATTTTCTCTACTGGCCTAGAAAGCTATCGAACCAACGTGATGGTTCGTATCATAGAAGAGCTTTTCAAATTGCCATCGCACTTGTGCTTTGTTTGCACGCAAAGATGGTTGCTAACCAGATCAAAAGACGCACACCCACTCCCACTCCACTGGCCTCACCCATAATGAAGTTAATTAAATGGCATTGGCGCAAGGCTCCGTCCTTCACAAGCTCTTTTCAACACGCAAATTCAGCTTTGCCCTCGGATCTGCTCACATTTGTCATAATTGTCCATTATGAAATAGAAAACCTTTGTATTCTTGTCCCACGGTTATAGTCTATTGCTCCCAGTTTACATCCATTTTGCACACCGATGTAATGAAGATGCAATTTTCATGTCAACCTTGCCATCTCAGTCATCACAACCTGGATAATTGCATCATGTTCAGTTTGAGAGAAGGATGCTTTGTAATTGACATTTATCTAATCACAAGGCCTCCCATGAGTCTGGGCCAGACTAGCCACTGGTCGGCTCAATCACTGCTTGCATCACGACCGTAATTGCACAAGATGCATGTGATACTCGTCTTATTTGCGCATGAAATATTGAACTTGAGAAAATCAGGACATCATCTTTTGCTAATTACTGCTCTTCTCTGTTTTCTCTCCGCCCTATACAGATGTTATGAAGGTAAGTGTTGGAAATGTGCACCGGCACATGTATTCACAATCTATCCACAGTAGTGTGCTGTGCTGCTAAAATATGGTTTGCACATTGTCAAATTTTAATCCCAATGTCGAAATGACTTTGATAAGAACAGCCAAAATTCATTTTTACAAAACATACAGACACTTTCCATGGACCACCAAATCATATCTCAGCTTAAAGAGCAAGTCAGCCCAAACATTTTTTTTCAAGAATATGTTCTATGCAGGCCCACTAGTTGAGACAAGGCATTCTGATTAATATTGCGCTTGTGGAATATGAGTTAAGCAGCAAAATCTAGCCATCTTGGGGCGACCATTATGTCACTTCTGTGGACTGGAAATGACATCACAACTGCTCACAACGACCAATCACAGCTGTGAGCAGTTGTGGTGTCTTTTTCAGTCAACAGAAGTGACAAAATGGCCACCCACTGAGATGGCTAAAAACGAGTGGATTTTCCTGCTTAACTCATATTCCACAAACGCAATGCCTTGTTTCAACTAGTGGGTCTGCAAAGAACATATTCTTGAAAAAAAATATGTTTGTTCTACGCAAGCCCACTAATTCAAACAGGGCATTCTGATAAATATTGCGTTTGTGGAATAAGTGTTAATCCACTCGTTTTTAGCCATCTCAGGGGGCGGCCATTTTGTCTTCTGTCGACTGAAAATGGCATCACAACTGCTCACAACGACCAATCACGGCTCAGATTCAGAAAACCGGTCAGCCGTGATTGGTCCTTGTGAGCAGTTGTGATGTCATTTTCAGTCGACAGAAGACAAAACGCCTGCTGGGAACATATTCTTGAAAAAAATATGTTTGTGTTGACTTCCGCTTTAATGACTCCGTCCCATTAAGAACATCACAAGTGTCTGTGACCTCACACACAGCATGCAGAGAGTGAGAGTGCCCTGCTGTGGGACAGGCACCCGCCTCAGCCTGCCCCAAGTGTCAGGACTCCGGCCTCCAGTCCAAGCGAGCCCCTGGATGAGAGGCCTGCTGCGGAGGCCGCTGTGCTGCAGCTAAGTTCCACTCGGGCAGAAGTGCGCTCCTCACCTGGTGAGGGCAGCCTGAAGCCTCCGATGACAGGACGGGACAAACATGAGGATGAGGAGGAAGAGAGTTACAAGGAGGAGGATTTACTGATGGGTGACGAGCAGGTAGCCGACTTTGCCAGCTCGGTGTTGGCAGCCATCTCCTGCTGGCACTATAGAGCCCGGGCTTTGCTTTCTTCTCACTTCACAACGGTGAGGGTTTCCAGCCACCCACGGCTTTGCCGTTTCCGGCTACGTTCCGCTCGCTCACCGCTCCTCTCGACCCCTCTTTTCGCCCACGGTGGCCCTCGTCCCACTCCGTTTGTATGTACGCATCCCACTAACAGCTGCATGTGCGCTATGTACAATGAATGAGTCAGGTTGTATTCATGTTCTGGTGGGCTGAAGCGCGCCCGCACTGGTAGATGTGATCACAGAGGGGCAACATGCGGCTCATGGTCTTTGTTTGCATGCGTCTATCTCTGCACGCTTTTATCTTGTTTTTCTCGTCTGTCCAGTGTCAGTGTCAGCATGCTGTGTTTCATGATTACTTTTAAATGAAATTTGTGTCCTCATTTGCATGACAACCGTTGACAGAATGTGCTCTGCTTGACTTCAAAGGTGAATGCAGCCGGTGTATTAAATGCTTATAATAGCGCAAGATTTGGCCGGCTCTTTGATCAACATTTTCCCTTCCGAGTTTTCATGATCACCTGCGCTGTTATAGCACAATGGATTGTGAATATGTGTCGTTTCATTTGGAAGAGTTTTAATATTTATCAAAGGCTACTTGAATCAATTTCAAGTGTCTCTGTCAATAATTATACTTCTGTTGAGCACCACTTGCATTTTTAAAAGATTTTGAATGAGATGTTTTGTATTTGCGTCTACTCTTTCAGGACGACGAAGTCAGCGATTCCGCTCAGTTGACTGACACGCCGAGAAAGGAGACTCGAGAAACTCCCAGCCATGAAGACAACCAGAGAGATACTGGCTCGGTGAATAAGTCTTGCTCATTCTCTGCTACAATAGGCAGATCTAGTTTTATCTATCTATCTAGTATCTAGTTTTGCAGGAGCGCCACATTTCACCGAGGCCCTTTTAAATCATGTGGCACCGTATTAGTACTGCTCTCCTGCAGTCAGCGTTTTGGGTCCAACTGCAGCTCTTACTCTTCTGAGCAGAGTGCACATCAGGCTTATTTTCCAGGGCTTATCTCCAAATTGCTCGTCATGCACTCCAAAATAGCAGGTAACACGTAGAAACAAATTCATCAGCACTGTGAATATATTTATTTGAAGTGGAATGTTTGGAGAGCACAGTGCAAATGCAAAATGCACTTAGTCGTCATAGGTTAGGTCATCCTAATGAAACTCAATTGAGCCTCTGAACGTAAAAGCAAAAGCATCAAGTTGCAGATGCTTTTGATTCGACTGCTTGGTTGACTTTGAAATGGTCCATTAAGATAATGGCGAGCGCAGAGTGCTTTCAGACTTTCTCCGTTTTCCAATGTTTAATTGCATCCCTTTTTCGCAAACATATTTGTCATATTTCAGGTCCATTTGGACGAGCTGCACCCTTCGGACCGTGTCCCCCAAGCAGAAAACATCCATCGACTGCCCGAGTCACCGGGCCGCCCCTCCCCAGCGCAAGAGGCCGCCTCTCCAGAGTCCACTGCGATTTTTCCAGAAACTGGCGAAGAAGAGGAGGGAGGAAGCGACTCGTCGGGTCCTCGAGTGGAGGAAACGAGCGCGCCAATGAGTCGCGAGCTTTCCGAGGAGGAGGAAGAGGAGGCCGTGGCCGGGAGTTTGAGCATCCTACCGTGTTCGGTGTTAGACCGAGCGAGTGTAATCGCCGAACGCTTCATCACTGGCCTATCCAGGCGCAGCAGCCTGGTCTCTGAGGATCTGGGCTCCCTGGCCTGCTCGTCACCTTTGACCCCTAACGAAGTCTTCATAAGCCCCTCCACCTGCACGGACTCTGAAGAAAAGTCCCGAGTGTCACCAATTGTGTCGCCTTCTCCGACTCCTGAGACTGAGCCACCCGTGCGTGAACCCGCCCTCACTGAAGGGGAACGTCGGTCCACCCTCTCCAAACAGGATCTCCTCCTGATCCACAAGATCAGGAGATATTATGAGCACGCCGAGCACCAAGACGCCAACTTCAGCGTCAAGCGCAGGGAAAGTCTATCCTACATTCCAGCCGGGCTGGTGAGGCACCTGAGCCGACAGCTTAACAATATTCCAGACCAGCACGCGGTCCCGGTCCACAGGAAAGTCCTCTCCCGATACAGGCCTACTTCTTGGTCTGTGTTTGACCTTCCGGGCTTAGAAAAGAGTCCAAACGCGGCTGAATCAGAGAGATCAGAACAAGTGAAGACTAGATCACCCAGTGCCACGGATTCTTCTACCACAGATGAAGACTTCCGACCTTCATCAGAGATGATCAAAGTTTGGCAAGACATGGAATCGGAGGAGGACGTCCCGCAGACTGGAGATGAGAAAAATATACTCTTTGACTGTTTGAACTCCTCAGGACGTAAACTCAAAAAGCAAACATCCCTGATTCTAGAAGCGAGTGAAACAAGTCCCTCGTCTGATGGTTCAAATGTTCTGGCGGAAGAGACCGACTCGGCTCAAGAGTGCAAGCAGCTTCCGACCTCTGTGACTCAAGGGAAGAGTCTGGTCCAGCTGCCCAGGATCATTAGCTTCAGAGCCAGTGTTGACGAGGACCAGATCTTACAGGACATGGGCAAGATGAAGAATAAGGTGTTCCAACTGGCACGTCAGTACAGCCAGCGCATCAAAAACAACCGACCCATGGTCTGGCAGAGGAACCGGGAAGCCTGCGGTCAACAAGGACCCAAGAACATGCCTGCTGTCTTCGAGGAGAAGGTCAAGAAAAAAGGTAAATGCGAGGTGCCTTTGTGAAGCAGTGAACCCCAAATAGTCGGAGGTTAGCATTTGCCAATTCGCTTAATAATCCTTTTTTTTAATTTGATTTTTGGTGATTTTCTGAAAAACTCATCAATTTGCTTTTTTTTTGTGCTCAATTTAAAGCAATGAAAAGTATTACATGGCCACCATCTTGGTGACAAGGAAAAGAAGTGAGTCGAGGAGCTGGCAAAGTAAAGTTGTAGGGGAAAACTCGTAGTTTGGATTTGAAATATTTCTCTTTTTTGACACCAGTCTTTGAACCTTTTGACGCAACTTGTAGTTTGGCTACGATTCCAAATCAAATTGCAAGTGACTGGCGTTGCAACTGCACAAGTGTCTATGGCCCATCAAAATGATGAGAGATTGTTGTCACATGTACTTGCCAGAAATCCCTGCAGTTTCATCAGTGAGGCAGCCTCCCTTACTATTTTTGTTCTCCATCAATTTTAAAGGAACATCAGTCACTTTTGTGCCACATTTTCTCCACTTAATGGTTATTATCTTCACTGTGGCCAGTATTTAATACCTTGGGAATTCTTTTGTCTCCTGATTGATACCTTTAAAAAATTAAATTCCTCCGATGCTGTGAAATCTCTCTGTAGACTATGGCTTGTTCTGAAAGATGCGAGTACGAATTTTTCAAGAAAAGCTTAATTGAACAGCTGAACTTTAGGGGATACCCTCTAATACTGTTCAGCTGTTCAATTTCAGAGACACGAAATGGTGGCAGTTGTGTGCTGACTCCCATTTAAAATAAGTGTGATTGGTTAATTCTAAACAGCCACATCTCCGGTTATGAGGGTGTGCACACATGCACATCCGCATCTGACTTTGTCCTCCTGATGAAAAGTAAAAAAAGAAAAAAAAAGGCATTTGAAGAAGAATGGGTAGACTTTTTCTATGTACTGTATGCCTGTGTGTAACATTGTCTCCTTTGTAAGTGATGTTGCTCTGTGTGTGTTAAAGTACAAATTGAAGGTTTTAATGCTTTTTACATTCAATGGTAACAGTAAGTTAGCAGATGTTCAAATACATTTTTAGCATGATTTCTCTGTATGGCAAACTTTCACCAATTGTGGGTCTGGCACATATCACTTACTGTACTGTGCGGTTTAAAAAAAAAAAAAAAAAAAAAAAGGTGGTTTAAGCCAGCCAAGTGTTTTAACAAACAAAAAAAATGGATGGCAGCAGATTGAACGCATATGCTCTACTATGTGTTTGTATTTCATGTGTGCAGGTAAACCCAACCTGAGACTGCCCTTGACCGCTTGTGAAGAGATGGTCATCCATGAGGTGAATACACCAAGTCCGGTCCAGACTCCAAGTTCTGCAGCCAGCTCCCGCAGCACGCTGACCGACCCGCAAAGCCCCCAGTTGGAGAATTTCCACTGGCCTGACGTGCAAGAGCTGTGCTCCAAATACAACCCCAACAGACCTGACAGCGACTCCTCAAACGACTCACTAGAATGTTCCCCGGCAAAGTGCAATTGTTGCTCTCACACAGACCCTCATAAAGACGTGCCGCAGTGTCCAGCGGCAAAACCCGAGATCTGGTACAAGGAGAGGGCGGACCAAGACTGGCCTCGGCCCCGGTCCAAGCTGCTGTGCAGGTGGAGCTCGCTGGAGCACATGCTTGGATCCCTGCCACTCCATGAAGTGCAGAACCTGCAGGAACCCGTTCGGACCTGCTGTGCTAGCAGTCCGGCGTCTCTGACCACCGCACAATGCAGCGTCCTCGCAGGAGGAGACGAGCAACTGGAGGACGGCTTGAGATGTCCCGGCAAGTCAGCTGCTCTGAGTTCAGCCAAGACGTCGGAAAGCCACCTGGTGAAGAGTTTACGGGAGAAGTTCCAGAGTTTAAGCACCAGCTCGTCAACATGTTAACTGCTAATATTTATCTTTACTTACAGGGAATGACTACAACTAGTCTGTGCAGTGCAGTCCGCATTGGACTCACCCAGCGATGATTTGAGAAGGGATGTTATTGGTCCATGCAATGTGGGGAAACAATGTCTTTAAAAAAAACACGTGTGTTGCAATATTTGTACATTTGGGACTTTTCCCAACTCATTGGATGTAAATGTGTTGATTATCCCCTTATTAGGATCCTTACTATTGTGATGATAGGCTTCTGTTTAGTTCTCACTCACTGTTGGCGATTTAATACTATCACAATTAAAGCATAACAAGTGGATGTGAGAAGATTACCTCAACTAAGCTGACCGCGCACCAAAGAATTTCCTTTGTTGGCCATCAATGTAAAAATCCTTTTGTGACAGCAGTCATTTGACTAATTACAGCTGTTTTCATGCATCACTGGAGCTTTATTATTTTCCCTCAAATGTATATTTTTATTGAGTTAATATTTATGAAGCTTTATTTTGGGGCAAATGTAGGCATGTAAATAGCGACTGTATGAACTCCTTTTGAAAGCTTTCTGTTCCAGAAAGACTACTTGAAGTTTGCCATATTTGCAATACAAACGGCAATGGCAGGTGGCCGCTGGTCACTGCTGTCATGGACTGATGCCCATACAGTATTCACATGATGTATATAGTCCGCATCTTTCTGAGGCGTCTATGAGAAGACTGCATTCATGAATAAACCTTATTTGTATTAGTCTCAAATGCACTGACTGCTGTATGCATGCATGAAGTATTCATAATGGAGTAATAATGTGAATACAAGATATCTTGCCTGGCATTTGCTCATTACAATCAATTATTGCGAATACAAGTTTGATCTGCACTCAAAATAACATTTGTATGTCAGAGATTCTACACAATTGTATTTTGTTTGTTCAGCGGTATATCAACTTAATATTGTCAACATGGAAAACTGCAATTGTGCACAACAGCTTGACAACTTTTTTTTTTTTTAGTGTCGTTACAGTTTAACATGGCTCTCTTATAATGTTTCATTATTCATTTAACACTCAAGCTCTCTTTGTAGCAATTATGCCAATATTGTTCATGCATATAGTGAATTCTCCATTTTCCAAATTAAGCGTAGTCTTTGAGGGTCCTGATAAGTAGGTTGTCTGCAATTCATCAGTAGTTGTTCAACATAATATAATGCAAACGTAAGTACTGCATTGATCTTGGACGCTAATGGGGCCAGCAGAAAATACACTATAGAAATGTGCGCGTGTACGTGCGTGCGAGCCGCGTGACGTAGCGCGCCAAACAACCCCAGCTTTGCCTTCAAAAACCGAGCGTCAATTTTGCTAACAGTAGTGCGAGCTACACCGGATGTTAGCGCGAACCGACCATCACCGTAAAAGAACATCCGTTCTCCTCAAAGGTGTCTATTTTATTTTGACGTGTGTCATATCGGCTAGCTGTAGTTGAGCGACTACAAGTAGAGCGGAAACCACAGACGCGCACTTCGCCGCCAAATGACGAGAAGCAACAGCGCGGGTGCGCTCCTGTTGACCATCATTTGTCTTGAACTTTTTTTCGTACTTTTGGAGTGGGGAAAAACAGGTTTTATTCTTTATGAAGAATGGGCTGTGCAATATCTGGCTTGGCTGAAACTGGAGACTTGGGAGAAAAGAGCACTCACGATGCTGGTGATGGTGGTGGAGGAGGAGGAGGACATCCCAGCCTAGACCAGATTGACATGATCAAGGACTCGTGGAAAGTTATCAGGGACGACATAGCAAAAGTTGGTATCATAGTATTTGTCAGGTAAGCCTGTTGACGCCTATTAAATGACTAAGTCGTTGTTGCATGGGCATAAAACTGCAAAATTCAGATCACATACGTTTAGTAAACATTCATCCATTCAGGGGCAGAGTTACGTGGTGGCCAGGGGTGGCCGTCCTGCCATGTTCACATGGATGCAGTATTCTTGGATCCCTTGATACTCTGCCACAATTCATTTATATTAACTGCATTTGAAGAACAAATTTACAATTGGTCTAAATACAAATTGTAAAAGAATCTGTCAGGGCTTCACACTTACTTTTTAAAAACTAGGAGCAGAGTGGCCCCTAACCTGAAATTTTAGGGACGTAAGAAATTTCGGTGCACACAGTAAGTGGACTTTCATAGTAAATATTCATTCCACCTATTTCCACTATGTCACTAGTAAAACAAAAAAATATGCAATATGCGATGTCTCATATTTTACAAACGTGATTTATATACACTATATATACATTTCATTTGCCTTGGTGAGCCCCATGATGTGATGCAATGGGCTAAAGCAGGAAGCAAAAGCGGAAAGTCAAGCAAAACAGGCCTTGACTTTGACACCTGCGATTTAAAGTCTTTGACGAACCTTCCATGCATGTTTTTGGAATACAAGCTTGGAGAAAACAAGCATGGGGAGAACAAACTCCGATTCAAGATTCTAACCCAGAACCTCAAAACAGTGAGGCAGACATATCCTAACCACTTGAACAGCAAGTACAGAATCTTGACCTTTTAACATAATGCATCTGTGGAATTCTCTGCAGATATTCCAAATCATGCAAGATGTTGCCTTCCATTTGTGACCAATTTTATTGTGTGCTGACCTACTGGCTGACATATTGCATTCAAGCCAACATACTCCATCATGATGACCCTGCAGTGCGCCATTTATTGCTCAAAAGCCTGCAGTAATAACAACGCATCCAATCTTAACATTACATAACGTACAGCTCTGGCTCTGCGGCTCTTTACCATCAATGGCAACAGTAATGTATTGATCAGTGTGTGGGTGAAACATGAATGGGAAATAAAGCATCTTCCCATTTTATTCAGCCCACCTGCAAAAGCTAATGAGGCAGGAGAAAAATATTTATGAAGATAATAATGGCAGAGAGATGTCAATTGAATGTTTATTAGGGTGACTGGACATAGAGCTGTTTCTAATATTTTGAATGGACCCCAACCTTAATATTGTATGGGTTCACAAAATGAACCTTGTAATGCATTTTTTTTTAAAACTTTCTTAGAAATGATCATTATTAATATGAGACTTTTAAGGGTATTAATAGGAGTACATCAGAAATGTGATAACAACCTTTACCTTAACTTTGTTGTTGACGCTAGCGCTTGTACTGGCTAATGGCGCGGCTGTCTGATGTAGTGGCCAGTGAGTGAACTGTACATGTGAAACGACGTGGTGGATGTTTAGGCCTCAGCTGTTGGATGTAGAGCACAGGGCTTGTATAGGTCACTTGGCTTGGAGCCCAATTAATGCCATGCGTCCTCAGTGTGACCTTAGCGTGTTAGCCTGGGAATGGATGAGCCGCTTGTGGCTACGTCAGAGCCTCGCCGTGACTATTATTATGAAAGTAGACTTTCATCTCCCTCTACAAAGATGCTTTCTTGTATCGTTTTAGCTCAGATAGACATATGCCTGAACATATGCAGCGCCAATTAAAATTCCATGTGAGCGTTTACAGTGGCGCATTGTGTGAAGGAGAGCGAGTACGTCTCCAAAAGAGGGGGAAAACACACAAAGAAGGATAAATAAGCGGTAGCGCTGTGCAGTGTCAGTGTAATGACAAGGTTAGGGACGGGAGGGTGACGATTGAATAAAAATAAATGTCTGCTCTGACAAGTGTGTGTGTTTAGGACAAATAGTGAACACATCATCAATGTTATGGATAAAAGCATCTCCAAAGGAGATAGACAATTCTGTTTTTATTTTCAAGTATTTAAATGTGGAACTACCACATAACTTGGGAGACAGCAGTGAATTTTTGGTTGAATGTTTCATTTGAGCAAAAGTACGTGATGGACAGCTGTGTCCTATTAAATTGATTAAAATAAAAACAAAAACAAATAGCACCAAATGTCCACACTCTGTTTTCAGATTTAGAAACATAAGACTTACACTAGTTAGAACCAACATGAAAACCAGAGAGCCGTCTATGAATGAAAATCAAATAATAGCTGATAATAATTGTTGATCTCGTCTTATTTTCATCTTTCGGTGTTGACGCCAAATGTTCCCAGGCTACAGCAAAAATAAAGAAATTGGCCGTTATTTCCTCTTTGACAGTATAATATTGCTGACTTTGCATAGTTACGTGAGGTGTTCCTAATGATGCGGCCAGTGAGTATTTGCGACCGCCTCACAGTCACCACGTCAGTGATGCATTGTGGGTGCATGACTAATATCAAGCAGCTCAGCAGGAGAGCAGAATGTTTTCTGATTGGTTGGCAGCACACGTAAAGGCATCAATGATTAGGAAGGTGAAATAACAACACAACATGACACATGATGACCTCTTGAGTGACAAAGTAGAAGACGGTGGACCAAATTGGCAATAAAAAGCGTTCACGCAACACAGTGTTGCAGATTGACGGGCGGGAGGGGCTAACGATGACAGGCTGCTCCTCTCACAGCTTCACCCACGTCTGCTTGATGCCGTCGTCTTGGTAACAGGCTCTTCGAGACCCACCCCGAATGCAAGGACGTGTTCTTCCTGTTCCGAGATGTCAAGGACCTGGAGAGGTTGCGGACCGGCCGCGAACTCAGAGCACACGGACTACGGTAAGTCACATGGTCAGTCAAACCTGAAGCCTGAACTCCATTTTCACACATTATACACACCTCAGTTCCAGTAAAGTTGGGACATTGTGTAAATTGTAAATGAAACCAGATTAAAATGATTTGCAAATTCATTCCTAGCTAGTAGCTACGTTCAATGAAATGCACTACAAATACTCAATATTTAATGTTCGAATGTAATTTCTTTGGTGTATTCAGTTGAATATACGTTAGTACAATAAAAACATGCATCCCGGAACAGACTTGCCTTTTATTTGTAAAATGTTTTCTGTTGTTGTTGAAAGGCATGAATCAGAAATGTTACTACGTACGATTTCAAAGGAAATTTTGGAACAGTTTATTTTTTTATTGTTCTATAAGAGTGGGTGGTGACTTGACAATACTAAAATTCAGATTCCAGGGTAACAACAGTTACAACAACCACTGCAAATATTACTGTACAGTTTCCAATACAATATTTCAGATGCAAAATCAATTTGGTCATAGTCTGATTCTAAAAAGGCAGCACTTCTGTGGAACTCACAATGGCAGAGTCATAAAAATGTAAACCAAAGCAATCAATCAAAACTGAGCATTGTTACTTCAATTTCATCTCTAATTTCCATTCTTTTTTTAACTGCTAGTTTTGTGCTACCATCACAGACATAAAATGCAGATCAATTGGTCGCAACTTATGTCTTATTCTCTTATCCTACGTTTCATTGAATGAGATGAAACGTGAAGTCATGCTGCAGGCATTGCAGTGCAAGTTGTCAAATAATTATAAATTCCCACTCCAGTGGCTTGCCAGTTTGTCTGAGGCAGCCAATTATTTCCTGTGGAGATAAAGGTGCATAAGCTTGCGTTGCATTCAGTGGCACGCACACACTGGCTTGACTTGTGCAAGTGTGTGGATGCGCATTCAAAGTCGCATCGCCATTTGAGCAGCCGAAGCATGAAATGTCAGCAGCCTTCCGCCGCGGAGCTGCTGCGCCACTCTCGGATTCAAATTGATCAAGACCACTCTTTTCTCTTCATTTTCAGAGTCATGTCTTTTATTGAGAAAAGTGTGGCCAGGTTGGACCAACTGGAGCGACTTGAGGCCCTGGCCATGGAGCTGGGAAAAAGCCATTACCACTACAACGCCCCTCCGAAATACTACAGCGTAAGTCCTCGGTGATCTGTTCTTTCGGTCGGCGCCGCGCCGCTGACTCTATGGCATAATTCAATGCCGCTGATTGAGTTTCAACTCAGTGGAGGGCCGCGCAGTGGGGGACTCACCCGACTTAATCCACCTCTCATTGCCATGACTATCGCATTGCAGTTAGAGAAAGTTACAAACGATCAATACTATAAAAAAGCTCAATGTGACAGTTCAGAATCAATATTCATCTGATAAAATGAAAAAAACCTAATTAAAAAGATAAAGTACATCGGACTCGCCAGTGACGCTGATTGCACTTTTTTGATGAGTTAGGTCTAACAGCTGAAGAGGAAGTCAACCCAAACACATTTTTTTCAAGAATATGTTCCCATGCAGGCCCACTAGTTGAGTTAAGCAACAAAACACACCCCTTTTTAGCTATCTCGGGGGGCGGCCATTTTGTCATTTCTGTCGACTGAAAATAACATCACAACTACTCAGGGCTCAGTTGACGACCAATCACGGCTGACCTGTTTTCTGAAGCTGAGCCGTGATTGGTCGTTACCAGAGCCAGCAGTTGTGATGTCATTTTCAGTCGACAGAAGTGACAAAATGGCCGCCCCCTGAGATAGCTAAAAAGGGGTGTGTTTTGTTGCTTAACTTAACTAGTGGGCCTGCATGGGAACATATTCTTGAAAAAAATGTGTTTGGGTTGATTTCATCGCTGGCAGATTAGTTTGGACAGAAAAATCTAGCATCCATAAAGAATGAATAACTACAGTTTCTTGAAACAAATGTTTCAGTTGTAGCTCAGCGTACGTCCTCGCTAGCCCTGACCGTTAACCATCATTTCATTTCACAACATCTTGACAGTATGTCGGAGCAGAATTCATCAGTGCCGTGCAGCCCATCTTGAAGGACAGCTGGACCGCTGAGCTGGAGGAGGCTTGGAAGGTGAGAAGCGCGCATCCTCCTTGAATGCCAGTGATTGGTTGTTACCTGAGCAACTGTGATGTCATTTTCAGTCGACAAAATGGCCACCTCCTGAGATTTTTTATTTATTCATTAAATTTGAAGAACAAGTATACAAAAAACTTACAATAAACAATACATGTCAGGGGGTATAAACACCTTACATACATTAAAAAACTTTATTTTTTAGAACAAATAGTAATTGTTTTTATTGTCTTTTTGTTCAGTGAGCTACTGATCACTTTTATATAAGACTCAGTATCATTATAAAAGTGTTTCACATGTGGTTTCTGGTCACTATATTTGCATTTGTGAAGATGGAATTTAGCAGGGATGGGTAACACATTTATAATAAAGAATACATCTTTTTTTCTCTTGACTCCTAAAAAAACAAAACATCTTCCCATTTCAAAGTAAAGTCCATGTAGAGTTGTCCAATAATAAATCTACTGAAGTCCCTCCAAAAAGTGGTGGAGTGTGAGTGTGACAGATCCAGAAGAGGTGCTGAACAGTCTCATGGTGGTTTCCACAGTAAGAACAGTTCAAAATGTCCCTTTTAAATTGTATTCATATAATGATTTACAGGATAACATTTGTGAATAATTGTATATGACACGTCTTTCACCTTATTTATTACAAAAAAAAATTGTTCAGTATTGTCCATACTTCTTTCCAGTCGGTATCACCGACAAGGCCGCCTCTTGAGATGGCTAAAAACGAGTGGATTTTGCAGTTTAACTCATATTCCACAAACGCAATATAAGAATATATTAAGAAGATTAAGAATGTGCCACGTGACCAACGAAACCAACTAGTTCACTCGGTGATTTTCAGACTCACCACTTTACACGTCTTTATCGAGTAAGTGCTGCTCTCTTGTGGTCGAAAGTATTGTTGCCCGTGTGTGGTCGATTCCAGACTATGTTCCAGTACGTGACCCGCCTGATGAAGAAAGGCTACGAGAACGAGGAAAGACAGAACCAGGCGGCAGCCTCGCCGAAGGAAAGAAGAGACAAGGGGAACACAGCACTATGAGAGGCTCACTCATTCTTGGTGTACATGATGGCCCTTCTATAGCAGAAAGGACCCAAACACTACAGTGACTTTTTCAACAGCACTTTATTAGTCAACTTACACGGCACGCAGCACCGGACGCTCAGGATTCTCCATCCAGAAGTCAAACGCGCCTTTCAGTATATCTGAAACTTGTACGTGATTCTGTGCAATTTAACTCCTGGCTGAAGTCCGATTCGCATTTTCAATGAACTGAAGCTTTCGACAGAATTTTTTTTGTTTGACAAAGTAAGAGGGCCAGGCGGCTTTAGATTTCCATAAGAAGGATGCTATAACCATTGTACTTATTCCATTGCAAAAAATAAAACTAATTGAAACTCATGAAATGTGATTTTAGTAAAACTCTTAAATGCACTTCTTGTGACAAATTGGTACATTTAAAAACATCCCTCAAAAAAAAAAAAAAAAAAAAAGAAGTCAAATCTAGAAAGCAACTGCCTTGATGATCCTAATTTGAACATAAATAGGGAGCGTAGCCACTGAACCAAAGAAAATGCATCCAACAGTGTGGATCTTCTCCAAAGTTTGATTTGTGCGGTACAAAACAATCCTCCCAGATGGCACGGAACAGTCATCGACGACACAAAATATCAAAGTGGTCACTGGATGGATGAGCACGGATAATCTTCTGACATTAGAACGGGATCAGTTCATGAGCCTTTGAGTCAGTTGCTCACTGGGTGGCTTTGGTCTTCTTGCTTTTGCTCTTCTTGTCTTTCTTTTTCAGGCCGTCGATGTGCGCCCGCAGGAGGTTGGAGTACGCCTGCAAATAGTTGCTCCCATCAGTATACAAGCACATTGTTCAACATCAGGGACTTCCTTAAATAATTGCAGATGGCATTTATTTGAAGGCCCTTAACTGCACACATAAAGGTGTTTAGGTTTCTTGTTTACAGACTATCGCCATACACACACACACAGCTGGCATGTTTTTCTTCCTTCTTGACAACACTTGGTTAATTCACTGGGGCGCTACACCTACACCATCTCACCGTCGCCATCAAACCCAACAGACTACAAATGCAAATCATCTATTGCTAACTTTTGCACTTTTACATAGGTATTGTACAGTGTTCATTAATGTACATTGTCCCTTTCAAATAAACAGAAATTAAATGGAAAAACTAGCAGTTAATGGCAAGCACTGTCAATTCAAGCTTATCTAAAAATTAGCGTTTAGTAATAAGTTAAGAACTCACAAAAAAAAAAAAAATGCCAAAACGTACCATCTGAAATTTGATTACTTCTTTGGTGCTGACCTAAGAGGAAAATGTAAATTTGATGAGAAGCTGCACATAGTTAGGCAGGAGCCACAAAACACAAACAAGGCATTCAAATTCAACAATAAGCTCACCACTGTGCTTATTTTCTTCTTGCCATCAGAAGCTCTGAGTAGACATTTATTGTCTGCAGGCTCAAAGGACTCCGAGTGGCCTTTCCTGGGCACCGGCTTGGTCCTCCCGTCATCTGGAGGACAAAACATGTAGCAGCCAAATTGTTCAAATACAGTAACTAGTCTTCCCACTAGAAAAAAATGCATGTAAAATGAACGTGTTCAATTGGACTGCAAGCATCAGGCCTACTTACACTTTTTCAAAGTGATGACAACACTACCGGAAGATCTGCACTTCTGGAACAAGCGTGTGAGTTCTGTGAGGAACTACAAGAAACCAAAATGAGCTTTTAATGATACAGCACGCACTACTACTTTGCTCAGTCACTCGCTCACACACATGCAAGCACACATACATGTGAACTAAGATGTCAAAGAAGTTACCAAGTGTAAAAATTTTGGAAGCTAGGTAACAGTCTTGGTTCCACCTACCATTAAGTAGGCAAAGGCAGGCAATTTCCTATGGCCCAGAAATTTCGAAATTGTGGAATTTTCTCAAATTCACATTTTTTTAGTTGATTAAAAACTTGAATACAGTATTGAACATTGTTGCCCATTTAACTCTGGCTTGCTGTATCGTTACTAATGGACCGAGTTTGGATGAAGAAAAGGGTTTATACAAACATTTCCTGTTTTTCGACCATACTTTCAGCATGTTCCGAAGGTAGTTTTTCTGCATCGCTAGACTTTAAGGCTTTGTTTTAAGATTTGCCAAAAACAAAACAGGAAAAAAATTGAAACACATAAACCGCGTTTCACTTTGTTACATTTGATTTAAGTCAGTGCTCGCTAGTCTACAGTACTGACTGACGTTTGCCGAATGAGACTTATGTTAATTCGATTAGATTCTGTCGGCTGAACGCGTTTATTCACTGACAATAACACATACATCAAATCAACGTTGCTGCTTACCGAGTCGTTTTCAAGCAGCACCATATTTGTGACTCTAATGAGACGTAGCGTTAGTTCAGCGGCCGAAAGCTAACAGCTCTTTTCTTCCTACCTTGACAATTCTACTTCCGCCAACATCGCATTCGTTCACCACAGCGCCAACTCGTGGCCCGGAGCATGCAACTATCACCCTCCTTTTTTTGACTCAATCAACAAACAACCGCACAAGTTAAACATTATCCATCCATCCATTATCGATACCGCTTATCCTCACAAGGGTCGCGGGGCGTGCTGGAGCCTATCCCAGCAGTAGGCGGGGGACACCCTGAATTGGTTGCCAGCCAATCGCAGGGCACACAGAGACAAACATCCGCACTCACAATCACACCTAGGGGCAATTTAGAGAGTCCAATCAACTTAAGATGCGTGTTTTTGGAATGTGGGAGGAAACCGGAGTACCCGGAGAAAACCCACGCAGGCACGGGGAGAACATGCAAACCCCACACAGTCAGGCCAGGGCCGGGATCGAACCTACGGCCTCTGAACTGTGAGGCGGACGTGCTAACCAGTCGATCGCCGTGCCGCCCTTAAACATTATCATACATGAATAATTATTTTAACATTATATCCGTTCATGTCATACCTGTATACCTGAGGTGTGCTCAAACTTTCAGTTCATTTAAATCAGGGCTGAAAACATTTTTGTTTACGGCAGCATTCTCATGAATCATGAAAAATGTAGTTTATTCTCTTGTTTTAATTCCGATTTGCACGCTACCTTTGAATTGATCTAGGATGATACTTGATTTTAATCTAATTATTTTTGTTTTATTATTATTATTATTTTATTGTTATTTTTGTAATGTCTTCATATTTTGTTTCTCTTTCTGTAATGCTTTTGTAAATATTTTATGTAAAGCACTTTGTCTTGTACATGAAATGTGATATACAAATAAACTTGCCTTGTCTTGCGTGTAAATCAATTATCAACTGATAACTATCAAACAACATTTGGGGGGGGGGTAATCCGGCAGATCTGTAAAATCTTTGTTTGTGAATAGAAACTTGGCACAAATAACTATAAAATTAATTAAATATTCAAAATTGTTATCACTTGGGTTACTACTATGATAGCAAACAATATCTTTCAGATTGAGAGTATAGAGGGGTTTTGGAATCTTAAAAGTAATAAACCATTAAATCAGACCAAAATTGCTTAGTGGTCACAGTCATATTGTTTCAGTGTCATTTCCACAGAAAGAGCAAAAACTACAAACATCAATGAATTTGGATATCAAATAATTCACCTGATATATATTGTATAAGATATCAAGATGTACTATCTTGGCTTTATTATAATAATAATGCATCAGATGTATATGGTGCTTTTATATTTATAAGTTAAAAGCAAAGCTCTTTTCTAGTTTGTATCCTCAATACAAGAATTCTAGAAAAAAAAATCCAAATATAGCCTCCCGTAACCAAGAGACCCCACACATGACGATGTTCTTCAAAACATGCACAGTTGTCAGTTTGTGTGCTCAAGTTTCGGACTACTTACAATATTGTACTGTCCTGTGTGCAATATCATTACTCAATCTAACACACAGCCAAATATACAACCACCACCCCCCTACACACACACTTTCCATCTGCACAGGCAACTGAAATCAGTAATCGTGTATTCCAGGCATGGACACGTTCAATAAAAATACAAAAAAAAGCTTAGAGTACGTTCAAACAGGAAAACTTAAAAAGAAAAGAGAGAACTCAACTAACGCACCAATTTTAGCTTCATGGACTTCATTTAGATTGCTGATATTAAGATGTAGTTAAACATACTACTGTATATACGCATGTATAAAAAACATTTCTCCTTTCTCATGGTGACAGTGCACAGTCTGCGTCGTGGCCCAGGTCAGTGAGGTTCACTGCAAACTCAGAGTACCAGTCCCTGTTGAACACCGCCTGGAGCTGAGACTGCACGGCCTCTCTCTTCCATATAGAGTGGGGAGCATGCTGGGAAATCACTAGTCCCACTCCAGCTGTGGTCAGGAAATATTCCCCTTCCCAGTTGGACGTGCCTGCGTAGCACTGATCCCATTAATAATTGATCACACTCCTGCAAAATAAGTCTCGAAGGCAAAGGGGCAGTTTACTCACCGATATAAGCCACTTTGTCAGTCACCATGTATTTGTTGTGGTTGACTCGACTAAAGGGAATGTTAGTCTGGTTTCCAACAGGCAGAATGTATAACTTCTAAACAGCAAAAACAAATAGTGAAATTGATGACCTGAAAGAGGAAGTCAAGGCAAACATTTTTTTTCAAGAATATGTTGTATGCAGCGGCACGGTGGTCGACTGGTTAGCACGTCCGCCTCACAGTTAAGAGGTTGTGGGTTCGATCCAGGCTCCGGCCCCCCTGTGGGGAGTTTGCATGTTCCCCCCATGCCTGCGTGGGTTTTCTCCGGGTACTCCGGTTCCCTCCCACATTCCAAAAACATGCTTGGTAGGTTGATTGGACACTCTGAATTGCCCCTAGGTGTGATTGTGAGTGCGGATGTTGGTTTGTCTCTGTGTGCCCTGCGATTGGCTGGCAACCAATTCAGGGTGTCCCCCGCCTACTGCCCGAAGACAGCTGGGATAGGCTCCAGTACGCCCGCGACCCTTGTGAGGAGAAGCGGTATAGATAATGGATGTTGTATGCAAGCCCACTAGTTGAAACAAGGCATTCTGATAAATACTGCATTTGTGGAATAAGTCTTAATCCACTCATTTTTAGCCATCTCCGGGGGCGGCCATTTTGTCATCTGTCGACAGAAAATGACATCACAACTGCTCAAAATGACCAATCACAGCTCAGATTCAGAAAACAGGTCAGCCGTGATAGGTCGTTGTGAGCAGTTGTGATGTCATTTTCAGTCGACAAAAGACAACTAGTTTCAACTAGTGGGGCTGCTGGCAACATATTCTTGAAAAAAATATGTTTGGGTTGACTTCCTTTTTTCTTTTTTTTTTTTAATAAACAAAAACCCATGCCTAAAGCAGCACGCCTTAATTCCTTACAATTTGAATGCTGATGTGGTCCTTGACGCTGTTTAAGGAAACGAGGGACTGAAGGAAGGGGAGCATTCCTGAAAAGGAGTTAGGCCAGCAGCTGATAAGCATTCGGATCTTAACTCTCCTCTCGAATGCCGCTGCCCGGATGGTGTCATCAATAACGGGCCAGTACCTGGAAGAACAATGAAGTGAGTAAATAAACCAAGACATAGCTTGATGTACAGGTGCATCTCAATAAATTATAGCCCATACCTTATAAATCACATTTCAGCAGTTAAATTCTAAAAGTGAAGCTCTTGCTTTCGCTACATCTGTATTAGACTAGAGATTCACTCAAAAACACATGCAATAGGAAAATGCTTTTCAGAATGGTGAATCCTAACCACATTCTATATTAAAAATTGGTTGATGTAATGTTACAATTTCTTGAGATGTAGTTTTCAATAGCTGTAAGCATCAAAATCCTAAAAAATAAAATCATTAAATATTTCAGTCAGGGTTAAAAGATTTTTCATTATAGTTAGTTTTAATTTCGTTTTGACTTTTTCTTTTTAAGTTTCATTTCCATTTTTAGAGCATATTTGTTAGTTTTTATTAGTTTTAGTATTAGTTTTACTTTTTAGTTTTTTTTGGGGGGGGGGAATATTTGTGGACTGAAAGATGAAACAAAAAAAAATGTTCATCTTTTTTTTTTCTGTATGACTGAACGGTCATACCAAAACAAATGTATTTTAAATAAACCTCAAAAACTTACGTATAAACTGAATGAATTAATGGTTTATTTTGGTTGTACGCATTATACAGAAAAGAAAAACAGAATAATAATGAATAATAAACTGAAATGACAAAGACAAAAAACAAAGTACATTTTAGCTATAATTATAGTTTTAATTAGTTGTATGAATGTAAACTGTAGCTTCAGTTGGTTTTTAAATTATTTTGTTGACAAAAAATGTTCTTTCAACTTTAATTTTAGTTATTTAGTTTTCATTAACCTTGTTGTGTACTGAGTCTACTAGATAATATACAACTTTTTGATGTGAACTACTGAAATAAAGTTGAACACAATACTCTTATTTAGTGTAAATGCCCCTGTATACATACAAAATGTATATTTCATAGTGTCGTTGACCTTTTTGGATGTTGAAAGCGTATGCTGGGTGTATAGTCCATGACGGCTACGTCAATGAAGTGTTGCGCTTCCGAGATGATGGAAACAATGGCCTCCAGGTCCAGAGTCCGTGATTCAGGGCAGAACGATGGTGGAGAACTCTTGATGCAAAATAACAAAAGTCACCAATATATATTTTTGACATGAAGCTGCATTTAGGTCTTTGTCCTGAAAAAAGGGGAAATGAGACAAACTGACTGCAATGTAGAGTCTGCTGGTGATGTTATCGTGTTTCACCAAGAGGGGGTGCTCTTTATTGATGTCAGTGTCAAAGCTGGGAGGCCAGGATACTGGCATGGAGCTGTTGGACTCTCCCATCACCCAGTAAGACAAGAAGACCTTATAGAGGTCGCTTGCAAGACTGGAACAGTTGTAGATGACCATGCCCAGTTCCTTTACCTGCGCAGCCACACGTGTGCTTAAACGGGTTACGCTTCCGCTGTGTTTCATGAAGCAAGGTTTACCTCTGTCAAAGCCCTCCAGTCCATGTTTGCGCTACCGATAAACACATGGCGTCTGTCCACTATCCAAAATTTGCTGTGCAGCACACCATTTGTCAGACGGCCAAAATTCACCTTGCGTACGTCAACACCTGCAGAGGATGAATGGAGGGACGCTGGTGAGAAGCTGGTACAATGTGTGCTCAAAGCCATTGTGCTCCAGTCAGACACCTTTCTCAGCTAGGATCTTTAAGTCAGTGGAGTTTGTGTTGAGGGAAGGAAGGCTGGTCACCACTCGGACTGAGACGTTCCTGGAGGGAAGCGATTGAAGTTGCTCGAAGATTTCCCGTCCCTGTTGTTGCCAGAGTCAAGCGTCGGTGTGAGAGCTACAGAGATCTTACCCCTTGAGAGATTGTACTTACAGGTCCATCAGAGGAGGAGTTGATGTTGATGTCTTCTCCAGTTAACGTCCAGTAAAAAGAAACCACTTCCAGCTTTTCTGTTGCTATTGAGAGGAGCTTCTTCCAAGCTTTCTCCAAAGGGATCCCAGTTGTTACGTTGCCTTTGTATTGCACATATTGAGGAATACTCTCCACAAGAACCATACTGAAAGGGTTAAAATAGTCAGATTGCAATGAGGTCAGATTGTTCTGTTTTATTTTCCCCGCCAATTTCCCGTGAAAAATGTTTGTCAGTGTTGCAAATTTCCAGGTCATTCCCACGAATTACAGGTTTGCTCTTTGAAAGAATTTTCCAACACCCCCTTAGTACAATAAAACGGTTTCATTGACAGCTAAACACGGCAACTTTTATTTTGCTTGTTACCTGCACTGGTTCAAAGAGACAAATTTTTGGGAGGCCTGGGGTCTTTCCATCACAGCAATAGCAAGCAGGACCCCCAGGATGGTCACAAAGGTCAAAACTGCAATTGAAGTCATGCAACGGGTTGGCTCCTGATGTGATATAAAAAGAAGTTCAATAGTAAAAAACTTAGTATATAGTTGCAGAATTGAGGACAACATACCTTTTTGCTTTGTTTTTCATGAAGTTTACTGTGCATGGGCATTCTCATCCTTCCATCCACAATTGACATAATGAAGTCCAGAACGAAAGCAGAATGTTGACTGTGGATTTAATGGAAAAAAAAATGAAATAAAATCACTAAAATAAAAACAGAAACAATAGGAAGCAAAACAAAATATTTTGCTTAAGAGGGACAACTCGCATGAAGCTAACGCACACAGTGCCCCACTTAAAAGTATTCAAATATGCACTTCTTCCTCTTCAGCTTTACTGTATACAGCTCAGTTCCTCTTTTCACTCATTTTCATTTCACCCTTCAGACTCTGCTTGGAATAGAAATAATTACAACTCACCTATATTTTCAAATTCAATTTATTAGAAAAAGACCCTCATAATTGCTCGACATAATGACCAAACACAAAACAACACTAATAAGACAACACAATGCCAATGTGATTCTTTCTCAAAGAAACAGTAATTGAAGAGATTGACACACCGTTTACATTTGAGCTTTGTAAATTTATAAGGACTTTGCTGGGATTAAAGCCAACGATCCCACTAAAGCAGATTAGCAGCAACGTGTCACACATTCACTTGTAAACAGCTTGCACTCGGCTGCGAGAAACATCCTAACACAGCTTAGTGGCACTTGCAAGAATTTCACAATCGTGCACAACATGGAGCTGGTACCATGGTACTTTCATCCTGCTGTCACACAGGTGAAAAGCAGGGACAAAGGGTTATGTTGTGCTACTACTTTAGTGCAAAAGCCCCATAACAGTCAGAGGTAATTGGTAGTGATCAGATCACAACCTATGATCAAGGACCTAAAATGTTTACTTTATGACAATAATACATGCGGGAAATAGTCAGAATGGATGTTGTGCTACATAGTGGAGGTGGCTGTCGCAGACCAAAGCTGAATGACATCTTGGCTAACCGCTCCCTGCTGCTCAGAAACAACAGCACATTTGATGCATTTCAGCTAAGGTTTTACAGTCACCTGTCCCATTTGGTTACCTTCCTTTTATTCAGTTGGAAGGAATAACTGATCTGATTGTATCGTCCACTTACTCCCCGACATCATGACATCGGGGAGACAATACATGAGTGTCTTACAAAATATAAATAGTTGACATTGTTGCATAAATCTGGTCAAAATACATAGACATGAAAGAACATCTGTAAAGGAAAAAAAATACTAGCACGAGCTAGCTGCACATACTTAAAACTAATCTTATTTTCAACAATGAACACCAAAAAAATTTGTAGTCTGGTTCCCTGAATTGATTCCTCGCAGGTTTTTTGTTGTTGATTGTATGCCACCAATTCATTTAGATTCAATCTAGCACTTGAAATGGTCAAATTACTGGCAAATAACACACACAATCAAGTAGTGTTGATGGCATTGGATGATGAAACCACTTCAGGAAGTCCTCTTCTCAGAATGTGTAGTGCTCAAAGTTCAGTAGTCCGTGTATCACTTCCACTTTTCACCCCGCTTGATCTCGCTTCCTGCCTTACAAGCGTGACACCTGCGTTTGTGACGTTCAGGCCGAGTGGACTACTGATGTCAAACCAAGCGTCCTTCTCGGAGATCTTCTGGCGTCACGGCGGCCCTCCGCACGCTCTCCCCAGGCCTCCAACCGCCTCCTCGCTTGGAGACGGAGTGGACCGTTCTCCAGTCCCGTGAGGCTGCAGGTCTGGAGTGACCGCCTAGTAAGGGGGTGACCTCAGGGTCAGAGGACCGAGCGTCCGGCTGCCAACTGGGCTCCATAACTGTATTTATGACTGCAAAGAAGAATACAAATAAATCTGGTGAATTACCATGACAAGTATTCAGAATTGTAAATTCTCTGACTCACTTACCCTCAACTTGTCTTTGAACTCTCCTTAGTTCTTTCAAGATATATGTAATATCCTGAAATACACACACACACACAGACTTCAGACTTAGTTTGTAAACAATAACAATAATAAAAAAGAAGTTAACTCATACCTTGTTGGATGCTTTGACAACAGGCCCATCACTGTCCGAATTAACTTCAGCCTCTATTTGTTCCCAAATTTCTAACCTGTCATGAAACAGCAACCTGAACACAGTAAAGCAACAAGATTACTAGACAATCTGTACTCTGTCTGCATTGAACACCAACATCTTCATCGGGAAAGAAGAACCCCAGGACAGACAGTACAACTAGAAATAAAGGACATTGGGTGAGACGTGGGGTACACCTTGGACTAGTTATAAGCCCACTACAAAGTACCTACGCACAATTTGAGTCTTCATGCACATTAGTTATTTGTCATCTTTGTTATTTGAGATTGTGTGCTGATTTACTAAACTCATATTCTGACAGTTAACAATTTTGACCAATGCAGTTCTTCAAACAATGTTTAGAAATTGTACGTGTGGGATGCGGTCTCATGGGATCTTACTTGATCTTCTCAGAAAGCTGCTCCGTGTTTTCTCTGATGGCCATGATGACCTGCAACACCGTGTTCAGCATGGGGTCCTCCACAGTGACCTGCGCAAACAAGAAGATAACTCGATGAGGATTTCAGATGGCTCACATCAGACGTTTTCGTGAGGCCTGGCATTGTCTCAGACCTCTACTCTGTTGTGAGGTTGCAGTGTGGCGTTCAGGTCCTGGTCACTTGAGTGAAGGTACGGTTCTGCTGCTGAAGAGGAACTTGGCGGGACTCTCTGATAGTTCAATCCCATCTCCGGTATACGCTGAACGAGCTGAAAAATGAGCGTGGGTGAGACTGATGCAGTCCGGTTGTTCGACAGCAGCAACAATTTCAGATCGGGATTAAAAAGAGCATGTAGAGATTGAGCGGTTGTGTAAAAGCAGTGATCATCCTGAGAAAGTTTGTTTACCTTTTCATGAGCCGTCACTGCAGAAACAGGTACGCTACTCTCCTCCGTCAAATTCGGCGGGTCACCTTCTCCTGCGGCGTCATGAATCTCTCGGGCCAAGATGGCGAGATCTTTGGCCAGGTCTTGACTCAATCTACCAAAGCGAGAGCGGAAACGTGTTCATCTGCACTGACTTCGATAATGTGAGTGCAAATGCTTAGCTACCGTGCAATCTCGGCACTGTGAGTGGACCAATTGTTGAAGCCCTCCCCATCCTGGTTCTCCTCAGGATCCTTGCTGCGGGGTTTGAGGTGCAGCGGGGCCACCGGATGGGGCCGAGCCAGACGGTGCGGACTGTGGGAAGCTGAGGAAGGTTGGGAGCGTTTGTGTTTAGGGGTGATTTGATTGCAGTCGTACTCCTCATCTGACGTGGAGGTATAGCCACAACCTTTCTGTCGTCTCCGGGAGCCTTTGGCAGCATGAATTGGTTTGCGTTATAGAGGATTAGTAGGGATGAAGGGAGGAAAAGGAGTGAGAGACAGAGATTCCATCATAGTACACCAGAAAGAAAATGTTGACATGGGGTCCATTAAAGGGGCCGAGCTAAGTGGTGGCCGATGGCGCCGCGGCCATCTTTCATAGCAATGTAATATTTGATACTTTAAGTGAGCATTAATCAACAATACTTTCACACCTTAGCAAACTACCAACATGGCTGAGAAGTAATTGTTTATCATACCATCTGCAGTGAGGGCTTCATGAACTAAGATGCGCACATACACCAATATTTCCCAACACAAAAGTAAGGAAACAGCAAAGAAAAAGGCATTGCTACCGAGGATTTGACAGTTATCTGAAGTGCTTATTGCAAAGATGGCAGCCACTCTTCACGTTGCTACTGTTTATGTGTGCATTTTATTTCATGGATCCTTGACTGTGATTGGTATGATAAACAATGACTTTTCAGCCATGTATGCCGTGTAGCAGGCAGGCCTCTCGAACTGAGTCGTGACATTTCAGGTGTGCAACATCTTACGGCCACCCCTTAGTGAGTTGTTGCTTCACAAATGCAACCCTAGTGAAAAACGCCTGGCTACGCCCTCGTCCATGAATGAGGAAAAACATGGTGTGCAAGTGCTCATTTCTTATGTCAAATTGTTTAAATATTATTGAGTCATAAGAGAAATGAGCAAATGTTTAACTTCCACAGCACAGCAGCTGAATGCAGACAAGAACAATACTGTGTACAGTGGTACCTCTACTTACGAACGTCTCTTCATCCGAAATTTTCAAGTTACGAAACGCATCAACAGGAAAATATTGCCTCTTGTTACCAAAGAAATTTCAGGATACGAAAGGTAAAAGTGTGGGCTGCTACTCGCAGCTCCGGAGTTTCCTGAACGCAACATACTCATAGCTGCTCTGCCATTGGCTATTACCTAGCATCTTCCTGGTATCCCACTGGCTAAGAGGGACCTCTACCGTATGTGTTTATGTGTGTAAATACACAGGTCCATAGATATATAAGTGATAGATATGTCTATGCAGCGTCCTCGTCGTTCGCCCCTCGGGCCATGAGGCGTTCCGATAGTTTTACGTGAATTAGAAACGAGGAAAAGAAAAAAAAAAAGTCCATACAAACAAAACAAAACAGGAGATAATAGAAATGTATGAAAATGGGATGTGCTTGGTTGATCTCGCCAAAGAATATGACCGTAATGGGTCGACAGTCGCCACGTTATTAAATCGGCTCTTTACAAAACGCCAGGCAAAAACCACTTCTGAGAGAGAACATGAAGCAAAGAGGGCAAAAAGCGATGAGGACAGAAATTAAAAAGTAAACGACCATCATTTTTATTCCTTACTCTATTCTTTGTTTTTTAAATTATGCGCACCTCACATTTATTGTGCAATAATCATGTATTTGTTACATGTTTTCATGCATTTTTATGCTTTGTAAAATATTTATGTCTGAATATTGGGGGGCTTGGAACGTATTAGGGCATTTACATGGGAAACACGTCTCTACTTACAAAATGTGCTACTTAAGAAATTTGTTCCAGAACCAATTCATTTCGTAGGTAGAGGTACCACTGTACTGACCTTGAATGCACCATTAGGCTCACAATATCCCGGCAATATGTAAATGGTCTGACTAGTGCACATTGTGCAGATGTAGGTGTTATTATTGTTAGTAAAAGTATTAGATGCCTTCCCACATGAAGCTTCAGTTATAAAAAATGCTGCCCGTGTACAGACACCATTAATTAGATATAAATGAAAAACCTTGAAAGAACCAAACCAATTCATCACTGGGTCAGACCTTGAAGTCCCGTGCCCATCAAGTTCTGGTCTCTCAAACCACAACGACATACAGTAATTGAAATGAAAGGAATTGCTGTATTTTAGGGCTAAAATCATTCAATCATACTTACACCCTGATAGTGACATAGCTTGTCAACAGTGTTGTGTACATACAGCAAATGTGACTCATTTGCTTCAGCAGTTTTTGTGATATTGACAATGCCGGCCAATAACCACAGTCTCATACAGGCCCTGATCCAATGAAGATTTCAAAATTGTTCTACTCACTTGCTGTGCTGCTGGCATATTTGGCACTGCTGGAGCGTCCACGAGTGATGGGGTTTTTTGTGAGGGTGGGTTTCAGCGGCCTTTCGCCAGGTTTTGGCCCAAGAGCGGATGTCTTGTAACCGGAGCCGCTTGCAGACTCTGTATTACGTTTTCCTGCCCACTGTGGGGCCGAGGAGTTCTCCGTGTCACTGGGTGTGTGGAAGGAGCTGGCCCGCCGGCGAGGCATGGCCAGCATATCCCACCTGGAGAGTTTTTTAGTTTCCTTAGGAGGGACATTTGCCACCTCCTGGGAGAGGCGCTCTGTTTCCGTAGTCTCGTTGTCGGAGCCCTCCACAAGACGGGCTCGCCGGAGCATGGATGCCCGGGTGGGTCGAGGTGCTGAAAAGCTATTGACACGGCTCAACTTTTGGGTCACCCTTGAACTCCGAACATTAGAGCTCTGAGGGTCATCACTCAAGTCCGCAGAGCCACATTTGCCAATGCTACGCCTTAGTCCAGCCGGTCTCCTGAGGGGCTCGCTCTTCTCTAGTTGTTGATGGTTCAGAACAGAAGACTGGTGGTTTGAGTAGGGACTAGCTATGCTAGCCGAAGATGTCTCCCTTTGGAGACAACTCAGCTGAGGTTTTTTAGTCAGCGGGTTGGACCTGGTCTTACTGCTCTGCTGGCTGAGTGTACTGGAGGAATCCACATCAGACTCCCCAGAGAGGGAGTCTGGTATAGGAGATGGGGTAGTTCCTGATTGGCCCGCTTGGATCTTGGCCTCCAGAACAGCCAGGGCATCCTCAGTCTCTTTGAGGTAAGAATGAGTGTCTTGGCTGCAAGTTCGCTGGAACAATTCAGGCTCAGGGTCCCTCTGAGAAGAGATGTTGGGCAATCTTCCACTGCTCGGTTGCTCCATGGTGAAGCTCTCTTGTCTGACTAAGGTGGACACTGAGCTGTCCTTGTACTCAGAACTCTGTGTTTCTTGGCCCAGAATAGGAGCCGACATGCTGGGCCTGACTTTGCCTGACTCCTGGCTCCCTCTACGCTTGGTCAAAGTAGCTGTTGAGAAGGTTTTGGTAGACCGTTTTTTCTGAGTCTTTTCAGTAGTGTTGTTGAAAGAGTTTGAGGCTTCAGATTCTGTTTCAGGGGTGTCGTCTTCTGAGTCATTGTCGAACGTTTTTGATTTGTCAAACTGTCTGACCTCATCTTCATTTTTTCCCCTTCCTGCGTCTGACAGCGGCATCCTCCGCTGCTCTACGATGGAACCATCATCAGACTTGCTGGCATCACTCAGACTATCAGGCTCCACGTCATCCTGCACGGATAATCTATGAATGCCATCATGAGAGCTGGTGGCCACCAGGCGGCTTTCCTCCACATCAAATGTTGAATGTGGATCATGTTGAATATGAATGCTGGGCACTGGAACGTCACTCATCTCCCTCAGGATACGTCGGGTTCTTGGGCCTTCGGAGTCGACGCTGTCATGATTTTGGCTGAGTTTGGCCATGATTGTGGTCCGGTCTACAGTCAAACAGTTATTAATGCATATTTGCATATTAAACACACAATGTGGAACAGAAAATAGCATTCATATTCATCAGGCTAGCTCACTATCATAACAAATAGACTTGTGTTTCATCAGGTAGCTTACCGCCTCCTGACAGCTCCATCTGTGACGACCTATCAAAGTGGCCGGATGAAGGACCAGACTCAACGTCTACCAAGCTCGCCCAGCAAGACATCCATTTTGGAGCCCCTTGCATCACTGCACCTTTTAGCTGAACCTGTGTAGGGTAAAACACAACTCATTGTGTTTGTCTGATAAATTAGTCACAGCTGATTTTTTTCTAAACCAGTGACCAAACTTTAAGATGAGAAAAAAAAAATGGAATCAGAACAACATTCGGTATACAGTCACATTAGGTACAATTGCACACTCTAATGACCTCCATCCGGTTTAATTCAGTATCAAAAATGTTTTTTTGTTTTTTTTTTAACATAATTCTCAGTTTTGATTGGCATTGTTAGAGAAGTGTTTTTTGGTGTGTGTGTGTTTATTATTGCAGTTGTAATGTCACTTAATACTGTATATCTGAACTATTTTGGTTTCTATTACTATTTTCTGGTTTATTATTTTGGTTTCTACTATTTTGAAATTGTGTGATACTGTATGGTCCACACCACATGGCAATTTTAACTACAATAATAAATATTGTTCAATGAATACCCTTTCAATAGTCAATACAAACTGAGAATTATAATCTTAAAATGCAGCTCTTCTTCTGGTCATCAGATGGCGCAGGTGACCCCAATGCATTGTCTGGTGATTGGTTTATGATTCGTTTTTACACCTTGTTAGATTCAATCAACCCATGAATACCCCAAAGTGTGTGAGAAGAGAGAAATGGGGGGAATCAAAAGACACATTCACCAAAAAATTAAGGCCCAGATTACTGACCCGATTTTAAGAATTGGTGTTACAATAATGAAAGACTGTTGATTTTTTTTTTTTTAATTTCCTAGCAGGAAGGTTTACCTTCACCCCACTTGCTCCTTGTGGAGCAGGCCTCACCTCCCCACTGTTACTGTGCCTATGCTGCTCCCTGCCCTCAACAAAAACAGGCCTAAATGTTGCTGATGTATCTGCTTCACTGTGATTGGTTCCCTCTGGATTCCCAACAACACCAAACACCTGGAACAAAGCATTACAAGTGGGTAATCGGGGCTGACAATATCCATGGCTCCATTTTCTGGGAGAGCCCTTATCCTGAGAGACACGAGACTGTTCAATTTGGAGAGCAAATGTGGTCTTACGGGTTTTACTTTGAAAAGGAAATCCGCAGCAGTGGTGCGTACGAGTCAAGAAAACTTGCCTTATCAATCTTGTTGCGGGCCTCTTCAAGCTCCTTATTTGGGTCATCTGCTTCAATGGTGTAGGTTCCTGCATCACTCAAAGTGTCCTCTTCTGAATTTCTAGGGCCGCCACGGGGCACCTTCACCTCTCCATTCTGACATTCGAGAGGCATCTTTGGCACCTTGAGGGGAACGGGCTGGTGGATCGGAGAGGATGTTTTAGGTTGAAGGGAAGGATCAACTCCAGGAGGGCTGGTGAGAGTCTGATCCGGCTGCGAGACGAGCGATGTTTCAGGTTTCGTTGGTGGACTCAATGTTTTTTTCTCCTCACTGGAAGAAGACGTCTGCTTTGTCTGTTTATGCCATTCCGCGGTAAATTCCTTTGCCAGTTTGGATCTTCGGCCCACACTGCTAAAAGGCCTTACAGAAATGCCGGATGATGACCGGGTTGAAATGCTCATTCGTTCCTCTGTCTTTTCTCGTCTGAGAGAGCCAGCTCTCTGAGAACGAGTGGTGGTAGCAGGCGCTTTGAGGGGAATAGTGTACCGTTGGGATGGGGGAGTGCCACAGGCTGCAGGCTGGACTTTCTTCTCACCAACTGGACTTGAACTTTTCCTGGCCTTTTCAAGATGGATCCTGAGGTTTGAAGGCTCCGATGGGGTGGTGTGGGAATGTTTCCTTCTGGGGTTATCAACAGAATGGTCATCATAAAATTCTATGACAAAAGCTCGGTGAGGATCTGCTTTACCACTACCCGATTGAGAATCTGGAGGAGAGTAGGAGGAGGGCTGCTCTGAGTTAGTGAAGTGCTGGGAAGGGGAGGCTCTGTGGGGCCGAGGTGAAATCTCAGAGCCAATTGGAGTTTGTGACAGTAGAAAAGTCTTCTCATTGATTGTGCTATCTTCTGAACCAATGTCAGCGCCATTTTCAGCATAGTTTGCTAATGATGAAAGAACAAAGTTTGTAGAGACTGATACTGTTAATTGCATTCATGATGAACCTACAGACTTATGTACTTACCCATGGTAATCTTCAGAAGGGACGGATCAGTGTTGTCACTGAAGATGTTTTCACCCTGTGACCTTCTCCTCATCATGTTAGCAGTACTTTGAACCAGCCAGTCAGCAACCTTACTTTCAGCTGACATCACCTCGGTGGGTGTGGTCACAGCCTCAGCGGGAGGAGGCTTACGCTGCTGACGCAACGAGAACTTAGTGACATGGTCCTTGATCTTCATTTTGCCTGGGATGCATTCATCAAATTCGATAGTGAAGGAGGCGTGGCTTTGGACCACAGGAGGTGTGGGGGTGGATGGGACATGGTCAGAGGGCTCGTGAGTGTCCTTTGTTGGAACCTCCTGAACTTGCAATTCTTGATTCTTGGAAAGCCGCTGCTGGAACTCTTTTGTGGGGATCTCGAAGTAGCTGGGCTCCTGGCGGTAGCAGAAGATGGACTTTCCCTGATTGTCAGGCAAGGACCTGCCCAGCTCATATCTGGAAACATCTTTACCAGATTCTGGTGGCAAGAATATGATACAGCAAATAAAATCATGTATTATGGTTCAACGTCAACAGACTATAGTCCAAACATATTGGAACTGACCAATGACACAAACAATAGTAGAATATTCAACTCTTGTTTGTAGCCTTTTGAGAACATGTCCCTAAAGGCACGTTTGAATTATTCAGGCACATTTGCAACTATAACAGAGATGGTGAGAGAGGCCTCTCGCCCAACATCCCTGACCTCAGCCCTTATAAACCCTATTCTGAATATCCAAAAAAAAAAATTAAAAAAAGAAATCACTAATTCTTGTTAAAAGCCATCATGAAATGTTGACACTGTTGTAGCTGCTAAAATGAGAACCATTTTCCAAAACAACTGTTCAGGGTTCCAGGGGAGCTGGAGCCTATCTCGATTGACTTTGGGCAAAAGGTACAACAGGGATCTGTAGCCAATCAATCATGGGGCAATTGTGGTTGGCTCACTGAAGGGCACATCCTGGCTGCATTAACGGTGGCCGTCAGGGATTTTGACTATCGGATTGTCAATATACATAATCACCAAAACAGAAAACCATTGATACTTCCATCTCGGATTGTCAATATACATAATCACCAAAACAGAAAACCATTGATACTTCCATCTCACAGTTGCTTATAATGCAGCCCAACACGGCTCACGTTATCTCTGTTACTGCTGCACAACATGAGGCTAACAATCAAGCTTCCTACCCCCTCCGGCAGCTTAGAGGGTCATAATCCATCATGAGGCAGACAGGCACTGCCCATTGGCCTGCCACGGTAAGAGTTGGCTCACATTCCACAACTGGGAGCCAGTGATGTGCCTTAGGCTTCATATTATCCCATCTTTCAGTGACCCATAAAGGGCATTGGACAGAGATGCCACAGAAAAGAGTGTGATTTTCAATTAGGTTCTATTTCACAGGTGTAAAAGTATTCTGTATATCAAAGCAATAATAATAATAATAATAAACCCAGTAAGACACATTTGTACGCTACATTCTCAGACCTGAATTCTGTAGGTCAATGGATTTCCCACTTCGGTTGTGGATTTTAGTGGCTGGATCTTCATCCTCTCCCCACCAGGATGGTTGGCCATAAAGAGGAGTTGGCTTGGATATCGGTGAATCTGTGCTAGCTAAATGACAAACACAAATTTTATTAGCTTCGCTAATAAACTCATGCATAGCAGGCGAAATGGAAAAAAAAATGAAAATTATTATTATTTTTTTAAATCATGATACAACAAATGTGTGACAATGCAAAAAAAAAAAAAAAAAAAAAGGGGGTCAGCCATGTGACACAAATGCCATCATGCATGCCATATAAACATAATCCTTCTGATACAAGAGGGGATGAAGCTAATCCTAATCTTCAAGGGAGAAGAAGAATACAGTATCATGAATAACTACTATGTCTCTAAATTGAGGAATCTTGCCTCTAAAAGCGTCATTTCTCTGATAAATAAATGTACTCCAGCAATCACTGACTAATTTGTTCTCCGTGCCACGCTAAACAAACTCAGAAATCTTTGTCATGACTACTGCACTTATTCCAAACATCACAAACATTTGGACAATGGACATGAAGGGATCTACTGTATATTCATAGATACCGCACGTGTGCTCAGGGATAAAAGCTGCCGCATCTTGATTGTCATACAGGTGGAAGCCTTCATTAGTGTGTTTGGGAATTTGGCAGACGGCGTTGTGTCATGCTGGGCGGACCAAGGGTGTTTTCTTTTACACGCCCGGCGCACCTGACAATTTAGTGTCTGAAAGTAGACTAAATTTGATACCTGGTGGAACCAGGTGGTGTAATGTGATTTTGGTGAATTGGATCAAGGTACAGGCAGCAGACAGATTGGGAGCTCCAGGTACATGCGTGGTGCATGTCATCACAATTCATTCATATATAAGACAACAGCATGAATCAAAACCGCAGAATCATTGCAGGAATCGGTTCATTGAAAGCATTATTGGTATCATCTTTGTTATATTTTTTAAATCAAAACCCTACTTGTGACACAGCTATGGGTTTGGGCGGGGTGGGGTTCACACACGGACAGAAATATCCAGGGTAGAAGGCAGTCCAAGTGCCCACTTCACAGGAGTGATCTGCGATCACCCTGTCCAACTATACATCATTGGCCCATGGAAGTATGCTTGCAGTTCCTTTCGATCTTCTGCATGGACTCCAACGAATCAGTTTGACATTACACACACACACATACAGCTGGGGGTCAGGGCCAAGTTATGCTCGGTCTGGTATAGATTTCTACGTCCATAATCAAAGAAAATGGAAAAAAACAAATCAATGCACCAACTGTACAGCAAAGTGCAAGGAAAAGTCTGAAACAGTACACGCTAGGAGAACCGAATTAAGTTTTTGTGTAGCAACTCAACAACTTAGATTTGCTGTAATGTAGGTAAGAACACTCTTTCGGTCTCAACTCGATTTTAAAGTTTTCCACTTTTCCAAAGTATGTCATAGTTTCCAAAGTACAGTACTATGACAAGTAGCACGGCAAACTATTTGCTGCTTTAATTGAGTCACACCCTGTTAATGTGCAGTGTTCCGCCCTGCAGACAGCGAGCGGCAGGACTGGACAAACTCCACATCCTGAGCAGCTGGATGGGAAAACATGCAAGAGACAGAGAAAAGATATTCATAGCTCTCTCTTTCAAGTTGGAGCAGAGTCAGGCCAGATTTGCTCAAGTGACTAACTCACAAAGCCAAACAAAAATATCTAACATGTAAGTGCCAGAGCTTTTATTCCTCCAAAACAGGGAGACTTTGAGTCATTGAGCAGTTGGTTATATGTGAGAATAATTTTGTGCTGCTAAGGATGTTCATAAACATCCTATTTTAAGCACAAGTCTGATTGTTCCCTCTGATCAAATTTTTTTTTTTTATGGAGCAGAAAAAAAAACTGAACAGCTGGAAGATCTTTTTGTCAAGAAAAAAACACTTCCTTTTTTAACAATTCTTCAACTATTGCCTGTGTTGTAAAATAGGATTGGGTGCAGCTCACAGAAGCTTAAATGGCCTGAGAACAACTCTAAGGGAGACCTAAGTCCCACATCAGCTGCTACACGTACCCATGTGAAGTGTTGGCACCAGGACCTAAACACCGCTTTAAGATCCTTCGTGGGCGTGCATCCAAAAGGCCTCCTTGTCATCTGACAGGCATGGCTATCTTAGATAAGAACCTGTCCTTAACCCTTTCACCCCTCCTGCGACTTCACTTACAGTTAAGTCAACGTGTGCAGACACTTCTGAAGTCTATTTCTTGGCCGACGACACACTTGGAAACATCATTTCACAAAAGGTTTCTTACATCATCAGGCCCGTATCTACGCGGGAATACGTTCCAACTGGCTGTGCAAGAACATGCGCAGAACACAGCAATTCAAGTCCGCGAGAGCAGCCCTCATGCTCACGTGCTTTTAAATCAATTTCACTCAAAAGTATCCCTCTCATACATGAACAGCTGTTTCCAAAGTAGCTGATTGTGATGACAGAGATTGTGTAAGGGCTCATTTTTACCTATAAGCGAAAGCGCTTTGCGTTCGCCTTTCTGAGGTAGCTTGACATTGGAAACGGCCTCTCTGCTCTTCTCTGGGCTCTGAACTTGCGGCTTTTCCTTCACCCGGGCCTCGAGGGCTTTAAGGCCGAGCTGCAACTGGCTGGTATACTTCTCATGCTGCGCAGAGTGTGAGAATGGAAACAGGATGTGAGGCACAAGATACAACTCGTACAACAACGTCCTGCTCAAGATACAAGTCCCTCCCGGACGCAATCATGAGGAGAGCGATCTATTTGGAGTTGTTCATATTCCAAGCAAATCCATGGTTGTGTTAATGTTTCACTCATGAGATACCAATGGAAAACATTCTGACAGGGCTTGTCTGAAAACCTACTTACCTTAAGAGCCTCCTCTGGCACTTTGTGTTGACTCTTCTCCAGGATATATACATGAGCATGTGGCCACCAGTTAAAGTAGAACAACAACATACTGTACACCTGTTCAAACATTTGTTCATAAATTAACAGACTTTGTGGCATTTGGTCATTTTCACTCGTGTACAACACAGGGAGATATAAAGTAAAGACATATATTTGAAAAGAGGGTGCAACCCCACATGCCACGTGCGGCGTATTCAGTTGTGGTGACAAACATTCCTAAAGGTCACAGTACTCCAAGAGCTTTCCGCCATGTTATCGAAACTAAATTCCACCTCCCACGAGCTTTCAGCTGCGAGGGTGGGGTCAAAGGGTGCAAGAGATTTTCAGACCACATTTGACAATAATCTGAAACGCCTGACTGGTAAACCACAAAGGATTAACATGCCGATGTAGCCGGAAGGCCAACAAAGGGAAAATGTAGAATATTGGTGATGCAGGCAGTAGCCTATTGGTGCCTCATTGCATCCTCAGCAATAGGCCTAGGCCAGGAAGTAGTAAGTGTACCATGAAATACATTATACTAAATTAAACTGGTGACATACATCATTAAGATTAAAGACATGTTTATGAAAGGATATCATAACCAAAGCGAATGACATCTGAAAGCTTGAGGGTGATGTACGTCTGGTCCGGAATTCTGAGGTCATTCACAAAAGTCTGGAAGAAAAAGAAAAAAAGCCACAGACATCAAGCTATCCGAACAAAGCATATATGATTGCACCTCTTGCTAACTGGGTCCAGCTACCGTAAGGTGCTTTGCAATCGGCTCTTTTCCCATTTAAAGCTAATCCACTGGTGCACTGAAACTCTGATGAGATTATGTCCTTCCGCAGGACAGTGACAAACATAAAAGTGAAACCACATTCAGTGATCAAGTACAGTGCATTTGCACTCAAACTGTCATTATGTTATCTACTGCAAAAACGACTCAGTGATGCAATTTTACATGACGATGGTAATCAGGAGGGAGAGTGAAAACGCAGCTTGAGTCTGGCCTCTCAGTGAGGATAATTGTCGAAGTCACGTGGAATTACTGTTACAGGTCCTCACACTGCGATGCTCCGATTAGTTTGTCACGGCCCAAAGACACTCTCTTGGAGAACAATGAGCAACATCTCTGATCACTCAACTCTGAGTTCATTGTGGATAATGAGGCAGCAGAGAGGATACACAGAGGAGACAGAGGCAACATTTCGAAAGCAAATGCACTTGATTACAGTTGTTGTCCCAACCATAGCTGTCATTTTGTGATTAAGGAGCGGTACCAGACTTCGGTCTGGCTCTCTCGCACTGGCCGGAGGCAGACTCGACTCACTCACCCCGTTCAAGCTGCCCAGATCCTTCACCATGTGCTCATCTGTGTTTGGGTCGTAGTTGATCACAGCGTGCTGTTTGTCCACACTTCGAGACTGCAAAGGACAGACAGAGAAATTTCCAGCAACAGAGCAACAGGAGCACTTCCCTACTTAATCAATTAAAATGAGGTGGAATAGGGTTTTACATAACTGCCACACATTTGGAAGATCCATGTTGGAATACCTCTCTGTGTGTAGTCTGCATGTCTGTTTCCCCTCAAAACATACTATTTAGGTTAATAGAACCTAATTTGGATTGGAACTATTGGCCAGATGTTTTGTTTTTGTTGTACAGTACATAAGAATGTTTAAAATAAAAAAAATTAAAAAAAAAAAAAAGAACAAGGACATCCGACAGTAGTGCCACAGTCCTTTTGGCAACTCAAATTATAGGTGGATGAAGTACATTCTACTGGGAAATGCTTGTGTGTAACGTGCAATCAACTAACCAATCCCCCACATTTTTTTACTGGCCTCTGACTTCAGAACTAGTTACCGGTAGTCATCAATTTGTTACAATACAAAATAATACAATAAAATACGCATTTCATAGCAGCTGCAGCTGTAACAAAGCACTTTACCTTAACAAAATAGCAACAATACAACAGCAAAGACAGTGAAAGCAATAAATTAAAACACAAATGAATGATTCTTATATACAACATAGACACCGGAAAACAAACGTGGCATTTTGGGGTCTCGTGAAAAGTGATGCTTTTGGAGGTACGAGGATTATGCCTGACGCCAATGATATGTCGTATGAGACCCTTTGAAAGAATACATAACTACATTGTTTGCCCACGACAAAAGAAAAAATGACACCCCTGCTTTAGGGCAATCGGCGAAGCTTGAAACGTCAAGGCAATTTTGATGCAGCGATTTGGAGAATCCGTCAAAATCCGGGATATGTGCAACCAACTTCCCAATTCGGCAAAACAGGTGAAAGCATTTCCTTCTGGCATGGGTAAATGGCAAAGACTTATTGCAGGACACGGGGACATCCAGCATATACCGGATTTTGGCCTGTATCCAATCGGAAAAGGAGTTTCACCAGTAGCTGACAAAACGAAATGCACTACAGTAATTCATTTTGAGCTTGTGTATACTGTTAATGTTTCTTATGTCTTCTTCAAGCCTTTCGCTTATTTCCATATCTATAACCTGAGGAAACGTATCTGTAAATTCTGTCTCAATACATCTTTATCCGTTCCTGTATATGCAAAGCGAGCGAGAGATTGGGACTAATGTCGTTTCTTTTCTCATTCATTCATTCATTAACCACTCAGGGACTCTGTATAACAAAAATCACTACCAGGCAAAATCGTTGACACCCTTCAATGGGCCTTTTATCTGGATGGAAAAAGCCGGCCTGATGTGCATTGTCTGTGTTGTCCTATCTGCGCTGTCAACGTTATGGTGAATGGCTTGCTTGCCTGAGGCGGTGGTCTTAATGAAAAAGTTTACCTACTTGATTAGGTTAACTGTGCAGCAGCACTGGCACATTCCTCACTCTCAGGCCTCTGACTGTTTGAGGACAAATCACTTCACCCTGCTTTAGCAGAGAGAATGTGTCAATTGCAGCACTAAGAGACAGCAACTAGGCCATTGCGCTTGAGACCTAAGACAAAGGGGGAGATACTGTATGCGTTCTAACTGCTAGTCTGACTCCAAGTCTTGGATACTTACGAAACAGCAGTTGCCTCGGTTATTCCAAACATGCAAGTTGGAAGGCACAGTGTTATTTGATACCACTTTCATGCCAAACAGGATTTTCTCAGTGTCACAGTATATGGAGTGGTACGGAAAATATCCCAAGGATTAAACTGTTAAATAGTTTGGCGGGTTTTGTGCCGAGTAAAGTAGCACTTATAAATAAAATAAAACAAACAACTGCATCATTTTAAACAGGGAAACATTTTTTTTCCCTGGACACTTTGAGCTTGGTCGAACATTTCAGAGGATAACACAGTCGCCTCCTGCCAGTTTGGCCTCGTCACAATCGCAATGCAAGCTGTGTCTGGTGTGTTTGATACATTAATGCAACCGGCTGCCCTGTCACACATCAAAAGGGCCGTTCTAATCATCTTTGAAGAGATTATAGAGGGAGGCGGTCAGGGTTCATGTAACACTGTGCTGCTGTTTGCTGTGTCAACCTCGGCCTTCTACGCGATGCCATCACCTAGGTGAGCCCTCGCTCCGAAAACACACATAAGTCACACACCTGCAGCATTAGCTCGCATTCGTCCCGGCCAACAAAGATCATCTCCCGTGGCAACCGATGGCGCGTGCCTGAGCTGCTGACCAGAAACCATGACGTCACGCTCATCCTGGTGCTGCGAGTCAGGACCTTCTTGGCATCCTGGAAAATAAATGAATCCCAAAAGAGAGAGAAATCAACTGCTAAGTTACATTAAATACAAAACCTGGATTCATACATGCACTGAGAAATGTATTATGTAAAATGAAATATATTTAGGAGTGCGTATTTTGCATGTACACATGTATTTTGTCGATATCTACTATAGGGATCTTCTGCTCCTCGTGGTCTACTGTCCTGCCTATTTTCCATCTCTCCCTGCTGCAACACACCTGATTCAAATGACGAGTATCGTTTTCCAGCTTGGACCTTGCTGATTGTCTGATCATTTGAATCAGATGTGTTGCAGCAGGGAGATATGAAAAACAGGCAGGACAGTGGACCTTGAGGAACAGCATTGAAGACCTCTGATATTTACAGTATATATATCTATAATACAACCAAAATAGCATTTTCATTATCTGGTTAGGAAGTGCGTGGCCCCAATGACCTAATATATTCTGTTTGGGAACCCTCGTAATTGTCCCCTTGTATTACATAATTGCCACTGTGCCACAAATTGTATGACTTGTTTGTTTTGAACAGAAGTCGAGGAATTATTGTGAACAGGCCGCCATTCATACAACAAAATAATAGCTTTGTGTTCAACTAAACAGGCGAAGATTTCACACAAGTACAACTTTATTTGAATATATACGTTTGTGACATTGCAAAAGCGTGTTGAGATAAGAGGAAATATCACATAGCTCAGTGATTCTCAACCAGCGTGCCATGAGAGATCATCAGCTGTGCCACAGGAAATTATCCATTTTCACTTAATTGCTCCTAAAATGACTTAAAGCAAATCAACAACTGGATGAATCCAAATTTTATTCAGCCAAAATAAAACAAAACTGAGATAATTTTTTTCAGCAATGAAGAGGGTTGCTGTTAGGGTTAGAGTCACTGTCTTTAAAAATAAACATGGTGAAGAGGGTATTTAGCTGTTATGCTACATGCAAATGGAATAAGTTGCCAACATCAAGTGGGACACAATTGTTTAATGGAAATTCATAAAATACATATTTTTTTAAATTTAGAAATAAAAAACTGAAAATTGGGGCGTGCACAAGCTTTAAAGGAGAAGTCAACCGCCCAAAATGTTTTGCAATAATATGTTCTATGTGCCTTCACTAGTCTAAACACGGCATTCTGATTAATATTGTTTGTGGAATATGAGTCAAGCAGCAAAATCCACCTGTTTTTAACTATCTCAGGGGGGCCATTTTGCCACTTTGTCGACTAAAAATGCCATCACAACTGCTCATGTAATGACCAATCACGGCTCAGCTTCAAAAAACAGGTGAGCCGTGATTAGTTGTTACCTGATCCCTGAGCAACTGTGATGTCATTTTCGACCAGTGGGCCTGGTGTGTTTGAATTTATCTATTCATGTCAAGATAAATTTGGGGTTGACTTCCCATTTAAACATCTCACACAGTGAGCACTGTTCATGCAATCATATGGAAATGGAGGGGGCAATAATTTTGCATACCCCACTTTTCAGTTTTTATTTAAAAAAAAAAAGTCTAAATCAATCTCATTCCAATTCACGATTGTGTTGGTTCTTCACACACAATTTTTTTTTTTATATCTTTATGTTTGAAGTGTGAAATTTGCCAAAAGGTCAAAACAGTTCAAGGGGCCAGAAGACTTTCGCAAGCCACTGTACAGTATTTATTGCAAATACAAGTGTCATTGTTCATCTATGTCAGCCACCTATAGTGACAGCATAACAATTAAATGGTCTTCCACGAGATGGCGGCAGGTACAAAATTAACCTGTTTATCCACTTTTTTTCGGTGACAATTTTGTGTTCTGGTGTGACTTGACATTTTCTCGAATGTAAAATATGTGCCTTCTTTGGTTCATTAAAGGTTGGGAAACATTAGCTCATCTCAGCTAGGTTAGACCTGTTTATCCAAACAATTCCAGTCTGGCAGTTGCTACTAAAGCCCATGAACTACGTCACATGTTTGAGTTTATAAATTGACTGTACTGGGAAAGAATAGAGCAAGCTGGGGCTTGACAGGTGTGCAAGATGTAGAATAATACAGCACAAATGTGAGTCATGAAATGAAGTAGAATTCAACTTAATTATGCGCTGTATGTTTTCGATAGGTGTAAATTAAAACCTGTCGCAAGAATGTACGGCATTCGTTGAACGTCGTCTAAAAAGGAAACTTCCAATGCTCCCGAGTTGTTGCTTCCTGTAAGTGTTCCCTCCCAGTTGGAACTCTTGCCAGATTCAAACTGTGTATCTTACACCCAGACGTTAAACTCGATGTTATTCTAAGTGAAGTCGGGCTTGGTGGATTTGTTTTGGTTGCGACCGAAACTAGTCTTTAGCCCACGACATTCCCGGATCACTAACGTACCTGTAAAGCCTTCTCCGTCTTACTCCTGAGCGAAGCCAGCGTCGCGCGTCTTGGTAAAAGTGAAAATCGACGACCAACATGTACACGGACGACACCAGGTGACGGTGGCCAGGTAAATTTCGCTCACACCCTCTTTTTTTCCCTCAGGGGAATGACAACCGGGCGAAACTCTCCGACACCTCTCCGCCTCCCGGACGATGACGTCACTTGACAAGTACCGTCAAACATATCTCCAATGAGGGAGGTCTCACTCTGGGGTAAAATTCCCAAGTTGAAACGAACGCGTTCGCGTTCGGGAAACAAAAAACGGCAGCTCAGTTTTTTTTATTTTTCTTATATGAATTTGAATTTAACTTTGACGTTAACGTAGATATACGTTGAAATTGTTTTATAGCGTAGACAAGAGAAGAGAGAATCAACGTTTACAAAAAAAACGTCAGCATAATACAATACTATTCCATCCATTATCCTCAATACGTTCAAATAAATGAATGAATGAGTAGTTTATTTTCGTTACTATACATAGTACATAAAAGAAAATACAAAAATCATTTCAAACATCAATTACTAACTGAAATATGAATAGGCTGAAGCACTATGTTTATTATTGCCTATCCTATACTGTCCCATGAATCACCTATGATTTTAATAGAACAAAATAAACAAATACTATGCACTCATATTTTAATCTCTAACTGTTTTACATTTTAAATAAATGAATAAAAAGTTATCAACCAGTTACGACATTTAATTTAATGCAGCTTTTGGTGCCTTACAAAAAGAGAGAAAAAAAGTCCACAAAAAGCCGCCATTTTCAGATGAACGTGCAGTAGGTCTATCTATATCAAAGCAACACTGTCATGTCAGTTTATGTTGATTGTGGCGGCGTCATGTGGACAAAAGCGGTAATGTTTTGACAAAAGTAAACAACATTTCCCACTATGGAGTAAGATAGCTGTCAAAAAGGCATATGCGTGATTAACGATTCATAACCGTAATAGTAATAATTTGTGTTTTAATTTTTTCCCCGTGAGTACAATTCAAAATTGTGAGGGTGTGATTTTTTTTCTCGTGAGTACGAATCAAAAATCTGTGAGTTCATTGTTTTGTGAATACAACTCTCAATTCTACGACTGCGAATCTTCACTGCGCACGAATAGCCAGCTGAGGATACGAATCACTTTGTGAGAGGACGAATGAACACAACATGCAAAGTAGGATGACGTCACGCAGGCCACAGGCAGGTCCCAAGGGGAGATAATCGAGAACACATTAGAGCACAGATGTCAAACTCAAGGCCTGGGGGCCAGATTCGGCTCGCAACATATTTTTACATGGCGCGCGAAGGCAAATGTGTATTGACTTGATGTGTTTCTTTGAAATTGTATTCACTGTTAACACAACATATCGTCGCTGTCATGTGAAAAACACTTATCTCCATTTTGTTCATTTTCTTATTTTTACATGAATGGTGTTTCTGTTTCACAGACATCGCATTAATGTGAAAATTAAAAAAGTTTTTAAAATTGGGGATAAGGGTTTTTCACAATGCAGTGACGATATGAGATATTGCAAGCATTTGTTACGAATCCCTCCTTTAAAATACATTGAAAAACAGTTGAACAAACTATTTACTGGCATCTGATTTCAAAACTGGTTATCCATCAATTTGTTGGTATATGTGATCATTTAAGGCGATCATACATTTGTATGGGTTCACAGTCGTAACTGCCCTCCGAGGGACACCACAACTATGATGTGGCCTGTGACAAAAATTTGTTTGACACCCCTGCATTAGAGAATCTCTGTACAAAATTAAGTAAATAATGATTTGTGGGATTTTTTTTTTGAATGCTCAATTTAGGAATATTAACTGCAGAAAAGCGTGGCTTGTTCCTTTTAAATGATTCCTTACCAATAAAGTTAGAGAAATACATTTAAAAATTCTTTATTATTAAATTATTAAATTATTTTTGGACTTCCCCATAAGTGCTACATTTTGAAAAGATTTTGAGAGCTATATACAGTATTGTGTAAAATTACATACAAGATTATGTTAAATGGTAAACAAATTATTACTCTGCTAGTTTGAATCTAAAGAAAAAAAAGCGGTGTACTATTGTTAATTTATATGTTTTGTTAGGAAAATTTCACATCCATAAATGTACATTTCTAAATTCTACCTCATTATGTAATTTTTTTTTGATTAAGGTAGATCATTATTTTATGTCTCTTGATCTAATAAATAATAAATGTAAATCAATAATTACAATAAACTCAGAAATGTTTAAAGAGTGACTCACGAATATCCCTGTTTTGAAAGGTGAATTTATTTTCTTATTTTTATTGTATTTTATTGTAATTCTTATTTGTTTTAATGTAAAATTTTATTTTTGTTAGCCTTGTATATGTATGTAAAGATGTTAATTGGATTGCCTGATTACTATGTCGTCTATATTTTGTTAAATAAAAAAAAAAAGGGGGAGCTAATCGAGGAGTTGGCTCAAGATGGCGACCCATGTAGATGCGCTTTGTTGAGCTTGTGAATATTGATGTTGTACCAGTCGTTTAAAATGATTTTTTAGGACTCTGATGTATTTAATTCTGAAGGACACCTGTTTCAACTCTTCTTTTTTGTCCGCAAGACATTAACTTGTGCTGCTAAAGGACTGTTAAAGGACTGTTTTGAAGACCTGTCTCTGGAAGTTGCTAAAGGTTAGCAGCCTAATTATCAGTTCCTGCTTAGTCATGTCGGGTGGAAATAAAATCAAGAGAGACGCCAAAAGCAGAGAGATTTCAAAGCCAGGTGGGCCATGTTTGACATAGATGTAACCGATTTCACCAATTTATGTACACCTCTGCCGCAAACACCATCCCAAAGTCCTAACCCAAAGTCTTGCACTGTTTCTGACTCAAAGAATGAGGATGTGGTGTCCAACACGGACATCCTGAAAGCTATCACCAACTTAAATCACCACTTCACCGAGTTCTAAGATATAGTGACAAAGAATACAAAGAATATTGCTGACATACAAGAATATCTGAAAGGTCTAGAGATCGACCGGCAAGGCACAGAAGTTGAGATGAAGGCGCTAAAAAGCAAAGTAGCTGAAATGGAGGAAAGACATGCATGAGCAATAAGAACGGTACAGTAGACGATGGAATCTCCGCCTCCTGAAACTTGAGGAACATAGCAATGAAGATATAAGAAAATAAGTGCTTGAAATTATAGCACAAATCGTACCAGAGGAGAAGACCAGGCTGGGATTCTTGGTGGACACTGTACATCGAGTAGGTCGTGCACTAGAGCAGTGTTTTTCAAACACAACAGCGTGCCGCGAGATATTGTCAGGTATGCCGTGGGAAATGATCGAATTTATGTGCCTGTGCAGCCTATCGCCTGGCAGCGTAATCATGTCTTTACTACATTGTAGTACTCTTCCATACCAGCAGGTAGCAGCAGGTAGCTAATTGTCTTTGTTTAGATTTAGAGACAAGCGAATTAGTGACCATGTTTATCCAAACAGGCCCATGTTTCACACTAAGTATCAATAAGAAACATTATAAAATATATTTTTTTCTTTGTGTTTATTCAATTCCTATTCAAGACGTTATAATATAACATTATTCTTCAATGTTAAAAAATGCTAATATAACACTTAAATTGTTAAAAAAAAAGCTTTTTTTCCCCCACAATTTCAGCTGGTGGTGTGCCGCGGGATTTTTTCAATGAAATAAATGCGCTCAAACTCAAAAAAGTTTGAAAAACACTGCACTAGAGGATAAAATTGCATGCCCTATTATCATGCAATTTACAATGCGCACTTTCAGACAAAAACTATGGAAATCGTCTCTCAATGCTGACGTGTTGAAACAGAAGAAGATGAAAATGGCATAAGATCTTACTTATCAGAAGCGTGACTACAGGAACAAGCTTTGGCCCAATGGATGAGTGCGGAGGTCATCACAGACGGAGAGAAATTCACTGTTCAAGATGGACATCCAACGTGCATACCGAAGAGCAACAACCGAGTCCGACGAATTGACAGCCATCATCTAATAAGTTGAATACCTGTCTGTTTGTGTAGATGGGTGGTTGGTGAGTCCAAATACTACAGACTGCTACATCACTTAGGCCTATAGGAAAATCATCCAGTATTGAATAATTCAGTTTATTTTCCTTTATTTTTTGCAACTTCAAATAATTCATATGTCCTAAGGCTCATTAAGGTACTTAGTTCAGAGTTCTATTTAGAGAGGATCTACCTCTCCTAAGTTAGTGTGGATTTTGCTTAGTATTTTATAGTTATTACAGACATTCAGTTTTCTTTTCTTATACATTTTTTAAATGACACTCTAACCTTAGTTCTTTGAAATTAATATCTCTCAATGTTAGAGGTATCTGAGAAAATTTATTTTTATGTTTTGTAGATGGAAGAGTTCACACTTATTTTTTTTGCAAGAGACTCACTCAGAAAGTGGTGATGTGAAATTTTGGAAAGCTCAGTGGGGCGACCAATGTTACTTCAGTCATGGCTCAACTAAGTCAGCAGGGGGCAGTATTTAATAAATAGACAGGTGAAACAATTGAATCTTTTTTTTTAGAAGATGGTCGGTGGATTATTTTGGTAATTAAAATAGACAACTCTTTATAACCTATAATATTTATAGTCACAACACTGTTGCTCAATCAAGAGTAATGTTTACACATATTTGTAAGAAACTTACTGGTCTTAAAACCAAATATAATGAAACATAGGCGATTTTAATGATGCCCCTGAGTACCTATAGATTAAATCAACATTCAAGTTTCGAAAACAATACCTTTACTTGCCAACAATTGTCAGTAATAGATATATGGAGGTTTTTATACCCTGATAAGAAAGAGTTCATTTGATGTAAGGCAAGCAGATCTGCTCTATCCAGAATTTACCTTTGGCTCATATCTGTTTTCATTTCACTCATGCATTGGTGACCTCACAAGTGACTTGGTTGCTACAACCGGTGTTGATTACACTACAAGTACTCGGCCTTTGATAGTTTCTCCACCTGTGCTGGTTGAAAATTTTTTTTTCATTTGTTCTTTTTGTTTGTTTGCTTAAATGCCTCAGTTGTTTCCTTTTTAGCCAAAAATTGACATTTTCCTAAACTGATTGATTGAGCCTGCCAAAATATGTTAAGCAGTGCTGTGGCGACCATCCATCATTCTGGGCTATAGCTGTGCTGAAAGAAAACTACGGGACGACAAACTATTCTAGCAGCTGTTGTTTGCAGACTGCAGGTGTTGTCACAGCTAATAGTTTTTAACATGTCGCATCCTCCCAGCTCGTGACGGGAAATAGCTTGGCTCTTGGGTCACATTTCCAAACATTGCCTCTTTTTCCAGTCCGAAATGAGAGTCTGCAAAGGGCCAAATGAAAGAGAAGAACAAAGTGCTATCCTGTGAGAATTAAATGAAAATGTGAAATGTCTTTTTGCTCTTTTTTTTATTCTCCATGCCAAATTGTGACTCACTCACATTTCCAGGCTGAGTAACCTTCCACTTAGGAAAAAGGCAAAGGAAATACCAGAGCAGAATGCTCCAATGATCCCGCGAGCTCTCAAAGTATGCAGTAGTTGCATGTGAGAGTAGAGTGGCAACATGATCACCTGCGTCTGCGTAATTGTTAGTTAGACTGACTGAAGCCACCTAAGAGGAGACATAATAAGTTGAAAGTTTGCTGAGGTCTTAACATGACTGTGAAATGTTTTTTTCAAAATACCCCAAGTGTAAAAAAATAAAATAAAATTGCAAGGCACACTTTAACACCTTATTTCTTGTCTTGCTGAAATCAGCTCATTTGAGTTGGTTTCATGCTTACTGACCGAGGGTGGAGCCTGAGCCTTGCGAATTTTGGTCCCACACGTCCCTGCCAACCACAGCTGGCTATTTGCTTGTACTTGGAGAAGCACTGAGAGTAGAAAAAAACAAGTGCTTGTAAACACAAACATTTTTACTCATGGAGGCAGCAGTTCATAGACTTTAACCATTCATTAATTTTTTTTTTAACCTTCAAATTGCAGGTTATTTGCATAGTGCATAGGTTGTAAACCTCAATTTATTATTATTTTTTTTTTTTAAAAACTCTTTCACTACCAGTCATTTTAGAGCATTTTGACATTTTGAAGACGCGCACTATATTGGTATCAACGATTATATACAATATAGGCCTACTGCACACCAAACTACCAGAGGAAAGAATAGAGTCTCTCCTTTGACGATGGAAAAAAAAAAGTTTCATTCTATCCTTTTCAATATTTTTATAATTAGCAGTAGAAAAACGGTAGGTTTCACGGAATGCAGCCGAATTTTCCCAGTGGACTCACAAACTGTGCTGACCTTATATCTAAAATGGAGCATCGATGCCATCTACTCGTGGCAGTGCAATAGTAAAGTTATTTCCAAGTTTGAAATTTACAGTGGAGTAGCATCAGAGGCTCCCACACCTATCCCGTACTTGTCAATGGCAATGAATGAGTGTCAAAATCAAAATGTCATCAATCGATTCATGCACTGGAATGCAATAAGCCGTTAAACACATTTTTCAGAAACTAAGAATATTAAATGCAATTGCTCTTTTGTCCAAAAATCTTAATCGTATGATTCAATCCAGTAAATAGCGCGTCACAAATGGCCAGTATACAGTCCGCAGGGTTAAGAAGTCACATGTAATGTATCTCTGTGCCAAAGAATTGATTTTTTCCCCTCCCTCTTTTTTTGCTCAGTTTAATTGTCATCTCCCCCGTGGTATCTTGGCAACGGCCATAAGTTGACGCAGAGCGGATGACAAAGGTCTGGAAGAAGACAGACATTGCGCCCTATTCACCTAATCTCTCCCAGATGTCACCCACGCATCCACCCGCGTCATCAAGACACAAAGCTGACACTTATGACTCACAATGGGATGCCTGCTTGCATTCACTTTGCCATTTAGTAAATAGAAATTAGGTGAAACGTGCAGCTGTTTGTGGCACTTAAGGCCTGTGCCGACTTGTTTGGCGCTCTAATGACACTGAGGTGGGACTGTTGCAGCTGGGCTGACATTAGGTCGCTTTGAGCGTATCTAGCAGATGCTTGATTAACTGCAGCATGGCTTGCTGCTGATTGATCTGTTTATCCACGTTTGGGATCGGCGACTGTCTCGAGTCAGTTAGCTTCGCTCTTGATGTTTTCGAAGCACATTTATGTTATGTAATGTTTCAGCTCTACATGCCATAAATGTGTATTTTTTAATGGCACATTGGCAACAGTAATCAGTTGCTGTGCCTGCTAGCTAGTTTCCATCTCATTGGCTTGATCTAGACTTCATTTTCATTTTTTTTTCTTTACAAATACAAAAATGATGGCTGTGTTAATGCTTGAAAAAAAATGAATGTCATTCCAGAATTGTAAACGTCAAACCTTATTTTGTGAGTTTATTCTTCAAACGCATGTTAATCGAAAGCCAGTGTAGTGCTTTCTAAAGGCAAGATCACAAAAGTAACATCAGTGTCAAAATACTTGTGGACAACTATTTTCACATTCAAACACCAGTGCATATTTATAAAGTTCTCATTCAAAGTCAGTTTTCCTGCTTGCAAGTTCAAACCGACACTAAGTTTGTCTTTGAACTAATTCATGAAACTTAAGCACATTTCACCATGTGTTTGACACTTAGAAGGCGTAAAACCGATTGAAATGCCAACGACTTCGCTCCCGCTGCGACAACGCTCAAAGCCAGGCATCAATCTTTTCATAATATTTCTATTATTTGATGGAATGGTGCCACTGACCTTAACTGGTCTCCAGCTGGTCATCTTGGACTCTCGGTGCATGGCAGTCAGCGCTAACGAGGCGGCTGCTAAAAACAGACCGGGCAGAACAGCTGGTGACTTTGGGACAGCACCCATCTCATATCAGAAGCGAGCTGGCTTTGCTTTCAATTGCAGTTCCGTCATATAATGAGCATTTACGGTAATTTAACACGTATATTTTGGGTCAATTTTGACCTGAGCTAAAAATAACCTAATTTTGATTGTCAAATGGTGAAGTAAAGATCTTATCAAAATGTATTACGGGTAATAGCTTGTATGCCATCTTGTTTCATATATGTGATCATTCTTATGCTAGTTTACTCTTTCAAGATTAGCCCATGACTCTTCAAAGACCAACAGTTCCGTGGTACAAACACTAACTGTTCTCAGGACTGTTTCAAGCTCCCTCTTGAATCTAAGACATTTGAAGGGCCACTTTTTGCTGTGGCCCAATTAGGGCTGGGCGATTTGGGCGGAAACAATTATAATCAAGTAATTTTCACACCGTAGGTCTAGATGCTCAATTTGGATTTTTTTAAATTATCCCAATTTTTTTGTGTAAGCGTTCAAATTAAATTATAAATGTGACATTGGTCTTGTCTGCTGTATCAACACATGCGTCGCCAAAGTGACCCGCATGCGCAGAAGACGAGACAACGTCACTCCCGATGTTGTGTTTGCGAAAGTATATGAGGTCAAGCATGTCGGGGCATTTATACAGTGATGTGATTAGGTAGGAGGTAGAAAAATAAATACAGTTGTTGTTATCCTTTCGGCTTTTCCCCTCAGGGATCGCCACAGCAAATCAAGTGCACGCTCAACTTGCATCATTGATTTGGCAAAGCATTTTATGCCGGATGCCCTTCCCGACGCAACCCTATTAGCAGGGCACACACACACACACACAGACAAAGACACCATCACTGAACAGGAATTGATCCCACGCTGCCCACACACAACTCGGGCGCGTGTACCACTACACTATCAGTGACTAGAAGAATAAATACAGAATTTGAGGGAAATTATGAGGAGAGGCTTTAATATCTCGGAGACATCACTGATGATGACGTCACATCATAACTGTGCGTAAAAAATGAATCGATCTGAACCATGGCTGAATTACTATCACCATAAATGTCCACTTTATGCCTCATGCTTCAAGTGGGTTTAGATTCAAGTCAAACATAAAGTCAATAGTGTTACTCAAAACAACTTTGCAGATTCGATCCCCCTGCTGCCAGCACTTTCCCTCTGCCTGCACGGAGTGCATTTTGGGCTCCGGATGACCTCAATGTCGGATATTTGCGACTTGGGCATTCTGAGCGCGGCCACATTGAAAAAAATCGGGTACGTATCTGATTTAGGAGCATATATGAAAGCAACCCGGGTCGGATTTAAAAAATCGGAATTGAGCCGTTCAGACTGTCATAAAAAAAAATCAGATACATGTTGCATATGGCCAAAAATCCGATCTGGGTCGCATTTGCCTGCGGTTTCAACCTAGGCTTAGAATGCCTTTGTATGTCATTTAACCTAACGCACATTCACATGCACACAAACACACCAGTCTCTCATTACTTTGTCATGTACCCTACAGAGACTATTCCTAGGACAGAAACATAATAAGATCGCCTAATTAGCCTTGGTTCTTAGGGAATCCATTTGCCCACTGCTGTAACACATGCTGTGGAAGTTGTGTGAGTGTGGGTGTGCGTGTGTGTGTGTGTAATGTCAAGCTGGTAATTGGCACACTTTTAGATGACAGGCATTAAAGGGCTATTTCAACCATTTAATAGAACGTGACATTTAATGTTTCTCCTTTCATTTGACGAGATAAGAACGCTTGATAACCCAGTTTATCACTATTGTAATGCATTTAAATCAGGATAGGCCTACTGAGTCTGTGAGTCAGGGGAAACTCCAAGAATGGCTATTTTCCAATAATAAAACCGCCAAGATGGTCCCAAAAAGCTTCACTGGGTTAGATGGATGCACATGCGTTAATGTGGGTAGTCGGACGTCAAGGCAAGCTTGGTGCGACTGCACCAGCTAGCTAGCAATGAGCTTCGGCTGGCAACTGGTTTGGCTAAACGTTGCGGAGTCGGTCCTAAGTCAGTAATTATCACCTCCTTGGCGGAAAATAAGCTACAGTACACTTCTGACAAGTACTGTCACGAAGGTATGACGAGGAAAGACGGAGAAGCTGTGCTAATTGCTAAGATAACCTAAGATCACATTGACATGCAATTGTGAAACAACAAAATTAAGTGCTGAGGTGGTTGAATACACTTTTCACATAAGCCTTGCTCCAATCGCATTAAAGCGGAGAGTATACAACTTTGAACAGCAAAATAGAATGAATTTTAATGTGTCTACTTTGCCTTATGTTTTTCTTTTCTTTTCTTCAAATCAAATTATCTTTGGTAAAAGACAACCCATTCAGAACTGCTAAGTACTTTCCAGAACAGAGTGTTATAGGTTACATTAAAGGTGGGAAACGTTTTGATTTCTTTCTTTCTTTTTTCTTCTTTTTCCCCTCTGTAAATGTGACCAAAATGCCAAAGAAAAAGCAAAACTCTTTGAGTTAGCCCCTTGAAACGCTCATAAATTTGTGTCCCTTTGCTTCCATTAAGCAGCTACTAATTGTCGTGATTTCTACACTGGTTTCGACATCTGGATGAGTCCAAAAATAGCTGGCACAGTGATGTGGCTGTTAGCACAGCACAACAATGTGTGGAGAAACAGTGAAATATTCAGAGTGGCGCGCTTGGAAAACAAACGAGCGGCACATTATTCACACGCTTCCTGAAAAATACACAATGTCATCAGTGTGAATATAAATGTCAATCAAAGCACTCGTATGGAACTCTATTCCATGTGAGCGCATCCGTTTATGTTTCTTCATCATCATATTACCCTTGAGACAATCTGACCACACGTTTCACAGGGAACATTTTGCACTTCTGGGATACACTTTCTAAGAAAAACTGCTGTTGTTTTTCCACTCACCATGTCCATTACAGTTGAGGTCTCTGTGTTCTAATCACAGGGACAGTAGAAATAGCATCGGTGTGATGTAACCCCCCATTTGGAATAATTAACCCCCCGTTGATGCGGCCTTCTTTTTCTATTTTCCAGTGTTGCCAACTAATTTTCAGGGGATGTTGCTGAAGGCGGGTCTATTCGTAACTGAAAAGTTGATAAATGACGTTGCGATTACTTGATGTATAACTACGTAAAACATTACGTGGATTGCACAGTGACGTGACTCAAATTGACTAGCCATCTCAGCAAAAAACAAGGTTTAATTAGATTAATTAATTAATATATTTATTTGTAGTCATTTGAATTCTAATCATTATAATTAATTATTTATGTTATACTGTACATATATTGGGGAGAAAACTGTTGGGGTTGTCTGAAAAGTTGCTAGCTAGGAGTAGCAACAGAACATTTTGCTTTTTCCAACAACCCTTTTACCACAAGTGCGCACATATCACATAGCACATAACCACAAGATTGACACACCTAATGTGTTTTATTTTCTCCCGGCTGCATTTTTTAAATGTTGCTGTTAGGTGGCAGCCCATGATGACAACTTGTGCTTGAATACTGCCACGTTTCTGCCACATTTTGGCTTTGCATGCTACCGGACTTGGTAAAAGTTCTCAAACTCTACTTTTGTACCTACATTTTAAAATCATTACACCCTTGAATTAAATCGTACCCCACGTTATGAGAATCATATGAGGGATTTTCATTTAGTGTAATGTAAAATTTCTTTGCCGCAATCTTGTGGTGGGAAATTACAAACCTCTATGGGTAAGAGTCAATTTCTCTGTGACTTTCTCTCTCTATTTACGGCATGGCTCGGTCACTATCCCCCACGAATAGTGGGGATCCACACTCTTTTGAGATTGTAGTATGGTTGATTACTGTTTTGGTGCCCTTTTAGAGACTTTCCGGGGAGGCAGTCACTCCCGATACAACACGGGAGCTGAGCAGGAAGTGCTCACTTGGCTCGTCGGGTGCGTTTCAGTGGGTGTTCGCGTCCCCGTCAGAGTGAGGAGGCTGCAGTCTGGCACCTTCTTCCTCCATCCCACAAAGCAACTTCAAGGACATGGCATCACAGGGGGGAAGCCTAGAGGGATGTCTCACTTCAATAGATGCCCCTTATAAAATAGATGAGTAGTGAGTTTTCAATGGAAGAAATATTTGAGATTTTTTTCCTTTTTTTTTTTGTATTGTATTGATGTATTACTACCATGTGGGATTTCTTCTGGTAGAAAGTGGTGCTTTCCTTCACATGGTGGGGATATGGGGATGGGGATTGACATGCTGTTATGTGTTAACTCGTCATTTCATTTCATTTCATCCATATAATTCCATACCTTAACATTAACATCATACCATACAATATATACTATATAATGCAACTATTGGTGTAGCTGGGCTGTATTCCACATGGGTTTTGAGGTCAAAGGGGCCCGATATTGCACACACAAATAGAGGACAGAAAAAAGCCCAAAAAGAAAGGAATAAGTAAGCCAAGAATCGACCATGACCTACTCTAGGTCATTCTACAACACATGTTAAAACATGTTTCAAAACTCACCAAATTTTGCACCCCCTCAGGAGTGGGTGAAATTGTGATACCATTAAAAAAACAAACACAAAACCCCAAATTGCGCTCTAGCGCCCCGCCCCCTAAGAAAAAACAAACACAAACAAAGCTGCCTAAACTCGCAGTACGAATGTCATAGACACATGAAACACATCCCTAAATGTATTTAATATAAAATAATCATTTTTAAAAAACACTGCCTCCTACTGGCCCTGATATAAATACACTGTCTATCAAATACTGTGATGTTGACTGGGAGCATAATTTAGTGTATGACCAAATGGATCCTCCCTCCTGTCCTCCCTCCCTCTCTCTCTCTCTCTCTCCAGCTCATAGTGGAGCACAGCATGCTTGTGGAGCCTTTACGCACCAACCACAGAGGAAGAAGCTTGCCACGCTCTCCAGCAACACTGCACCGCTTTTTCCTCTTTACGTTCACTTTGGACTTGTTAACCACTCCTTCTCGTGTGTTCCTACGTGGACCTCCTGGCAGGAGCAGGGAAGTTCTTCATGACTTGGGGCACACTGCTCGGGTCACGGTGACCATCAAGGCTTGAACACGATGGAAACTTTGTGAGGAGGAGGAGAAGAAAAAGAGGAGGAAGCAGATTCTTCTTTTTTTTTACATTTAGAAACTAAAATCATGATCCCGCCGGCCAACTCTGCCCAGGAGGAGAGTAGCGGGGGAAAAGAGGACGAGCAGAATGAGACTCCCAAATCCCCAAGCAACACTTCTAATCAGGAGACCAAGGTAAGGACTCTTAGTGCTCCTTAAAAGTCCTGGAAAGTTGTGGTAAAGTGCTTGGATATGTTGGATAAAGTAGCTGTATTTAAGTGGCCAAATTTTTTATTAAACGCCCTAACATTTTCTTGCATATTTTTGGTGTATTGTTAGAGGATGGCAATTGCATTTAGATAAAGCAACATCTTTTTGCAGTTAAATTAAAAATAACACCATTTTGGGTCAAAAATGGACCAATCCTCAAACTGGGTCAATTTGACCCAACTTTTTGAGTTGTTTTGTACAAAAAGCCCAATTTTGGGGTTGTTTTATACAAAATAAAAAAGTGGGGTTGTTTTCTGCAAAATAACCCAGAAAGTTGTGTCAAATTGACCCAAGTAGTGGATCGGTCCATGTTTGACCCAAAATTGTGCTACTTTTAACCCAACTGTTTTTACAATGTAACATTAGTGATAAACTGCTTCGGATTTGAGCTCAAAAGTGCAAAAGTTTGAGTTTGGAAAGTGCATTGTGTAAATCCTGTGAGCTTCCTCTGAGGTATCAAAAAATGTCAACTTTAAAGGTTATAGAGTAACGTCTTCTCATGGTGTTGTGATGCCATTAAAAACACCTTTTACTTGACCTATTACCTCTGTGACTTTATTTGACCCAAAAACGGAACAAACTGTTACCTCCGAGTGCAGTAATTTGCACCATTAGTTGCATTAGTGTAGTCTATGGGTCAGAAATGGCCTCTCATACCACCTGATGATGACTTAATTCATGTTTAATGTTTTACACACACGCACATCTACAGAGATCCAGTATTGTAGGGGGTAACATATTAGGAGCAGCTCTCAGTGTGATGTTGTGCCACTGCAAACTACAATCACACACAAATGAATCCCACCCTGACTGTTTTAATCAAAACTACACATTATTATGACTGTCAAGCCACAATTTTTGGTCATCATGCAAGTGTACCTAATGTTGTGACCTAAAGCAGGTTTCACAAGATACCAATTGCATTCCTCGCAAATAAAAACAGACCCAGAACCCAGATATACTGCGCTACAGCAGTGCAATAACTTTGCAATGTAATCTTCCTTCACAGGGACTTAGTTTAGTGGTCATTTTGGTGGTCACTAGTGGCTGTAAATTATCTAAATATACCCGTCATATAAATGAGGCTGTACAGGACAGCGCGGGCGAAAAGCTAAATAGTTCTACAAAGTTCCCTGCACAGTCATAATGTGAATAAAGTTGTATTTGCTGTTTTTTCTTATCCCTTTTGTAAGAATACTGTGAGGCCTGAACACCCCAAACGGAAGGTGAGACTCCACGTTACCATTATTAACCCTCCTTGTGATATTGCGGGTCAAATTGACCTGTACAAAAGCTTTATTTTTTTTTTTTAATTTTAATGTACAAATTTTTTTTTGGGGGGGGGGGGGGGGGGAGTATCAGCAAGCTATATTTGTGCTTTTTTCATTTCTTTTAAATTAATTTCTAAACTTTTCATTACGATTATGCGGGAGGGTTAATCAAGTGCATCACAACATACTATAGTTAAGGAACACCATTAATCAATGCAATCATGAGTCTGCTCTTAAAGTCTAATTTAATGCATTTTTGATTGTATTGCATTTTAATAGACATCATCCTCATCCTTAAGCTCCCATGCTTTATGTACAGAGCTGCGAATTAAGTGCTGTCAAGCAAAGCATGTGCTCCTCTTAAAACCCTCCTATTATCTCTGAGGTCAATTTGAACCTATTCGATGTCTCTAAATATGTGACTGACTTAGACATTTCCCCCCCGATTTCATGACTTTCCTTATTTAATTCAGACCACTGAGTAAACATAAATGATTATGATATGTTTTTAATCTTCTGTACACATCTCAGTTGGGTTATTTGGGGTTAATTTGACCCCAGGCTGTATAAAACATATGAACAAATCAAAAATGTTCACATGGTTTCTTGGGTTGTTTTGGATGACATTAAGGTCACTGTAATGTTTTTATTTTTTATTTTTTAATGCAACTGACAAGTATGAGTACCTGACACAAATTGTATTTCTTTTCAGTAGGCTTAAAATGCTGTAGACAAATTGACCCCAAGGGAAAATATGTCAGTAAAAGGTAACAGGAGGGTTATACATAATATACAGCGCTCTCTTTCCAGGGCTGTCATCTAATGAAAAAGTATTTCGTTTTAAGTCATCTTTACCAAGTTGTAATGTAATAATTTATCATTGATAAGAAAATGTGTGTGGGCGTATTGTATGCGTGCCTGTGTATGTGTGTGTGCGCGCGTACAAGGGAATGATATAGTGTGTAACAGTGGAAAGAACTTGCATTTGGTGCCAGGGCCTTCGCTAGGCACTTATCCAACTTAATCGACCTCATAACACCACCACTATCAACAAGCAATTATAGAAACTATCAATGCTACACAAAAAAAATGCAATATAACAGCATGCAACTATTCCACTCACGTCATCTAGAACAGTTCACAATCAGTATTTATTTAAAAACATCACAGAAACATAAAATATATGAATAAAATATATGATAATTACCAGAGATGCGGATTATTAAATGTATTCATTTGTGCAGGCCGCACCAGACCAGATCCTGAACGATATGTGATTATAAATGCAGATGTTAGTTACGATATTGGTTGCAAAACAAAAAAGACAATATCGAACACATCGGCCGATATAAATAGAATAAATAAATAATAGAATGCACTCCTTGACCAGTGTTTGTCTTTGTGTGAGTGTGTTTGGGTTGGTGGGGCTGGGGGGCAGGCACAGAGTGAAGCACAAACACAGACGCACAGAAGCAGCTCGACAAAAACTGTGCAACAAAAAAAATTAAGACAGTATTGCCTTGAGACACAAGCAACCCGTCTTACGAGGTTTAAGAAAAACGAGCAGTCATTCACTGGATTTTTTTTCCACTTGATATGCAAGTGCTCTTTGGTGACAGTCAACTTAATTCGCCTAAACTCACTTCAGAATAAGCAGCGTTTTAGAAAACATTTTGTTTAAAAACAAACATTTCATTTTTCACAAAAACTGGTAAATGGGCTTTCACATGTACATTTCTACCTGAGGTACTCAACGCACTTTGATGCTGTTTCCTCATTCACCTACTGATGACGCAGCACCGGAGCAACTGGGGGTTCAGTATCTTGCTCAAGGAGACTTCGACATGGTCACAGAGGCTGGGGATTGAACCCCAAACCTCAGGGAGATGACCACTCAACTACTGAGCCATGCCACCCACAAACTAAACATACAACACAGAGAATTTCACATATTTTTATAACAAATAAACACAAGAAACAATGGCGCTTGCTTCATGCTAACATATAGCAGCAAATACCATTGACATGCTAACGGTTAGCATCAATACGTTCTTAAAAAGTACAATATAAGACTGCTATTTTTTTTTACTTAAAAAACAAACAAACAAAATATGTGGGTTTTACTTCGTTGGTTACATTGGTCACATGTTTGAGAAGTAACAAATATGCTCAAATTCTTTGGGGCTAAATCATCCCCCCACCTTTGTTGCACCCGCTACATTTTTTTTTTTAGACAAACACTATGATTCAGTCATAGTCAGAAAAATATTATCATTAACAAGTGTAATTTAAAAAAGAAGAGCAACAAAAAGATGTAATGTGGCTTACTGGTAAGTGTCACTGGTGTGCTATTTTTAGAACAGGCTGTGGGCTACTCATGTGGTCCTTTAGAGGCTACCCGTTGTCCGTGGGCACCACGGAGTTTACATCTGATCTAGAGGCTAAAATTTGATTGGAGAAAGAATTTAAATAAAATCCAATGTACAAATGAACAAATATTAGACTTTAGCTGGTAAATATACGTTAGTGCTTTTGATAGTCTATAAAGCAGGGAAGGCCTCACTGGTCCTGACCACACACCACTGGAAAGTGTGTGCCAAATTGACTTGTTAGTTACCCACAGGACTTATTGATCCTCATCGCACCAAAGCTCCAATGATAAGTACTTGAAACTAGGAGCTATTTGTTTCAATATTACCAGGCAAAAGGTGTCATTTACATGAAAATAGAAGCTAGTATCTTCACTAGCTATTGCAAACAAATTCTTCTCTGTATTATACAGCCTAATTAGGTCACAATAACTCATTAGGAGTTCTTCTCCACTCTTCAATTATGATAAAAGAGAATCAGTTTTGCTGCATAAGAACCCTTCAGTCTCATTACAGTATCACAGGGATTCTTTATAAAGCGAGTGAAGGAGGAGGAGGAGGAGATGAGATGAGGGGTTGTCAGTGTGGAAGGTAATGCGATTGATAAACGGCATGGGCGGAAGCAGGCGGCTCAACCGTGTGGCGAATGGTACGGATGCGATGCTACAACTGCACCACCTGGAAATCACATTATAGCGCCCTGGTGGGGAAGCTTACGGATGGTTTTGACGGGGAACAAATGGTTTCCATGTTCATCAGAAAGCATGACCGCGACCATCAGCAATGCAGAAGCATCTTTCATCTTGTTAGCTTGGTGCTCGGTATGGATGAAGTGTTGGGACAACCGGACATTACAGGAGACATACCATGAAATTGTTTAACAATTGCAAAACAATTCAAAAGAGTTGCCAGGTGTCTTAACAAGATGTCTGTGGCCAGGGGCAGCAAAAGTTGTCACACACTGCACTCAGGAGTAGGAAGTTAGTTAAAGCGGAAGTCAACCCAAACATATTTTTTTCAAGAATATGTTCCCTGCAGGCCCATTAGTTGAAACACGGCATTCTGATTAATTTTGCGTTTGTGGAATATAAATTAAGCAGCAAAATGCACTAATTTTTAGCCATCTCTTGGGGCGGCCATTTTGTCTTCCGTCAACTGAAAATGACGAGCGGATTAACACTTATTCCACAAACGCAATATCTATCAGAATGCCGTATTTCAACTAGTTGTGGCATAGAATATATTCTTGAAAAAAAAACCCGTTTGACTTCCTCTTTAAGTACATTTTTTTAGGTATCTGTAGTTGAAAATTTTTAAGACGACTTTTTACTTTCACTTTGTACATTGCAACACATCTCTTGACTTTCTACACCTCACTTTTTTGAAATAGTCTCATGACTTTTTTCAACCTTAACCTCTTGGCGAATCATAAAAACGAAAAGACCACCAGCTCCTCCTATTCAAAAACTCTCTTTATAATCTGAACAAACACATTTAGGAAAGGTCTATTTATTTTAGTTGTTAACAATACACTGGTCAACAAATTCTTAACAATACACTGGTCAACACATTCTTACTATATTTTTTAATCAGAGATGCAAAGTAAACTTTCCTAGAGTTATTTTTTTGGGCTGATTTCGAATTTCCTCTTCATTAGCACATCAGGTATTAATAATCATAATGATAATAATAAAAATAATAATACAATATGTAATATAGTAATACATTTAGTAATATTTATGAATTAAGGGTTAGGTTTAGCTACAAGTGGAATTGTTGGCATGTGGAGTATCTCCATATTAAAGCGGCTAGAGAGACCCAATGTTGATCATTTCACAGACGAGCGCAGGCCGACAGATCTGCCAGTGGGAAAGCTGCGCCACTGTGTGAGTGATCACAGCCAATTTCAATCATGGCATATCAAAGCGGCTCTTCTTGTTGCACACTAGCGTCTATACATGCCAGACGCACCACTGGGCTGTGAAGTGGGCACTTGGACATATGCCGTCTATGAAAATAGAGGTCATAGTGTTAGACTCTTATACACCACTACAGTTATTTTTTTTGGTGGATTTTTTGGTTGAATTCCAAATGGTCAATTCCATTCTCTTCCTTCCAGCTCCAGAAGCTCAAGCGCTCATTGTCCTTCAAAACCAAGAGTATCCGCAGCAAGAGCGCCGACAACTTTTTCCGGGGCAGCGGCGACAACAAGACGGAGCTCCTCTCTGACGTGAGCGGCAGCACGGGCCACCTGTACAACATTGGCATGGCGCCGCCACACATCACCACCGGGCCGCCTATCCCGCCCGTGCCCCCCGCCATCCCCTGCGCTCCTCCTCCCACGTCGCGCTCCCAGACACGCAACCCTCTGCAGGTGGACTCGGCCGGACACTGCTTCATGGAGCACATCTTCAAGAAGCCCACCTTCTGCGACGTTTGCAACCACATGATCGTAGGTATGGGGTTAGCAAGTGACTTGAATACAGTATATAAGTAGCCCGATAGGATAAGTCCGATAAGATTTTTTAATAATGCCTAAAACATCGATACTACATCGACGTGCAGTATCTCCCAAATGTGACTACCCCCCTTATATTTTAGTACACATTTTAATATACTGTATCTTTTTATGGGACAACAATGAAGAACTTATGCTTTTGGACAATGTAAAGTAGAACAGTAAGTGTACAGTTTGTACAGCAGTGTAAATTCACTGTTCTCTCAAAATAACAATACACAGCTATTGATGACCAGCCAAATGATGGCAGCAAAAGTGAGTACACCCTCAAGTGAAAATGTCCAAATTGGGTTCAATTAGGATTTTTTCAAATTGCCATGTCCTTCAAATCCTGTCCATCAAATCCTGCCTATGCAAGTGGAAGGGTGCATTTATTTAGATGAGCTTTTGAACAGCGACATGTGCTTGAACAAGTTTTCAAGGGAATCAGACTGTCTTTACTATTCCCTTTGAGGAAGTACAGAAAGACAACATAATATTATGTGTAGTTCCACCCCTTTGTGAAAGCTTCATCATTCTTAAAAGTACACAATCTTTATTAAATCAGTCAACATTATGTGCAAACATTCAGATGGGCAACATTAAACACCCACCTGCTCCTTGCGTCACAAACTGTCATTAGAAGAAATATCTGCACAAATTTGATTTGCCAGCCAAAAGAAATATGCAAGAATTACATTAAAAAAGCAATCGGAAGTCCAAATATTCTGCTTTAAAAAGCCATTTGATGATAACACCAGTCAAGTTTTTTTATTTTTTTCCAACACAATTTTATATTGTTTAAAGCTTGTGGCAGAAAGACAATTTGATTTGGCACTGGGTAAAAGTTAATTACATTTGGTGGCTTATAATAAAAATACCTGCGCGCCAACTGATGCTCTGTTATGGATTGCAGCGAGTTGCTAATTAAATAAACACCTACGTGGGCGAAGGATGCTTTTGTGTGTCTGACTGAGTGTGAAATGTAATTTTCATGTGGGTCCTTAGAATAAATAGTGTTTTAACAGCTTTAAACCAGTGAAATGATGTAATAAATGCAGTGAATTAGACATTTGGGGGAGAGGTGGGGCCCAATTTTTCATGGCAAAAGCAAAAATGTTGTTAGGGCAGCTAATTAGTCTGAAGAACCATAGCTGCATAGGTGAGAGCGTTAAGTAGAAGAGAAAGCGGAGGAGGTAGAGTCTCACAGAAAGTATGAAGGAGTGAAGTAAGACTGCGAGATTAATGGATCAATGCTATTCCAAGAGCAAAAAAATAAATGATTAAAAGCTTGCAGGTGGGAAAGGTAGAAATAAACAAAGTGGTCAATTTCATGAGATGGTTAGATTTTGGAGCAGCACCACACACATGTGAGAGTATGATTGTGGCTGGACATATGTGAGAGGTCATCAGGGAATGACCTCTCATACACAGTACCAAAACACCCTCAGAGACACAACAACAACAACAACAAAAATTCCAGCTCACACACATTAATGAAACGCTCTTTCACACACTACTGACATGATTTATCTCACAGGCACTACTGAAACACTCTCACACATTACTAAAATACTGTTATACACAATGTTGAAATGATTTTGTACCCACTACTAAAATGCTCTCATCCACATGAGTGAAACACTCTCCCAGGCACTACAACATTATTTTTTTTCTAATCGCATTACTGAAATGGTCTGACACACACCAATGAAACACGCTTTCACTCACGACTGACATGTTTTTTGCTCACATGCAGTACTAAAACGCTGTCACACACATAACTGAAATGCTCTCACGCCCTCCACTGAAACACTCTCATACACACAACTGAAACACTTTTGGACACACTACTAAAATGCTGTCATGCACACTACTGAAACGCTTTCATAGACTCTACTGACATGCTTCCATACACACGACTGAATCGCATCTTTCTATAGTATATAAGTGTATTTTAGTATAACGTCTGATAGGATTTCACGAGCCTGTGTGTGTGTATAAGAGCATTTGAAGCAGTTAAAATGGAAGCCATTCCTGTTTTTGAAACAAAAAACGGAGCTTCATTCCAGCAGCTTTTCATCTACGTTAGGTCACCCTACTAATGCCTGCGAGTAGCTGAACCAAAGCAGTAGCATATATTGTTGTACAACCACACACATGCATACGCATGCATACACACACACACACACCAATAAACTCCCTCCCCAACCCTCCCGCCATTGCCCAACTGTCAGTTTGTGATCCGCTATGCTGCTAGCATGGAGGCGTATTGTTCTGGTCTCCACGTTGGAGTGAGTCAGACCAAACGAGCTGATCGACAGCAGCGTGATAAGGACATGTGTGTACTGTAACTAACTGTTTTGTAGTACCTGAAAGCAATACTGCAGTAGAAGCATATTAGTGCCTTGACGTACCAGTGAACTCATCTTACCAAACTACACAATAAGCAGCAGTTTGCCAAATAGTAAACAATTAATCAAATGTCACTCCCAGTTGAAATTTCTGTAAAACTAAACATAAAACACACAATTACAACTTGTGTATTTAGGACAGCCAAAAAAATTGCATAAGAAAAGTCCCTACTAGCTTAATGCTAAATAGCGTCTATGCTGTAGTGACCTTTAAAGCAATAGATTGAACACAAATGATTCAGCAACTATATGTAGATAGACATGCTAACAGCACTTGCTGTCATAATATGCTCGTTATCCTTTTATATTAGTGCCATGCTGATGAGCACAGAGAGGAGCTGAGAAATTTATTATGAATCCGTTATAGGCAGCACACGCGCTTTTGCAATATCAGAGGCCGCAAATAGGCAAGGACTGCGTAGAACTGGAGTGCGATCCATAACGCCTTAATGAACAGTAATTCCGCCAGCTGGTCACATGCAGGAGCAGCATTTGATAGTGATGCAGTATGCCAAAATAGTTCAATTCTAATTATGTCATTACTTTCTGTCTTTATAAAGTTCAATATTATGGCATGCTAGTTTTCCACATTACAGTCCAGATTACAACATTTTTGTAGATATTTTGGCACAAACTGGAATGGATTAATGGCATTTTCTATTCATTTCAATGGCAAAAGATGATTTGGGATACAAGTGTTTTCAGATAAATTAAACTCGTACCTCAAGGCATTTCTCCTTAATCTTACCAGAAAATTATACAGGTAAAAGTTAAAAGTCTCAAAGCATCTAACATTAGCTGCTCTCAGAATCAAAAGTAGTTTTCGGACACATGTTCTTCAGTATTGGAAGTAAAAGTATTTTTTTAAAAAGTGAGTGTTTAGACCCTTTACCGACCCATAAAAAATGACCTCAGTTTAACTCAGCTTAGACGACCTGATTCAGACTGACCTAAAAAAACGACCTGGGTTGTTTTAGCAATGGTGATGTGCTGTTGTCACGGCGATCTGCCATCACCCGGTGAGGTTTTAGCTCACGTTTCAGACTTTTTTCCGTCTTACTGTAGCCACAGAAGCGGCGGTTTCAGTTCGCAGCAGCGGCTCGTGTTGCCGTCAGCACGTGGAGCAAAAGCAGAGATTGACAGATTTGTTTTCACGCCTTGTTGCTTCAAGTACACATCTATTCTGTTCAGGGGTCAGGTGTACTGCCGGGTTCACTTACAATATTACCTCAGAGTCCAGAATATAAAAAATACAATGGCCCCTAAAAGCAGGTGGCAAAAGACGTACTCACACGCTGTACTGAAGTAGAAGTACAGACCCTGTAAAAATAAATACTGATTGAAACTGCTTTACGTTAGTAATAGTAACAAAACATTTCAGATTTTAAAATGTACTTAACTACTGAAGTAAAATTTTGTTTTTTCCCGTTGATTATAGACAGTACCTTTTGTAAAGTGCTTTTTAGAATTGGTTCAGACTTTTATGCTAGTAAAACGTGTTCTCGTAGCTTTGCTAAAATTGTGGCTGACGAACAAAAATGCTAAATCACCTAATGATAACAACAGAAAAAATACACAATACCTCCTCGTGTTGTTGTTTTTTGCCAGACACTTCTTGGGCTGGCACAAGCCACATTACATTTGCCATGAATAGACCCCAAGACCTCAATCAATCTAGATCTCAGCTGCGGTTGACTTTACCACTCTCTGTTCACGTCTTTTTTACACTGTGTCATTATTTGCGGTGGTTGAAAAAAGTAACAACGCTATTTTGACAAGATAAGAGTAGAAAGTCCACATATTTGTGTTCAAATGTAAGGGATTAAAAGTTAATCAAGCACTGATACCTGAAAAATCAACTTAGGCACAGCACTGAAATATTTCTACTCCGTTACTTCCTACCACTGCCTGAAAGGAAAACGATTGCTTGCTGCTGATCTAAAAAGACACCAGTGATCGATAGTGCCTTGGCATGTCCACATTTTCACATGGACAGAGCGTGGGCGGGGCCAGAGCAAGTACACACTGACCAATCAATACACAACCACAGACAGAACTATTAAAAAAACTGACCTCCTTTATGTAGAATAGTAGCAGCCACTATTGGCTGTGCATGGTCGGTACTGATCTTGGTTTAATGAAAAATTGACTTTTTAAATCTATGGCTCTCTAAAGTGCCTGTCTTCCCCACGACTGTGAAATTACTCAACCAAGTCATTTTTTTAGATGCCTTTGTCAGAAAATGTGTCTTGAATCAAGATTTTGGTCCTATTGTGATGTCACAATTGGAATATTAATTTAAATAGTACAGTGTTCCAATAGAAGTGTTCCATTTCACACTTCTTATTATATAAACGTAACATGACAGTCACTTGCATAATCAACACATGTTTGGAGTATACCCGTGTGCCAGCATACAAAGGTTAATAAGAGTTTAACTATTTGCGAATTCACCCTATTCCCAAGTGTTTGGTGTAAAACTCACCTATTCATGTTTTTATGCTCTTTCTGAAATGCATTAACATGCCACAAGTTGCGGCCAAAGCCCTGTTTCAACAGGAATTAGTATCAAAGAAGTATGCTGAGGTGATACAGCTCAACTGAGAGACAAACTTTGTATGTTGGGGAGGAGCTAGGTTTGATGTACGCACATGCACACTTTCTGAGTATTTTTTCCAAATAAAATCATCTGTTAGCTATTTAGTTTTTTACCGTAATGTTGCAAGATTAGTTTTAAATCATATTGCGGTGTTTAGAGATTTTATTCTGATTGGAAATTTTAACACAGCCCTTTTTGCAGCGCACCCTGCCCAAACAGCTGTTGCTTGTGGTATTTTGCCCTGTCATGTATTTTGGTAAGACACAAGCAGGTTTTAATTTGTGGAAAAAATGGCAAATTAGGTTTCCTCTTGATTCACCTTTTGACATCATCCAATACAACAGCTGAATGGCATCATACAACTAGAATGGAGCTAAGTAAGGCTCAGACATTAACGAGCCACAATTTTGAAGTGTGGAGAATATGAAGACGCTTTATTGATTAATTCATCTCAACAGAAATGCACAACCTGTATGTGTCACATTTCCCGAGAGCTGTCAGATTTCAAACTCTCCACGTGTCATTTTTCGCAGGTTTACTTTCGGCCCAGAAAAGCTGCCGAACGTGCGGTTCGAACGTGCAAAGATGTCGATGACGTGAACGTGGCGGTGCGTTCTGCCGTTGCTTTTTGCTGTTGCTTTTCCTCTGCTTTTTCACTTGCTTGGAAAACCATTTCTCAGAATGTCACAAAAAGAAGATAAATATATATATATATATATATATATATATATATATATATATATATATATATATATATATATATATATATATATATATATAGCAAGGTAATTGCCCTATTAATAGCTATCATTACATTCTTTTAAAAGGATTTTAAAGAAGGCATCAAATAAATGGTCAATGGAGTGCACTTATGTTGCACTTTATCACACTACATGGTGCCAAAGTGCTTTACAAAGCCTCCCATTCTCCCATTCACACATGCTCATACGCCAATGGGAGGCTTCTGAGAACACAAGTGTCCTTTTGAACAGCACTTAATAATTCTGTAGGTGACAAATGATAATAACCGACAGATTTCGCTCAACATAGTGTAATTGATGCATGTAGATTGATGGTGTGACTAAATTACATACAGCCAGCCCTCTGAGGGAGAGCACTGTAGCACACAACCAATATTGATTTGATACCCCTGATTTACATATTTAGTGAACCCCTGCGTGAAAATGTGTGAGTAATTGATGGAGACCCCAAAAAGTTATAATTGCCTAAAGATGCCACAGAAAGGCGGCAAAGCACTTTTTTTCTATTACAAAAGACACCCTAAATTTAAACTCCTCCCCTAACTTCAACAATGGTCCTTGAAAACAAGATGGGGCCAAAGCAATGTTCTTTATTAAACATGTCTTTGGCCTGAGCAAAAAACAGAAAATAGGTGAGTTTTCAGCAACAACATAACATAATAAGTGTCCCAAAAAAGAAGCGTATTTACGAATGCTGAGTAATATGGTATGTCCATGTGCAACGTACGTATTTTTGACAGCGATGGCTGTGGAAAGACCGATTTATGTTTTGTTGTGGAAAACCATGTGACAAACACGGAACATGTCAACAGACTGTCCTTATTTGAAGTCTTTGTGTGTTTGTGTGTTAGGTACCACAGCCAAGCATGTGGTGTTCCTGGCGGGCAACACAGCGAAGCACGGTCTCCGCTGCAAAGCCTGCAAGATGAGCCTCCACCACAAGTGCGAGAACGGCGTCGGGCAGCAGCGCTGCATGGGCAAACTGGTGAGACGTCCCCTTTTCATTGAATGTGCAGCGCCAGGATCACTTTCACATCTGTCAGCAAGAAGCGAATTAGTGACGTTGTCACAATTGCGATTAGGGATGCGCGTTTGACTGCATTTCCTTGATCAATTATAAGGACATTAATTGTTATTTTTAAGCAATATTGTGAGTCACTGATGGCGTCGCCTTACTTCAGTTGTCAGTTGCTGATTATATAAATGTAACAGTGAATGGCAATTCAATTCAATTACGAACAATAATATTGATGATGATTCTTGTTTTTTACAACAACAATAACATTAATAATAACAATAATATTAACATGATTAATCCACAATCAATTCCACAAAATGTATATAATTCCTAGCACATAATGAAACATTTATTATATGAAATGATTAATAGCATGTCCGCTGATAGTGTAGTGGTACACACGCCTGAGTTGTGTGCGGGCAGCGTGGGATCGATTCCCGCTCAGTGACAGTGTCTATGTGTGCCCTGCGACTGGCTGGCGACCAGTCCGGGGTGTAGTCTGCCTTCGCCCGTTGACGGCTGGGATAGGCTCCAGCAACTCCCCGCGACCCTGTATAGGATAAGCGGTTTGGAAAATGACATGACATGACATGATTAATAGCAGCCAAAACAGACACATTAGTATCGGCTTATTCCCCACCACCAGAATGCACTTATTCAGAAATCACACTCCACTGTATGTGTGAGTGTGCCGGTACATCTGCGACTGCCATCCATCCGTCCTCGTCATCCTCCTCTTCCTCCTCCTCCTCCTCCTCATTATATCATCCCTCTGCCAGTCAATCTGCAAGCTAATTGTCACCAAGCACGCCACTGACACAAAACCTCTGACCCGGCCGGCCCCGGCCCGACGTCACCGCCAACCTATTTACGTCGCAGGATCGATGCGACAATGCGGGAGAGCTTCAATACGCTCATGTGAATGTAACTCAAATGTTGTTGGCCTCATCTGGGTCACAGTCACTATTTAAAATGTAAATGATAGCTTTTATAAAGCAAACCTAACATCAACATAATTAAAGATACTAGTACAACCAATGTGTAAGATGAGACTTATGGAATTTTCCAGCCCTGACAAAAAACTTTAGACTGTTTACCAATAGGCAAATACCTTTCAAAAGGCCAAACAATGCTGCTATCCCCCAAATGGCATCAAATGATCCCTTGAAGTAATATTCAAATTTCTTCAGATGGTGAATTTCACCTTTTGATTGAACTATTGAAACTATTGAAATAAATTCAGTTTTCCATGATACTCTGCAACTGTATATTGAGATCCACTTGCCCAGTGGATACAGTTACAATACAGTTACATAAACAATTGGTCGGGTGCCTGATGGGATAAAAAAAAATTTGTAAAGGGAGATTTTTTTTTTTTATACTTGTAGTGCTAGCTCATCCAGTACATCCTGCCAGGGTACAAGCGGAAGGAGAGCGATGATGTGATCGGCTCTCAGGAGTGGAAAATGAGGTTGAGAGGTTAAAGAGGACAAAGTTTCCCCAGAGGGATTCGGCTCTAAATTCGACTCTCTAATCTTGGGACGCTTCTGCGGGTATGCTTGTTTCCCTTCAGCCTGAGAACCCTCCTCAAGCAAGAGGACATGTGTTGCGTCACGGCGCTCATCGGACACAACATTAGGAACACCTGCACAAGCTAATGAGAAAACACTAAGGGATCATTATCAACAAATGTGTTTTTATTAGACAATATAACTCAGTTTGGGTTTTATCATAAAAAGGTTATTATTGTGGTTTGATATTTGACTCACATTCCTTGATGGAATTTGGCAAAAGTAAATCCTTAACCCCAGAAAACTTTACCCAGCTCCTAAACTTTACCCCCATTCTACCTCACACTAACCACACGTCTAACCCTTACCCTAATCTTACAATTCCTAACCTGAACCATAACCCCTGTTCCTTCTCTCTGTTCACGCTTCAGCCATTCACATCACCACTGTTAAAAAGACTCTAGAAATCCCATGTAATTCCACTCCACAAAAAAAGAGATACATCAAACCCCAACAACTATTGAACAATTTCCAAACTACCATGTTTTGGAAAAGTCCTGTAATCCTTTTTCAATAATCAGCTCAAATCTTTCCTCTCACAAAGTGAGCATGCTGAGTCCTTAGTGCCGGGTCAAACATGCACCACTACTGCAATTATATCAGTCAGATTTAACATCATATGTGCTATGGACCAAGGAAATGAGTACACCACTTTATTCACAAATCTCGCAAAAGCTTTTTATAGTTGACCATGCCGTGCTGCTACAAAGGTTTCAAAATTACCTATCCCAGCAACAACAATAAATAACACATGGTAACTCTTAATTTCCTCTCATTAAACAACAGTCTTCCTCAAGGCTCAATGTTGAGTCCTATATCCCATTCATAAATACAATGACATCCTCATAACAGACTCAAACGCTCATCATTATGCATATGACACAGTTCTGTATAGCTCCTCCAAACCGCAAAATCTGTGATCACAATCCTCCCTGTCGCCTTTAACACACCACGACAATCATACACTTCTCGATAATGCACTCCTCAACCTGAAAGTAGTCCTTGATTCATTTGCTCCTACTGTGCAGGAAACGACTTATTGAAGCAGTCTTTCTGTCAGTTTTGGATTATGGTGACATTATCTAGGTCTCTGTCTCCAAGCAAAAGGTGGGATGGGCACCTTCATCTTGAAAGGCACAATTCTTGGAAGGCCACCTGCCACCGTACATCAGCGTGAAAATCCCCTTGACGAATTATGGGAAAAAAAATTAATACCTAGCCCTAACTGCTAAACCCTAACCTCAACCCAATTAGTCGATTAATTGTTATTTTTAAACTATGGGATGGAACAATTTCTGTCTGAATGTTTTGAACTCCTGTTACATCACATTCGCAAACTAGTTGAGCCTGAAGCAACAGCACCTTTGCTGGATATGCTGCACACTATTTGACCTCAGTGGATTTGAGATACAATAAATTCCACACGGCAATCTGTTGTTAAGCGAGTTGCCGTGGTGTCCGACCTCAATGCATCATGCTGTTTCTTTTGAAACAACAACAAGGCTGTGATACAAATACCATAGCTGAAAAAGCACAAAGCTAACATTAAGGAAGTTGCCGACAACATGTCCTGTGGTTCCAGCCACTGCAAGCTATTTAGGGTCAGATATCAGGCAGGTAAATAATAGAAGACCCTGGCACAGAGTGACTCTCAGTCCTGGTGTCCCTATTTGAGGTCATACAACTTTAGTCTTTTTTCCCTCCTCAAGGCTGAAATCCATCTGTAGATTTGGACGATTGATTTATGATGGTCATGCATGATTTAAGGCTGTAATCATTCACTTTCTTTTAATTCACACCTAATGTCAATTTCTGCAAAGGTGAAATTTTGAGTGCTCATTACCATCGCGTCTCCATTAGCTTGCTCAGCAACTGAGACCATTTCTATGACTACATTTGCACCAAGGTCTTGGTCTGCTGCGATTTCCATCAGTGCTTGTTATTGTCTGTTTTGGTTCCGTTTGATGTTGAACTTTGAGACTTGGGGTGGCACGAAATAGCAATATTCCATTGTTATCCCTCATGGTACATCTGTGATAAACCAGTATCTGGAATCAATACTTGCACTCTAATGCTCAAAGTCCTCAGTAATAGGCTCTAGCTCAATTGCAACTCTGACTTTATGCTACATTCCAAAAACATGCATTGAATATTCTAAATTGTCCAGAGGTGTGAATGTGAATGATTTTTTTTGTCTGGATGTGCCAGGCGATTGGCAGTCGAGGATGTACTCCGCCTCATGCCCGAAGTTAGCTGCGATAAGCTCCAGTTACCCTTGACCTAAGGAGGAGATAAGCAATATAGAAAATTGAATTGTTTTAACAGTTGATCAACTGCTTTAGTCTGGGAGAGTTACGATTATATATGGAACTGACACTTTGCTTTAATTAACCAACGGTTTCTACAAGTTTTTTTATTTTTTTTTTAGAAATGTTTTAGCCCAAAAATCTGTAATCACGGTATTGTGCTACTATTGCTATCTTATCTTCAATGTTATTGTGTCTCTTCCTAGCCAAAAGGCTTCCGGCGGTACTACAGCTCGCCGTTACTGATCCAGGAACAGTATGGCTGCATCAAAGAAGTCATGCCTATTGGTGAGTGGCCTAACTCTTCCCAATACACTATCAAATCTATTGACATGGCTTTTCAGTTATCCCTTTTTTGTTCCACTACAGCTTGTGGCAATAAAGTAGACCCCGTCTATGAGGCGCTCAGGTTTGGGACGTCGTTGGCTCAAAAGGCCAAACGGGCCAGTGGCTCGGAGTCTCCCCAAAGAAACTCAGTAAGGCCATTCAGAGTTGATTGTTCATTTCTTTAGTCTTGCTGTGTCATGGGGCTAATTTGTGGTATTTACTAGTTCTTAACTTGGACCAAATTGACGATCGAATAGAAATGAACCTCTAAATGTGGGGGAAACTGTGCATCTAAAACAGAATTCCAAACTGCCTTCTTGTATGGTGTGACTCAAGATGTTAGCATATCACGCCAGACCTCAGACTGCTGATGAACGGCGTTAGAAACGGGTGTTTGGGCCGTTGTGGGTGTGAACACAGCTGACTAGCTTCTCGGCCAATGTAAGTGGCTTCTCTCATTGCCTAAAAAAATCAGTGCAAACAAATACAAAAATAGACTCACTGGAAGATTGAACAAGCAAAGTATGTTTATAAGGAACTGCAAGAAGACCTCCATGGGTAGATGATGTAAATTTTCCAATGCGAACATGGATCATCATCGTGAAAATGGGGAGTTGGAGACTGACTTCCACTCTGATCGTTTGTATGTGTGCGTGTGACACAAACCCTCTACTGTCCTCCACATAGCTGTGCTGCGGCCAAATAAAATAAATATGATGACCATAATGATGCGTCCAAGTACTACAGAGGGTTCATTGCATGCTGTTGTCATATTTATTAATGAAATATGATGACATCCACCACACATATGGGTGGAGCTCAGGATCTATCTGCCTGCACCTCGATCAAATTCACCAAAATCACACTGCACCTACTTTCAGTCAGTCTTTCAGTTTTAATTATTATTATTATTTTTTTTAAAAGCCCTCGGTCTGCCGGAACACCCAACATGGCGTAGCGCGACTTGCAATAAAAACAGTGGAAGGACGGAAGCGCTTTAATGGGATAAGGAGGTCGGGGGATGATCATTTTTATGAATAAGGACGGAGGGACGAGGTTGGAAGGGAATCTATGTCGTGGACGGAGGACGGACCGACAAAAACGGGTCAAGTGCCCAGCTCTGCTAAATGCTATCTTGGTTGACACTTAAACAGTTGTAAACAATTCAATCCACTCATGATACTCCCAGCCTTTAGGTGGATGTCAATAGGAAAATAACCAGCTAACTTTAAATAATGTTTATGAATTATGAAACCTCTGCCGTTAGCATCCCTCCCACGACGTCATGCACGGACGATTTTTTTGGGGGGGGCGGTGAGTGATGAAATGTGAGGATCGAAGTGCTTTAAAAAGACGAGGATGGATGGGGTCGGAGGACAATTGTTTTTATGACTAAGGACAGGGGGACAATGACGGAAGGGTACCCAGGTCGTGGCAAAATAGGGTAAAGCTAACATCTGCAGCTAGCAATTCTATAGACTCATTAAGTCGTACTTGCCACACAAATTACAAAATGTTGTTAAACATCCCATTTGTCTTTCTCTTTACCCAGCACTATGTCGTCGGGCCCCATGCATCCGACTGTTGGTCCACCTCAGACACTTTGTTTATTTGGTGCCGCTGCCTCTGACATGTTGTAGCTGATGGCGCAAATAGATACCACCTCTGCGGAGCCATAAACACTACCAATAAAGGCATTCTGGTCCAAGCAGTCATGAAGGGAGCTGTTGTGCAAACGCTCATGTTACAGCCCTCGAGATGAATTGGGCTGATTATAAACGCTTCGCTCTCAGGCCACCTCTGCATCTGGGCATGGAACAGTGGCGTTTTTATACAGGGGAGAAAATAGAGTGGCACTAATCACTTAGGAAGGCTTCATAGTAGGAAAACTCTTAGGGTCTGATTTACTAACATCCCAAATAGCAAGCGCCGAATTATGTGTTCACTCACTCAAATAACAGGAGACAGATTAAGTGCGCTGGGTTATAGGTTATGCGTTTAACGTAACTCTGATGGTGTTTAGTGTTCACCATGGAACATTTGGGAGAGTGCCCCAAGTGTAAAATTAGTAAGTTTGAAGAGATACACACGCATGCCAGTCATGCCCACTTGGCTATTTGAACGTAGGCAATTGCACCGAAAACTAAATTTGTTTGCCAATTCCATCACTATATACAACAGCATCATTAATTGCATATAAAACGATCTTTTAGATACAAAGAAGTCTAATAAACTGAATTAATTGGATTTATTTTCCTGTTCTTGTCCGACATCTGCCCGTTTTCTTCAAATGAGGCAAAATCCATAACTCCATCATAACTGCCCCTGATGATAATGAACAAATTGCGATAAACTAGTTACGCCCACTGGGCTGTTTCAGTGACAAACTAAGGTATGGGGATTCTGTGTAGGAACAGGAACACAGAGTCAGCAGGAACAGGAGAGCGGACACTGGGGAAATTACGCCAAAAACAACACTGTCATGATTGATGAGTACACACTAATTTTGCAAATGAATCACTGCTCTGTATTACTTAAACAGCATCATCTGGTGAGGCACGGTTCTTAATGTTGAGGCTGACAAAGTCTGTCTTTCTTTGGATTTGGGCCTCTGTTAATGACATGAAAAAGACATTCAGGCTGTTTGTGCAGCTGTGCGTGTGCACGTCTGTTATGGAAATAGTATACTTATGCAGGCTTGGAAACACTGGCTGTCCACACTCACCGGCCCCAACATTAGGTACACGTGCACAATCTAATGAGAACCAAAATTAGTTTGCAGTGGCGTACAATTGCACTACATCAAGAAGGTGGCAAAAGTATTTACACGCTGTACTTAAGCAGTAGTACAGATACTTGTGTAAAAAAACACTATGGGCAAAAGCAGAAGCACTAATTCAACACTTTTATTTAAAGTAAAATGAATAAAGTACAGACTCTGAAATTACTTACAAACAAAAGTAAATGTGCCCCAAAAAAATCATGTGCACACAAAAAACATTTTCATTGTGTTAACTTGCATTGTGTTTGTACCTAGAAGAGAAAAAAATGATATCAGAAAAATTACCTATATGTGTTTTTTTTTCCAGATCAGAGCAAGAATTGTTAAATGTAGAAGAATGTAAACAACAGAAGTTTTTTTTTTTTTTTTTACGACATTAAGATACAAAGCCTTCACCGCTAACTATTCTTGAAGACGGCAACATTAAACAATTATTTTCAATAAGGTCACAAATGTAGAATATCTTGCTTCCCTGAACCTATTGAATTAGTGTTAACGCTGCCTGGTTCACGTTCCACCACGTTGTTGCTGTCCCTGTTTTTTTCTGCCTTGTATCAACTGCGGTTGACTTAACCTCTCTCTTATGTCTTTTTATGACTTTTATCTATTCTAAAAAAATCCCCCCAAAAAAAAGAAAACAAAAAAGCCTATTTTGACAAGGTTAAAAGTTCAAAGTACATCTATTTGTTTTCAAATGTTATAAATAAAATACAAAGTTATTATAAAAAAAAAAAAACTTCGGAACAGATAGCTAAAAAATATAATTAAAGGTATGAACAGTTTTAAATAGCAATCAGTGTTTGCACAGAAATGTTCAGGTTTCTGTCAGAACGCAGAAAAACAACAGCTGAACCTCATTTGGGGTTATTCAAAGGCACTTTAAATGGTGGCAGTTTTGTCCTGACTCCCCTTTAACACAAATTTGATTGTGTTGGGTTATTTATGAACACAGACACTTTCCCAGTTACAAGAGCACACGTGCTCTCAGTTGTTTATTTTCACTTCCCCTCTTGAGAACTTTTTTTGGTCACATTAATGGTGGAAAAAGTTTTGAAATAATTTATTTTGGTCACATTTATTTTTCACATCACAAAAATCTAGCCTTTGAACAGGGGTGTGTAGACTTTTTACACCCACTGTAAGTATGGTAACAAATGTATGCCCTTTTTTTTTTTTTTTTTTTTTAAATTTGTTCTTCTTTAAACTTTATTTCCCACCACTGACGGCATCCTATTATAAGCATCTCTCAGTGTAATGCAGTGCAGTTACCCTATTGCAAACAACAGGCATGATAATAAACACATTGTTGATGTCATTGAATTGTTGATTTCCAACCAATTTTTCTTTGCAGACCAGTGACTTGGATAATGTTCCGGAGGAAGCGGTGGCTCATGGCAGCAGACAGGCACTGTCAAGAAAACACAGCGATGATGGTGAGTAGTCGACTAGCCGTGTAGCGACAGGGTCATGGAAAAACTTCCTTCCATTGAGATTTGTCAAGATTCTGCTCGCCCTTAAATGAGGGCTTTGCCCCCCTTTTTTCCACTGATCTGGACACATTTTGCGGATGAAAACACAAGAATTAATGGAACCTGAGTACTGGTGCCAATGTTTTTTTTTTTGTTTTGTTATTTCAGCTACAGTCCATAATCATGTCTGTATTGGAGGGCAAAGCACTGACCCAATCAGAGGCATCCATTGGTGCAGGAAGACAGGCTTGCACAAAGATCAAAATGTCTCTATTCTGAAGTGGAAAAAACAAAATGATGAATTGGAGCTAAGGCTGAACGATTTAAAAAAATAATCTAATTGTGTTTTTTCCCCTCAATATTATGATTTCATATGCGACTATTTTATTCAAGGTCCTCATTCCATTTTTCTGAAACAAAAACCAGCAAAAATCATTTTGTATTACCAAAAACAATTTCGATATTTTTACACTTGAATGTTTTGGTCTTATGTATTAGGCGTACGTGAAAAGGCAAATGAACCATGAATGAATGAGAGACAGTTTATTTATCTTCTTCAATTAGAGTTGTTAACTTACTAAACACTTGACTTGCACACACTGACTTCCAGTCTTTTAAGATCGCATAATACAACCTCTTCAGAATTCGACCAAACATTGTGGCATAAACATAAATCAGTCAGATTGCAACTATAATGCAAACAAATCTGTGGCTTCATCACTTCAATTTTTCATGTTTCAAGAAACAATGACATGTAAGCATGTGGAATGCACTTCTTTGAGCGCTGAACTTATCTACACCAGAAATAGTAGCATAAAGTCCATTGAATTACAGCAAAAAAATGTGGCAAAAACGATTTTCTTTACATTCTATATAATTGTGTCATTTCTGTACGTTTTTATAAAGTACAATGATAGAGAGGGCTATTATTGTAAAAAAAATATTCTAAAAATGTTTATTTATTATTATGCGATTATTTTTTGAGAGGCTGGAACGGATTATTGGCATTTCCATTCTTTTAGGCAAAGATGATTTGAGATAAATACCCTTCACAGACATATTGCTACGCTGTGATATATCAACCAATCTGCTTTGACACACACATTTTGGAGTGAACTATCATTCCACCCAAGCCCCCCCCACCCCCCCCCGATTTATGCAATTTAATGTGTATTTATTTTCACTCAGTTTTCACGGTTCTTGAAAACGGGACTGAGCTCTACCACCATCAGCCAGAGAGAACACCCCACAATTCCGAGGTGAGAAATGTCTGGGCGCACAGTTAAAATCTATGGATTTGTTCCATACAATGGTGAGTATAAAAATTCAGCATCGCATCGCTCATCTTTGTCTTGAATGCCCTCCGCCATTACCGCTTCAGTTCCCAGGAAATGGAGAAGGGAGAAGTTCTTTTTCCTGCGGTAACAAATCAAATTGGAGCTGACACAAGCACGGCAGGCCTGCGCTGATAGAGCCAACTTGACCTCACTACTTGGGTCTGCAGGCCTTCTGCTACTCTCTGCAGTAAAGACAACTCTAGTCAGGCAGCAACAAATATCTTATCAACTACTGTAAGGCGATGATGAAACTCTCATCGGGACCTTTAAAAGCAACCCCTCTTTATCTTTTTCTGCCTGATGGAATGCGCGGAGGAGCTTTTTGAGGGCATTTTTTGCTTACTTCTTTTATTTTGGCATGTTTATCTCCGTTGTCAGCGGAAAATAGACCACAGATATTCGGGCAAACATAATAGTGAACAAATAACCATACAAGGCAAATATACAAACGCCCGCTCGCTGCTCAAAGGGGAAGAGACTCGAATGCATCGTGTTGTGCTCGGCGGGCTGAGCACAGCTGGCGGCGCGCTGTTAGCGCGTCCTCCGACAGGTCCATTAGCTTCAGCTAAGGCACAGACAGATGGAGGCTCTGCTGGAAAATCGCAATTCAACCGTGTGGTTTCACTCAGACATGTAGCAAAGTAAAGTTATGATAACATTGACAAGATCATTTTAAAAAGCAGGAAATTTGTTTTTAACCGTATTTCGGATCTTGAAATGAGCCAAAAATGTTTTCTTCATTTTTTTGAGATCACATTTTTCCAAATCTCACGGGACACTGTAGAAAAAAACACTTTTTTTTTTGCCTTAAAGTTGGAAAAATATAAATTACTGACATTTAGGGAAACACTGTAAGTTAACGAAACAAAGCAAGCAATGTTTTTACTTATATGACCTTTTAAGTGCCAAAGTAGAAATATTGCAGCAAGCAGTGTTTATCTCTAATCATTTTCGAGCTACAACCTTTTGAAATGTCAAAACTATTTTACTGAACACACTCTGGCACCAAAAGGGTTAAGTTTGAGTTCTATAAAAGGGACGTGTTCTGTAAAAAAAAAAAAAAAAAAAAAAAAAAATATATATATATATATATATATATATATATATAAATAAACTTTCCCCATTTGATGATTTTTTTTTCTTTTTTAAAACTCATTTTTATTTTTTATTTATGTCCCCAGAGGCCACACAGGCAATTTGCCTCATGCTTGCTTCTAACTCATCCATCAGCCAGTCCTTGTGTATGACACATGGCTTCATTACTACCTGGCGCCTCAAGAAAAACAAAGTCCTGCCATCTTGAAAAAAGACCACCTGTGTTTTTTCTATACTTCACCCGTCGCCCCCCCCCCAACACACACACAATTTCCTTTCAATGAGTGTGAAATGTAGCAAACTGTGAGAGAACTGACAACCACAAAAGACACCTGACATTTTTGTGGACGGGTGCTAATTGGGCCAACACTTCTCAGACAACTGTGTGTGCCTCACACCCGTCCCATTTTAACTTCCTCAATCCCACCGCTTCTCTCACTTGTGTCGACGGTGCATTCAAAGGAACAGATTGCAGCTTAACTTTTGCAGCTTCTCGGTTTATCAGCGTAACATAACGCTTGTGTGCCGTATACGAGATTGCCAAGGCTATATTTGTTTTCATCAGCAAGGGATTGTTCATGGAGCTTCCAAATATATTACCTTGGAATTTTTCTTCCCAACAGTTGCTTTTTATTTCGTTTTGTTGATTGCTTTTTAAATTCTGTTAGTTTGAATTCGTTTTTAGAGCAGGTTTGTCCGTTTTCATTCGTTTCTATTTTTTCGGGGGAATGCTTAATTTTAGTCTAGCTTCTATTAGTTTTAGTATTAGCTTTGTTTTTTTTTAAATATATGAAGTATTTGTCAAGTTCAAAATAAATAGTTGTTAAGCATAATGACAGTCAGTCACATTCCTATTCACACATACGTTGGCACTGGGAATCAATGTATTTAATTAAATACAATTTAATTTTCATTCTTTGATTAAACAACAACAAAATAAGTAGAATAGAGATTATGGGTTGAACGGCTTCAGATTTTTTTGTAGGTGATAATAATCGAGTTGATCTCAATTAATTGATGACATCAATGATTTTTTTTTTCAGCTGTCAACTCTCTGTGCTCGCTTTCGCCTCCAAACACAAGCTCGCCCCGATTCCTTTGTCCAATGACATTCAAGCACTTGCTCATCCAATTTTACTCAGATAACTTCAGTGCCTTGCAGACAGTCGGAACTTGTAAAAATCTATCACCAATTCATGTAACATAACTGCAGGGTCACTACTTGTGACAGTATGTAACACTAGCATTAAAAAGCACAGGACCTAATGCTTTCCAATATTACATTTTAGCAAACCTGCAGTTTGCAGTGTACTGTCGTGTACACATAATTTCGCTTAATCCAAAAACATATTTGTATGATGGAAGGAAAACACAGTGAAGCCCAGGGGAATACAACAAGATTTTTTTTTCAATTGGATTTGAAAAGTACATCTTTAAAATTGTATCTTATTCGAATTAAATTTGCAATATTGATGGGGTCCAAAATAAAATGTGACCCCAAATTTAACACTAAATATCTAATCCCCTGCTTTGTTTTTCTTTAAATGTAATCAGATAAGGTTGAGCCGGTGTGTTGTTCTTCAAGCAGGCGTTGTGTTGTAGTTGTGTTCAGGTGCTGTGTGGAACTCGCCCCTGACAACCGACTCACGCGTCGTTGTTGCTGTGTATCTGTGTGTGTCTAGCTGGAAGACAGAGAGCTTCACGAAGATGCGCTCCAGCTCAACACCTACGTGGCCTTGTACAGTTTTACTGCCCAAGAGAGCCATGACCTGGAGATGAGGCTAGTTTGCACACACACACTCACACACACCCGAATACACGCGCACACATGCGCACGCACAATTCAACTTCAATTATAGAGCTCTTCAAAAATCAATCACAGGTGAAACAAAATGTACAATACTAAAAACAAACCTTAAAAGACAATAATTATAAAACGGATTTCAAAACAGGACAAAGTGGCCTAAATTACATCATCCAACCTTTGTCAAAATTGAATTCAAGGGGAAGTCAACCCAAGCATATTTTTTTCAAAAATATGTTCTATGTAAGCCCACTAGTTGAAACAAGGCATTCTGGTAAATATTGTGTTTGTGGAATAAGAGTTAATCCGCTCGTTTTTAGCCATCTCCGGGGGTGGCCATTTTGTCATTTCTGTTGACTGAAAATGACATCACTACTACCCAGGGCTCAGGTAACAACCAATCACGTCTGACCTGTTTTCTGAAGCTGAGCCGTGATTGGTCGTATTATGGTCGTGTATAGTAACATTCCTAACAAGTCACACTATTCCATAACTGATAAACCTTTTTTAGTACAGGCTCGTGGGCTACTCATATGGTATTTGGGGGCTACCTGGTGCCCACTCAGCATGTTAGTGACCTCTGCTTAGGGATGGGCACCGAAAACTCGGAATCAAGTGGAACCGGGTCCATCATTCCGGTTCTCCGGAACCGTTCAGATTTTAGAATGTCGGTGCTAAGTTTCGATTTCTACTTAGCCGCGCGGAAGAGCAACGAACGAAGTATGACCGATTTAAAAAAAACAAAAGTGTGCGCGCACGGCGTGCAGCCCTGGGCTCCTGCCGCCAAAGCTGCATCGCAATAGCACGGAAGCTCGCCCCCAATCGAGCTGCCCCTCCGCTCGCGTCATACCGGGCGGCAACAGCTGCATTGTAGTATTGTCCTGAACTTCTCAAAAATAAAGCTCTTGTGAAAAATAATACTAAATAATAATACAAAAAATGTATTTGAATAAATATACTGGTTAAAAACAGCCTTGAGTAAAGTTAATAAATAGTAAAAAGTTCAAGAAATTGAAGAACAGAGAAGATCATGTGATTTGTCCAAAAATAACTTTTTTTTTTGTTTTGTTTTGTTTTTTTTGTTAAGAATCGGAATCGAGAATCGTTAGGAACCGGAATCGAATCAAAGAACCGGAATTGTCCAAATTTAACGATGCCCAACCCTACCTCTGCTCCTCTGCTATGTTGCACATACACACCAAGGGCGGAGCTATGGGTGGCCCTGGGTGTGCACAGGCCCACCCAGATTGACAGACTGCCCACCCAGTGAGATTCATGAAAAAATATATACTTTTCAATTTTTTGTAAATTATTATGAAATTATTTTTGAATTTGTGTTTTTTTTTATTGTATTGAATATTAAGAATGGTATAATTGTGGTTGTCTAAGAAGGATCTGAACTTCATATTATTCAGTTTGTCATTTTATTTGAATATACGATGTGTCGGGATAGGAGGATTGTGCTCAGAGAGAGAAATATTCAGGCCCACCCTGATTTTTCCAGGCCCACCCATTAGCCACGTTCTGGCTCCGCCCCTGATGCACACACATACATACACACACTCAGTACCCATGACAATATCATCTGTCACTAGCATGTGTAACAGGTGTCCCCGGACTGCAGATGACGGTTAGGTTGAGTCATGGTGACCTACACTCTCTTCTGGTTGTTTTATTTTTCCCACTATTATGATTGTTTGTCGAATTGATCCCTATGGATTTCACTAAGCTAGTTACTCACGCACCGATATTTAACATCTTAACCGATTTTAAAATCAGTCAGAGACTCCCCTGGGCAGGAGGAAAATGCATCTCTATTGTGTTCTTACTGTTGGGGTACTCAAAACTACCAACACACGACACACGTAGGGATGCCTGTTGTAGTACCAAAACTGACCTGTGAGTGGTAGCTTGGTGCTACGGTGCCTCCAGACTGGTGGGAAATATCAAGAAGGAAGAATAGTAGTAGTAGTCGGGATGGTCACAAGTGCTTCATATCCAATAATGACCAGTCTACCATGTGAGCCCTGCCTAATCTTAAAAGTTTTAATGAACCTAACATGCATGTATTTGGAATGTGGGAGGAAACTGGAGTAGTTGGCGAAAAGGGGGAGAACAAACTCCACATAGGAGTTTGGCCCGAGCCCAGATTTCAAACCCTAAATCTCAGAACTGTGCTTACCGTTCGGCCAATTTTCTGTTTGAATTTGAATATTCCTATTTTATATTTTTATCTATTTGACATTCATGTGCTGTTTACAAAAATAAAGAGCGCAGACGTTACCTGCCAGTTACTCAGTACCTGAGTAGTTTTTCATGGAGAACTCTTATTCAAGAGTACTTGGAGACCTACTTTTGACTTTTACTTTATAGTAATATCATTCTAAAGAAACAATACTCTTACTTGAGTACATTTTTTGCTGCCTATGACTATGTAGTAGTACTTCCTTGATGCCAGTTACTACTTTCCTATTGGCTGGGGCTCTGGTGGCATCTCAGGCCATTGCAGAAATATGAAATATGTGAATTTGTGAATCGTGAAGCGCAAACCGGTTTGCTGTATACTGATTTGCCCTATTTTCACAAATAGGAAGTCCAACTTGGGGAATTTCTTACGTTCCAGTTTCCGGCACTACGGTGTGAGTGCATTCTTTAAACTTTACCTATGCTACATTTTCTGCTGCAAAGGTGTCAGAGTGCCCGATCTGTGCCACCGCACGCTTCTACACACTTTGGTGCAGGCTCTTAAGACAGGAAGCAAAGCTAGTCATAATGTGCAGTCCTACATCTCAAGCATCCATTTGTTCCTATTCCCACCAAAGTACTCAGACGGATTTAAAGACATGACCGTGCACTCTTTCTGACGCACACACACAATAGTGTAATTCCGTGTCCCAGTATGATCTCCGTGTTCCGCTAACGGATTCTATCACCATCACTTTAATCAGGATATGCACCAAAAAGTACGGTTAAAAAAAGCTTTGTTCAAATAATCATTCATTTCACTTGTGAGAGAATCCTTTTTTTTTTTTAATTTTATTTTTTTTTAGAGAGTTCCACTTCTGCTTGATTATGTCTTGATTACTTTAACAATGTGTTGATTTTAATGATGATGAGAACTGCCAAGTGCAACTGTTTCAGAAATTTTCACCAGGTCCTTTTCTGAAGATGCTCTCATGGTACACTTCATCTTAAAGATTTGGAAATGTGTTTTTGTCCGCACTGAACCGTGTTTTCTCAGTAACGGTGATTATTACCAGGATAACGACACACTCCAACAATCACAAGAGATGGAAATAGGGGAAATTATGTAAAAACCCACATTTCCTCAGTAGAGCTGTTCCTTTTCCTTTCTTTTTTTAATGCATCGAACTTTGCCAACAATGACTGTGAGCAGATGCGTGTAATTACTACGGCGCACACAGACATGCGGTACAGTGATTCACGATTTTCCTGGAAAAGAAGAATTCCTCGCAGTAAAACGGATTGGTGCGAATGACAAGATGATGATAAACACCTTCTTTTCTGGCTGCACTAGCTACCTACGTCACAAACACTGTAGCCTAGTTGTTACATTCCCCTTGTTTAGATACTTTTATGTACCACTTATGTTTTGGTATTTAAAAGCTGTGAAAACTAATTAGAAAATGATAACTAGAAAAAAGTTGGAATATTCTTTCAACAGGCCAGAAAGAGAAACATCTACTGAAATGTCTGTTAAAAATCAACATGTAAAATATGAGAGAATGTCGGCTTAATCTTCAAAAACTCTTTAAAAAATGTGTTTAAACCTAGCTAAAATTGTATTACATAGAAGCTAGCATACAAATGCAGGAATCCATTGTGCTACATCCATTTAACTAAATGACAAGATATAGTTTTGTATCACGCGATAAACCTGTATTATGGCATTTTTAAAAATTTGTATTCATTTTTCAGCGAATAATAAATAAGCTATATATAGTGTTTTGCATTTCTGTAGCAGAAAATTACTGGACAGTAATTGCTTCTGAAGAATTCATATTTCTTCACTCGCCTGCTGTCCCTCAAAACAGAATAAAAACATTATACATCCTAATGGTAGGAAGGCAGCAGCTAGGCACGCACGTCACATTAAAGCGATGGCTCTGCTGTCATAATGCAGAATTCTAGCCTAAGGGTCAAAGGAAGCTGCAAAAAAATACATAGATCAAACATTTAAACTTTGTAGGAAGTGTGTTTCATCTTTAATTAAAAAACATAGCCTAGTTAACTTTCTTAGCAGCTAACATGCCAGTTCAACATTTTATTGCGGTAGCTCAGAAACTATTAGAAGAGGCAGTTTTATTTCACCCAATAGATAAGGCATTTTCCCATTAATTTGCCAAGATATAATGCCCAAAGAGGGAAAACATCAGATTAACACCTAGCTTTCCTGGCAATGAGCATGCTAGCACACGATTCCATTGTGGTACAATTTCATTTTGTTTCATAAAGCTCAGAAATTAATTACATTAAATGACAGAATACAGTTTAATTTCACCCAATTCTATATTATTTGGAAAAGAAACACCCTTTTTTTGGCTGACTTCTTCTTTGTTTTCCCCTTTGTTGCAGGGCGGGAGACCGGATTTTGCTTGTTGATGAATCCAATGATGATTGGTGGAAGGTAAGCGTTAAATTACCTTTACGCACCATGACTTCTTGAGCCTATTATGAAGAATGAATTGTTTTGGAGCATTTCCAATGCAATGGTAACGTGTGTGTGTGTGTGTGTGTGTGTGTGTGTGTGTGTTTTCCCTAATCACAACTAAACAAACCTGGAATAAATGAATTGATTGATGAGTCGACCAGTAAATAATAGCAGCAGAAGAGACAGAAAAGCAAGATTGTGTGTACACATTCCTAATAAAGGAGAGATAAAAGATCCCTGAGCATCGGCGGCATGCTGCTAGCAGACCATGAGCTAACTCATTATGCATTTAACACTGCTGCTTCTCATCAGGCTGTGGATAAACACACATCTGGCCTGTTTTGAGAATTTTGCAAGTAAAACCAATAGCGCTGAAGCTAACAAAAGAACAACAACTCATCCCCTATCATCTGTTTGATATTTTCCAGGGGGTTATTGAGGACAGGATCGGTTTCTTCCCGGCATCTTTCGCTCATCAATTGCAGGCGGGAGACCAGGTTTTTAGGTGTAACAGGACGTTCATCGGCTGCAGGGAGCAGGGCCAGGTTACGCTGAAGGAGGGACAGGTACTATTTGCTCTTTTCTTTTCTTGCCCTTGCTTTCTTTTTTCTTTTCTTTCTTTTAACTCTGCCAATGAAAAAAACTGCATGATATATCGCCGTGATACAGCTTTCCCCACACACATGAACATTTGTAGTTGTGAAAAATGAGCGCATTTAATATTTAACATGGTCTACCTCGATCTGTTTCGGACCCTATTATCGGGGCAAATTCACTCGTAACACAACTCACACCACAGGATTATCTCATTATTATACACTGCGCGCAAAAGGAGGCGGGTTTACTGTGCGCTAGACCAAGACCAAATCTCATTGTATGTTTTTCACTTTGTAGGGAATACTGGCCACTGAGTGAAATGAAACATCCCTATTTGAGGATTCAGTGCCCTTTAATGACATTTCAAAAGACACAGATACCAGTGTGTCATTTATGATCAGTCATTAGATCTTATCAAACAGATATTTGATATCCTGTGGCTCCTAAACTATCTTCAAAGAACTCTCAGGAGGCCTCTTATGTCACTCGCCCTCGCTTCATCTCATCACAAGTTTTTAGGCCCCCGCATATGACTTATTCGTCAAATATGCTTTAATGAGTCGTCCCTTTTCTCACAATGCTTATGGTGGGACACTAGGGGAGAAGTCAAGCAAGCAAACCCTCAGCGGACATGAAGCCACCAACCACGAGATCGGCGTGTTCCCAAAAAACTCAGCGGCGAACATAATGTGATCGCTTAAAGAGAACACAGGTCACACAAAATGATCTGGAACATTTTTGTGTGTTTGTAACAGCACTTGAGAGCTGCTTCAATTTGGACTTGAAATGTACTAACCTCACCGTGAGGTAGAGCAACTACACTCAAATTGTGCTTGTATATTGGAATCAGTGGTGAGAGCACACATTCAAACTGTACATTTTAAGAATCGGCATAGCGATGATGCTTTACATTTGTCTGTTTTTGTCATGTTAGGCGAATATTTATTTTACTGCTGTAGATATTTTAATTGGCACAGTTGCGTTCTTTTACAGTGCTTTTGCATAGTATTGATGGTTTCTATAATAGTGATGCGAGGGGTGTTCTTCAGAGGTGGATGAAGTCGAGTAAGGCCCAGGTCCCAGATGCATACCCGACCACTAATTGGAATGTATGTAAAAAAAAAAACCAAATAAATTAAATGAAATTATGAGATCAGCATGCCCTGCGACTGGCTGGCGACCAGTTCAGGGTGTAGTCTGCCTTCGCCCATTGACGGCTGGGATAGGCTCCAGCAACTCCCCGCGACCCTGTATAGGATAAGCGGTTTGGAAGATGACATGACATGACATGAGATCAGCACTCAAGTGTTAGCAATTGTGTGAGACCGCACTCTGCTGGACAAACTTTGTAATAACGATATCACTCAAAGTACTGTACTGTACTACAAATGCAGCTCCGGCCAAAATGACACAATTAATTCATTTATTTGTAATTTTGTTTACATGTTTTATGTACTAGTGGTGTAGTGTTGCTGCCTTTCCTTTTTGCTTCTTACCTTCCTTCCTCCCTTTATTTGTTCCATCCACCCATTTTTTACTTCCTATGTCCCTTCCACCATCCTTCATCCCTCCCTCCCTTCCTTTGCTGCTTCCATCCCTCCTACGTTGTTTCCTTCCTTTGTTTCTCCCTTCTATCCTTCCCGTCTTGTTTCCTTCTGTCATCCTTCCTCCCTCACTTCATTCCTTGTCCCTTTCTTTATCCTTCCTTCTTCCCTTCACCCTTTTCTTCCTTTTTTCCTACCCTCACCAATCCTTCCATTGTTCCATTCCCCTTCTTTTATCCTTGCTCCCTCTCTTCGTCCTTCTTTCCTCTATTCCTTCCTTTCCTTCCTACCTACCTTCCTTCATCCTTTGTTCCTCCCTTTTTTGCTTTCTGTCCTTCCCTCCTTCTTACCTCCCTCCCTCCCTCCCTCCCTCCGATTCATCCTTGTTTCCTTCCTTATTGTTACGGTATACTATAGAAAAAAAACCGTAATTTTTATTTGCATATGATTAAAATGTGTTTATCTAACACACATTATTTGTTTATTTTTGAGGAAAAGATTGAAAAATTACATCAGTTTACCACATTAACCATGTGCAACCTATGTCCACGGTCGCATCAAGTAACTCCAAAAAGATTTTTTGGGGTATAATTGATGGCTGTCCTCTCCCATCAGATTTGCGTGAGCAGCGAGGATGAAAGCAACGGCTTCATCAGGGTGGCGAGCGGCAAGAAGCGAGGCTTCGTGCCCTGTGACATTCTCGACATCATCTGAGGAGGAGCACTTGACGAGATGACGAGAAAGAGTAGGAGGAGTCCGCCGGCCCTAGAGGTCCGACGAGGTCATAGGACGGACTGCTTATGAGGTGGGGGCTGCTGATGTCCTCATCACAAAGGTGGACGGCAAGCAGGACAGATGCACATGACAATACAAGTGCCGCCTTGCTTGTTTAGCTGCTATCACTGGATTTCTTCTTTTATTTATAAAGATTTTATAGCAAACAAAGCGACAAGATGGCTGTTTTTCATCATCAGTTTCAATTAGTGGAATACACTTTAAAAGAATTAAAAAAATAAATTCTTGCAACAAGGTTTTAGTATATTCATACAAAAGAGTATATGCCACACTGAAAATAGAAAAACAACTCTACGAGAATAAAGTTGTAATGTTAGGCAAATTTGGGCATATTTTTGAGGAAAAAAGTCATATTATGAGATCATACAACATTTTTAGGATACTTTTTTGTGCAAAAAAATCTTTTATGGAATTGTTCTTAGATTTGTTTTAATTTAGTGAGAGAATTTGGGAAAAAAAAGTTTTGAAAAAGAGTCCACGATCTTACAAAAATACTTTTATTTTTTTTTTTAGATTAAAAAGTCAAAATTTTCCCCATAAAAAGTCATGATACCACAAGATGTGAGTGAAAAATGAACCGGGAAAACCTTAACAAAACCCAAAGTATGTACCTCTTTGTGGTATACCGGTACTTATTTTTGCTCTTGCAAAAATCCTAACTTGAGAGAATTTCTTATCCCTTATTTAATAATAATGATATTTTTTTTGAGGGAATTTGAATTTTCTTTTGAAAAAAAAAATAATGCTGTGACAAAAAAGTAATACTTTTCAGGATTAAAACGTTTCTTTTTCTTTTTAAAGTCATGTTACAAGTTTAAAGTCACAATGTAATGGATAAAAAACAGATATACGGAACCCATACAATTCTGGGAATATTATGACTTGTTTTTCTCAAAAATATACACTCTTTATTGTTTAAAATTTTATTTTACATTGTAGCTTTGCCTTATTGTTCCTTCAATCTGTCCTCTGTTCTGTACAAGCCAATAGTTGTGGTAGTTTCTGCAGTTTCAGTGTCATTAAGCTGCAAGGGAAACATCTTGTAATGCCCCAATGTCATTTTGGGACAATTATGTATTTTTCAGGAGTGTCTTGAGCAATGACAGCAAATGTGACGATGAAGGTTGATGAAAATCCCATTTCAGTTGATGACTCACAAGCCATCTGTCTACTTGAAAATTATTTCAACAATGCACTGTCATAATGAATGTTGACAAACAAGGACAGCCCATCAATCAGAACTTTTTAACCTTTGTGCCCTCCTCAAATTTAGTACCCTTTGCACACCTTTGGCTAAAATCTGTACACACAAACAAACTGCTATAAAACTATAAAATTCTCAGACTTTTTGGGGGGGCTTGAATCCCATAATTATGATGATGATGAAAATGATTAATAATCAATCATTTTCAGGTTTTTACCATTTCAATTCCAGGTTACTTATTTGAGTTAATTTTGTATTTCAAAGAAAGACATTATTTTCCACTTTATTAATAGGAGTTTTTATTTCTTTATCCATAATATGGTGTCCAGAGGATGTATCTGGAACAGGGTTAAAATCATGAAAAAATATTCAAAGGGAAACTTAAGTGAAGAATTTTCGCCCGCACTAGTCTAAACACAGTATTCTGATGGATATTGCGTTGGTGGAATGCAAATTAAGAAGATTAATCCACCTGTTTTCGTCCATCTCAACGGGCTGCCATTTTGACATTATACCGCCCCCGGAAACTGAAACTTTGCAATGCGAGCCCGAAGACTTGATACATTACTAAAATTCCTACGGGAGGGTACATGGGTTAGTTGAGGCCTGAATACAAAAGTGTGAGTTTAAATAGATCATCACAGCCACAAAGTCAGAAGTATACTCTCTGGTCAAAATATTAGGTACACCTGCACTGGCTAATGAGGTTCAATAAAAGAGTTATATTATGTCTTTACAAAGAAAAAAGTGGTCAGTTATGATAGAGGCCTACAGTGATATATTTGTCATTGTGGTTGTTTGTTGTGGCGCAAGTTGGACTGCAGCACACTGAGGGCTGCTCCGAATACAGTATTTTGGTTCCTCAAAAACAAAAAATACCGCTTTTTTTTTTTTTTTTTTTGCAAGGATAAAATCTGAGAATGCCGATCCACAAATACGCTGGGCTTCACTGTATGAGAATCACTGATGTTTGGGCTGTGTTGGGGCTCATTAGATTCTGCATGTGTACCTAATACTGTGGTCATATGACAGTTTTTGCGATACAAAAGGCAATTTGTTTTTAATTTGACATTATTGCACAGGTTTGCTACTTTGATGTGATAAACCTTAATGACAGAGGAGTCTATTTAGGCAAATATAAAAATCTGGTGTGGTTTCAGTCTGTTTTAGCATGTACTTTCTCAGCCCTTCTGAACTCTTATGATCATTGCATCACAATAGATTTTGTGCGCATAATTGTGTGTGTGTGTGTGTGTGTGTGTGCGTACGTGTGGGTGTGTGTGTGTCTGTGTGTACATTGTAGCCTGTTATCCATCAGCTCTGCTGAATGTCCCCCAACAGTATGTTGTACATAGTGTATGTAAAAGATTAAAATAACTTCTTACTACTCTGGAAGTTTCGTGATGACTGCCATGTTTTGTGTTTTGACCTCGCTTTAAATTGAATACAGTATATGCTTTAATAAGAGGGTTGTTTTGTTAAAACAATAAAATAGGATTTTATTTAATCATTACATGTGTGGAATACTAATTTTATCCTGGTTTAATGCCACAATTTTAGGTACACATTTTTTGGGGGTAAAAATTTATAATGATAATGTATAATGTATAATTTAATAATTGTATAAAATGAATAAATGCTATTTATAGTATATTGTCAAAAATGTGTAATGTTTTCTGTAATAATAAAAATAGCACTCTATAGTTTTGTTCCTTATATAAAATAGAAAGTAAAAGCCTAATTAAATAAAATGTAACGAATGAAATATTATACAGTAATTCAGTGTGACCGTGTGACTCCTTCTGGTGTGTGCGCCTGGGCCACCTGGGGGCAGTATAATACAGACATAGAGACAGATGTAGACAGACAGTCACAATTAGGATCAGTAATATTAGTCATTCTTTTCAGAGGATAAAGAAAATACCCCTGAGCTTCTCCTCCGCTTTTCTTGTGTCATTACATGAAAGCGCAAACGGGTGAGTTTTCACCCTGTAAATGTACCTAAACAGAAAAATAAAATGAAGTGAGTTTGGGAATGTTGAAAAAAAATGCAAAATGCATTTTATGAGAATAACAGCAACACATCCGTATATCCGTCAGGGACATTTGATGGAAGGCATTCAACCTGTCAAGTCAATCTCCACATTGAGGTGGTGCAGCATCATCGAGATTAAAGACACTCCTGAGTGACTCTTTCAATTTGGCTTTCCTGCCTTCTCTTCATTTGTAGTGATGGAGGCTAAGATCTAATTCAGCTAGTACCAAATGTGTGTACGAGTGTGTGGAGGCAGCTCATTTCCACATGTGACAGAAGATAAGACTGGTACACAGTTGAAGTGGTGTCAGTCTGTGCAGCATATTTGCACAAGGAAATGCCACACAGGGGGACAGCGGGAGCAGTGGCCACTAATTAGCAATTGGGCAGATTAATTTCCTCCGCCAAGGTGGTTCTGCTTTGTAGACTTACATTTGGTTGACTCATCCTGGTTTTGTTCGATCAACCTGGAATACCGTACTGCTTGATGTCCTTCCTGCTACAGATAAATAAATGATTTTGATTAAATGCACTTGAATTAATTCGTCAAATATATAGATATATCATATTTTACATACATGAAAGTATAAGTGATTACATGAATTATGATATTTATTGGATAAATTATATATATTTATTGGATAAATGATATATATGAATTTTTCAAATCGAAATGAAAAGAAACATAATTTTAAAAAATCTTTTAATTCAACATGGAAATTTCTCTTAATCTAAAAAACATTTCTTTACAAATTTAATTAATATAATTAATCAATTTAATTTATTAAAAAATAAACACTGTTTTAATTATATTTAAATACATTTACACTTACACTACAGGTGAATGCAGCACAGAAAAATGTGACATAAAAAAATGTTTACTTTAAATTGAATTATTAAATTCATTTACTTACCACTGAAACAAAATAGACAAACATCTACTTTATATAGAAAAACAACCTTAAATTATGAATTATTTGAAAAAAAACCCCACTAATTGCATTTAGTGTATGCAGTCTTAATAACTATGATTAGAATAAAGTGACATTTAAAAATAACATGGGCAAAGGTGACATTTTGAACATTGGACCATTTGAATAAAATAAATATCCATCCATCCGTCCATTATCCATCCATTATCCATAGCGCTTATCCTCACAAGGGTCGCGGGCGTGCTGGAGCCTATCCCAGTTGTCATCGGGCAGCAGGCGGCGTACAACCTGAACTGGTTGCCAGCCAATAATTAAAATAAATATATCTATCTAATTTATCTAAATTGTTTAAGCTTCGAGACGGTGGTCGACTGGTTAGCACGTCCGCCTCACAGTTCAGAGGTTGTGGGTTTGATCCCGGCTCCGGACTTCCTGTGTGGAGTTTGCATGTTCTCCCTGTGCCTGCGTGGGTTTTCTCCAGGTACTCCAGTTTCCTCCCACATTCCAAAAACATGCATGATAGGTCGATTGGGCACTCTAAATTGCCCCTAGGTGTGATGGTGAGTGCGGATGTTTGTTTGTCTCTGTGTGCAACAACAATTGGAATTGGAACGATAGAAACAACACTCATTGATATGCTCTGAAGCTAATTTTTTTCACCAGTTGAAACCATGTGAATAATTAGACCTAAAAATTGTGGTGTACAAACCAGCGGTTATCACAATGAGCGCTTTTATAATATGTATGGGTGTAGGCTACAGAGAAACTATACTTTACATAATAATTGCACCCTGTTGGTCCATATGGGTGCACAACTGGATCAGGAGATCAGGGTCAGAAAGTCCCCGTGGACTGTGCGCAGATGTCATCCATATATGACTGCAGCCATCTTGCTCTGATCAACATTTAACTGTTGACAACAGCCATAATGTGCCAATGAACACATGCAAGAGTATGAGAACCCTGTGCAGTTCGACAAATAGTAAACACATAATCCAAAAAGAGGCTTCCTGCTGTTCATTGCCACTCCCAGGTGAGGTTATTGTCAGACTAAACACAAAACAAAAAGATTTACTCGTTGTGTATTTAAAACAACACAATCGTCTCGCCTTTCAGTCCACTAGCTTTAATGTTAACACTCGTTACCATCTATGTTGTGGCCCTTTCACACTTTAAGCAACGGATTCAACACAAGCGGTGCAGCAACAAAATGTTAACAGACAAAACAATTTCTAATCTTAATAATCTGCATTGAGGGCCGAACTGATGATCTGAGAGAGATGTTGAGATGTCTCAATGAAGCATTATTATGAATCCCAGCAAGTTCGGGGCAGGATATTGCAGACTACCTAGAACTAAGTGGGATTATGAACAGCATATCCGTCTGTCTGTTTTATACTGCACCCAAGTGGTCAAGGCGGGCACATAAGAAGAGGCAGCATTCAATGCAGTTTGACAAAAACTTTAATTCGTCCTCTGAGGTATATTCACGGGGTGGGGGTTGAAAGGTGGTGGTGGTGGAGAGTGGTGCTAATGATATAGTGTATTTCTTGAAAAAAAAAAAAAAAAAGCTTTCCTTGCCAATTTATTGGCGTAGCTTATTCAAACTCAGGCCTGAGAGCTTGAGGGTTCTGCAAAGGATGTTAGATTGCGCTCTTCTGCACGAAGATGTCAGATGTTATTCCTGGTGTCTGGCGGAACCGTCCTTCCAGCTTTGTGGTTACTACCCCCCAATGCCCCAATCACTAGTGACACCACTGTTGACTTTACCCCACACATTTGATCTAGTTCTTTCTTCAGTCCTTGGTTTTTCTCCAGGTTTTCATGTTACATTTTCCAAATGTTGCTGTCACTCTGGATTGATACTATCTGTCACGACTGTTGTCTTTTGATGTTTATCAATCACCACTATCTCAGGCTGGTTGGCTATCACCAGTTTGTCAGTCGGGATCTGGAAGTGCCACAGAATCTAGGCCTGGTTGTTCTCAAACCCCTTGTCAGGTGTCAGCCATCCTGATTCTGGGGCCTCTAGTCCATATTTGGTACAGATGTTCCACTACACTAATTCTGCTACCTGCTTCTGCCACTCCATGCATGCTTTGCCTGCCAGCATCTTACACCCTGCTGTGATATCCTGCACCGTCTCTGGGACTTCTCTGCATGGCCTGCACCTGGGGCCCTGTCTGATGTGGTAGACCACAGCCTCGAGAGAGCCAACTTTTTACAGCCACTGGTATGTTTTGTCAATGTCAGGTACTTCTTCACTTTGTCGATACGACATGCCCTGCAGGAGCTTGTCTTTCCATGACAGTCCATCTGGCTCCTTCTCTTTACTGGACTTCTGTTACATGAGACTTTCACAAAGCAGGTCGTCCCAGGGAGCCATCTTCTTGATGTATTCTTCAAGGCCTGCTGTTTTCTCCTGGATGGTGCCCATTACGCTCACTGGTCCACGGCCCCCTCTTTCCGCTTTGTGCACAGCCTCAGAACTGTACTGGACTTTGGATGGACCCTCCGTGTAATCTAAGGCACTTTCTTTTGTTGATATCAGTGGCTTGCATCTGTTCCATCAGCCAGGGTATTATCGCAACGGGATATCTGATTACACGTTTTTGAACAAGATGACCCCAAAATTTGGTAATTTTGTATAAAACAACAATTTATGTATTTATTTATATCCCAAATAGCTGGGTCGTGGACCAGTAGTTTGGGACCAAGTACAAGTGTAGTACTTCATACTATGTTTAGACGGCCTACTGCATTCTGTTTTATTATGTTTGTACAGTAATATACAGTTCTATATGCTTATTAGATCAAAATATTTACAAAAATGTAGGTGTTTTTGGGGCGGCTGGAACGGATAAATGGCATATCCATTCAATTCAATGGGGAAAGTTGATTCAAGTTCCAAACATTTTCACGGAACAAATTAAACTTAAGTCTCAGTGTTTCGATTATTGAACAGAAGGATATTTGTTATTAAATGTCCAGTTTTTCTTCCGGTGGGTTATCATGCAATTTCAATTGCACGTTTAAGTGCAAAATGGCACAAATGCTAGACATTATTTCAGAAGACTCTGGTTCTTGAATCCATAAGGCAGAAATAATAAATAGGGCCGTGACCGTTGATGTGTGTGTGTTTGTATGTTTGATGTGTCACTCGAAAAATACAACCATATTGTAGACTTTCTACAGGTCAGCGGTTCAAAATGAGTCGAGATGGAACCATTTAGGTGGGCGAGCTGCACTGAACACATGTGACAGAATTTCCATGACGCGCATCAGTCATGGGAAGACTTTCTTCAATGTGTTCATTCATGCGTAAGAACATTTGTGAGGCAAAGTAACAGTAACAGAGTAACACAGAGTTTGTTAACCTTCTTAATTAAAAAAAAAAAATTTTTGGGTAACCATAGCATATAATGTCATGACACCTCCCCGAAATGGATTTCCTTCTTTTGAAGTGTTGTCAAAGTTAAAGTATATTCAAGAAAATCATGATTACATGCGTACATATACAACAGAAACACGTCACGAAATGAATAACATTAACAGTGTGCTTGAGTGTACACACAAGACTACAGGAATGTGTAAATGTCAATTTATGTTGTGAATGTTAAATACATTCTTAAAACTGCTGGGTCAAGAGTAACCCAAAATGGGTGATATAGCTTACCCTGCACTGGGTCCAAAAGGGGCCGAGCCAATGCTGCGTTATTTATACCCAGTGCATTAGGTTGAAGATTTGACTAAGCACATTGTGTCAAGATTTTGACCCAGTAAAGGGTGGAGTTATGAGATAACGCTATCAAGAAATTGCACTCTAAAAACAGTTGGGTTAAAAATAACACAATTTTGGGTCAAAAATGGACCGATCCGCTACTTGGGTCAATTTGACACAACTTTCTGGGTTTTTGTTACAGAAAACAGCCACAAAAATGGGTAGTTTTATACAAAACAACCCAAAAAAGTGGGCTGTTTTGTACAAAACAATGCAAGACGGTGGGTCAAATTGACCCAATTAGTAGATCGGTCCATATTCGTCCAAAAATTGTGTTATTTTTAACCCAACTGGTTTTAGATATACCATGTTATTACCAACATTTTCTAAGAAAGAGCAGCAGCAACTTCTACAGCTGGCAGTGTTACCCAATCAGCCATCCAGCTACTATTGATGATCTCTAAAAATCCATCCATCCATTATCGATACCGCTTATCCTCACAAGGGTTCTCTAAAAATGTTACACTAAATTTACTTAAACTTGGACCAGATTCAGCTCTTCAGCTTGCCCAACTCCAATCCTCAACCCAATCTGCTAGGTGAAAATACAGTAATTAACCCAACCTTGGGTAAAAGTAACCCAATCTGCGCCAAATCCAATTTTTGGGGTTATACATTAACTGAAAATGTTTGGTCACAAAGAATATCCCACAAAACTACCCAATCTTTTGGGTTGGACAAAACAACCACTTTGACCAAACTTTTGGGGTTAAATGAAAAACCCCAAAAGCTGGTTCGCTTCATTTTTGACCCATATTGGGTGATTTTTGACCCAATTGTTTTTAGAATGTCTAATATATAATTTTGTGAATACAGTCATAATAAAACAAGTCCAGTGTGTGTCCTACCTCTCTCCCAAAGGTACCTGGGAGAGGCTCCAGCTCACCCACGACGCTATTGAGGATAAGCACTGTAGAAAATGGATGGATGGATAATCAAAATAGCCTAAGGGTAGATTGACTATCAAACGGAATCAGATTATTATTACGCAATATAAAACCACTGTTTTATTATGGCAAATCTGGTAATCCCGTGACCTTGTGAATGTGACATATTAACACGTCCATTAGAATAGGCAGTTTTTTTCCAACTATGATTGAGCCCAGGCACATATTTTACATTAGAAAAACCTTAAAGCACACCATCAGAGAAAAATGTCACAGAAATATGGATACAGAAATCCTGATTTTGTCTCAGTTTGGTCAAACAATGCTATTATTCTGTTGTATGAATGGCAACAGATGAATATGCAGGTTCATTGGACCTTCTGCTATTTAACAGAAGAACACTTATAGTAATACATCATTGCTGATATATTGTTTGTTGTATATAAATGGTCATTTTTGGACCATTACAATGGAATTGCATAATATCCGACGTCACACACTCGATTAGGCAATATCCTCCCAGTTAAACAATATAACTTTACATTGGTGGTTAAGAGGAGCTGTCTTATATCAGACAGTTCAGCGCCCATCTACCAGATTAAAACATACAAGGACTTCACCGCCGCCCAGTGCAGCTGAAATAATTAATTCCCTGGTTAGCTCACACACACACACACACACGCACACACACCCCCACACACACACACGCACACACACACACACACACGCACAGACGCACACACACCCACACGCGCACACACGGAACATCTGTCAGTTCTTATCTGCCGCGGCCATGTCAGTGCTCCCCCATGTGAGGACAAAAGCAATACTGGTGTTTTACGGTCCACACGTCACCACACCGCCTTGGCCTCCATCATGTTCAAACACCACGCAGGAGATAACCAGCTCTCCTCTGACGCCTCCTCTATTTTTTTCCCCTAGCACTGAAAGAAACATGGTCGTGTGAAGTTTGAAGTTATGAAAGCAGGTATTGTACATAGTTCACAGCTAAAATACATCTTGTACTTGTTACCTTTGCACACTCGTACATTTCACAGTCTGTAACGTTTACTTTTACTTAAGTACCGGTGTTGAATCAGTACTTATCCTTATACCATGGACTTTTTTTTAAACCAAGTATAAGTAATTCAATTTCAGTAGAGTGTGTATTTTTCCCATCTCTGCTGAAACAAGCATGGATGCTGTTGTTGATTATTCCCACGAGCTACAAGAGGTGTGCATCAGATCTCCATCTACTCTCAATAATCCATCTATGAAACTGTATGTATACAGTGTACACCAAAGTACGACCCATGTACTGTTTTTCAAGATAGTCAAGTGAACAATTTTCGTAAAGTAACACCACACAAACAATTACAGTACAGTAATGCCCTGCATACTCGCGGTTCACTATTCATAAATTAACCGCTCCACATTTTTTCATGTGGAACCTATCTCGAGCTGTTTGTTGAAATACTCACCTATTCGTATTTCTTGTGCACTTTTTGAAACGCCCAATGATGCCACAAGATGACGCCAAATTCTCATCAAAATAAGAAAAGTAGCACAGTAATTGGTCTAAGAAAGTCTGGTGAATTGATACATCTCAACTGAGAGACAAGCTTTGGAGTTTGCGGAGGAGGTGAGTTTAGCCTGGGTTGTTACAGGGAGTGTGCATGTACACGCGCACTCACACGTGTACATACGCGTGAGTTTGAAATGATTAAATTTACTTCAACTTCAGTACAAAACTGTTCAAAATGGCGACCAGCTTCATCTTTGCAGCCTAAATCCAATGTTTAACCCAACATCAACGTAATTAACTCAATCTTGGGTAAAAATAAACCCAATTCACTCAAAATCCACAGCTACAGTGGGTTCGGAAAACAAACCAGCATATTTGAGTGTGTGATAGTGAGTTTTTGTTTCCCTCAATGCTGGTCAGTCAAAACATTGCTTGATGTGAAATGGATCGGTAGGGACCGCTGTTTGATCTGACCACAATCGACCCCGCCCCCCTCCATCCATCCTCCACCTCCTTTCACTCTCACGCTATGTGATTCAGGGGCTGCATGCTCACTGTCCCGAAACATGATGAACCAGTCGCTCCCTTTTGTGTCCCTCAGCCACATGCAACGACATCATCATCATCATCATCATCATCATCATCATCATCATCATCATCTGCAGCAGCTCTGGTAGCAGTAGAATAAGAAGAGGAGGAGGAGGAGGAGGAGGAGGAGGAGGAAGATGTGGAAAAAGCAGCAGCGGGTTGTGTTTCAACTTCATCCAGGCACTGCGGGCAAAAGTTCTCCTCTGAGTACCACGCTGAATACAACTTCAGAATACTTTGACATCTTGTGGTTGGCAGGAAGCTGATGGTGCGGAGCAGCCGTGGTCCTCGCCTCCTCCCCCTTCATCCTCCTCCCGTTTGCTCGCATTTTGCTTCCAAGTCAGCGGGATTCCTCAACCTCTCCGACTGTGTTATGAACCTCGGAGACACACTTGACCCCCGGAAGAGTTTGTGGGCAAAACAAAGGGATTAACTCGCAACTCTCATACTCTGCCTTCTGCCTCTGTGAGTATATTTTTTGGGTGAATATCTTCTTTGTGTGTCATCGTCTTGGGCAACTCGGAAGTTATTAATAATGCACTTCTTCATGACTGCTCAAAGGCTTTGACCTGGATTTGACAGGAAATAGCAGTACAAGTGCATGTCTGAGAGGTCTCGGCATAATGTATTATTAATGTGCACTTTTACCTCATTGAATGCTGACGGAAAGGTGTGTGTGTGTGTGTGTGTGTGTGGACTTTCTCTTTTGGAACACCTGCTGTATGTATCACATTTTTGACCATCTAAAAGATGATTATACCTGCAGGTGCTGTTTGCGCCACATTTAATCTAATGTATTGGACTGACTGAAGTAAAAGCTTACCTGAAAGGGCAGAAAAAAATACAAAGTGGACAATACCTACAGTGTATGCACTTGACGTCTGCTTTTAAAAAAAAAAACAACTCATGAAAATAATGAGGTTATTCATATATGTATGTTGTGAGGCAGGAACAGAAGAGCCCGAGGCACAAATACGGCCAGCAGACACACACTGACAGATTCATATTTAGAAAGTGAGTCAGAGGACAGTGTCATTTCTACGATGGTACATTAACAAAACCTTCCATCGAACAAACTAAATATTACACATTTAATTCATCCTTCGAGCGGTTGCTAATGCCATGTCTACATGTACTTCATACTGTTGGCAGTCCATGATTTGTTAGCTACTTGGACAAAGATCTACCATTCTCTTTTTTTTTTTTATTACGTGACAACCAGACTACTTGGCGATGCTATGTATCAAAACTGAAAGTTAAGCAGAGCTGCATTGTTTTGGATGTAGAGATTAACGATAGCACACCGAGCGACGCGGCTGAACTATACACAAACAAATTACAATCAGCGACTGACCATCGCACATCTACCAACTAAGTATAGTATAGTATAGTTTAGTTTAAGAATACTAACGAAGTAACTAAAAATAAATTTGAAACAAAAAAACAAAAGAAAAGAAAACTACACATTTTAGAATTGTAGTTCACTTTACTACTTTACTACACAATATCGGAACTTAGTGACCTCTCTTTTATCATGTTGCACTTGACAAATATCTAATGTACATAAAAACAAAAACCAATACTAAAACTAACAAAAACTAAACTAAAACAAAGGATGAAAAACATAAATAAATAAACAAATACAAACTAACACACTTGCTGTAAAAACTAATTAAAACTAACTGTATAAAAAAAAAAACTTAAGTCAAAATGGACTAAAGAGTAACTATTATAACCCTGCTACCAACTCATAGCAACTGAAAAACTGTGATGGATGATTTTCTTATTGGGAAACTACATTTTGAGGCGCTACATATACTGTATTATTGTATTGAACCACAAACAACATGACACAATTGCCAATTCATTGACTGTACTTGTACAGTTCGACAACAGAGACTCTGCACGCTTTGCTTTTTGGCCAAAGATAAATAAAAAAAAAAATAAAAAAAATTAAATATGTACTGTACAGTAGTGCCTTGAGGTATGAGTGATTCGAGTAAGAATTTTTCAAAATACGAGTCGTCATTCATCAACTTGAGATACGAGCGCTAGGCACTGAACTCAACTCGACTCACTTCAAAATAAGCAGCACTTTGGCAACTAGTGTACAATTCTTCCCCCCAAAATAGCCTCAAAGCGGTATAACACCACTTCCAATTGAAATTTACTGTCAAACTAAACTTAACAAACGAAAGAGAATTACATGGTGTGTATTTAAAACAACCACATCACCTTTGTTCTGCTATCTTAATGCTAATGCTAACATATAGCCTTTTAAGGGTTATATTAGATATAATTATTTTTCCTCTGCGAGGATCTGAGACCTCTATACTTTACTATACTATACTATATTATCAGTATTTTCATTTAATCATTTATTCCCTTGGAGGACAACAAATCAAAACACAAAACAACAGTTTAGTTTCCACGGTGTGGATAAAGTAAATGTTCAACTGAAACATACAAATACATGCCTCTTTGCCTTGTACTTTCTACATTAGAGTCATTAAATGCCACCAACCATTACTGGAGGATATAGAGTCCATGTATTTCATATTGCATGGTAGTGTGCTCCTACGTAGAAACATTCATGATTGAGATTATTTCCCCTTCAGCGCACATAATGCATTTCTCAGGTGCTGTTCTACATTGTCACATACTGTGGGCACAAGTGTTCACTATGGGTCAGTGGGCTGGCTGCAAGATGCAATAACCATTGTGCCAGATACCTCTGGGCTTCTTTGTGTGTCATCCACGCGCGCGCACGCGCGCACGCGCATTCGACTCGCCTCTTTTTAATCTTTTCTTCTCGCTATCTCATCTTCCGACCTTCCTTGCACAAATGCCAAACATATGCGATCAGCGCTCCCAATTTTTGTGCTGCGCCGGCCCGAGTGTAGAGAAGGTTATTAAGCCTGGCATCCTGCATTTGCCGTAGAGGAGCAATGAGATGACCACAGGAAATGCAGAATTCTATCACTTCAGCTTGACTTTGAAGGAAACTTAAGCATTACTTATGCATATGGGCCTAATGCAATATTTAAGTTGATACCGCCAGGATGTCATGAGGATGAATCGCGTTCTTTTTGTTGCGTGGGCAAGACCAATGATTTGGCGCAGATTCATAATCTGAAGATGCATAGTTCTTCCAGTTATGTGAAGATCAGAAAACGACAGTAGAGGGTAACGCTCTCGAATACAGGGTGGGTGTAAAGTATCTAGGGATTTAAAAATTAGTAGACATGTCAAGCGCTGCTGTGATTCTAACACGTCACTGTGCCCCTTAGCCCGAAATCTCATCTAGTAATGTTTCTCGACGAGAATAAACAGTTTGCTGTGGAAAAAAGAAAAACGGTCCTTTATTTTCAAGGGGAAATGGTTTATTTTGTCTTCTACATTCAAAATTTCTAATTTTATCAGAATCCTTGATTATTCGGTACTCAAGAAAGATACTCAAATACTAAAATATTCAGTAGATGCAGCCCTACACTTGAGTGACACAAAAACTTCTGTGGGATATTTCGCATGCCTAGTTACTAGGGTTGTAACAAAAAATGATTTTTATCGTCGAAAAAATTGTTTTTGCTTTAAAAGGCATTAATGCATCAAATTTAACCTAATTCTTCCACTTTAAATATATCGAGATATGTATCGAATCATCTTTTTTTGGTGAGATGCAATCCCCTATTATGTACTTTTTGTAGATGTACTATTGCTTGATCATATGTCGAGAACCGTTGAGTCATGACGTTCACAACGTGAGCCCGAAGACACGTTAACATAATTTTGGACGGTTGAAATGGCTAAAAATGGGTGGATTCATCTGCTTAATTGTTATTCGTATTGTTGAAAGGACATTTTTTTTTTTACTTGAATTCCCCTTTAAAAATTAATTACCGGTGCCATCTTGTGGCATCCAATGGCATTTTCAGGATAATGGGTTCCTAAACAAAATCTGCAAATAAGTGAATTTGCGAGCAGTGAACTGTGAATAAATGGGGGTGCAATCTATAGGGTGGCCTCAAAAGTATTCAGAAAATGACAGCCTAGTCGTTCCTGAGTTTAACCTGAAGCCTATTTCCCTGACAAGAGGAAAATCCTTCTTGCGTGATATGTCCCTCACAGTCCTCTGCTCTATATATTGCCTGCAGACACGACTCGAGTCATGGCAGCCTGTGATCATCTCTCCAATGACCATGCAGAGAATGAGTTTTTGAAAATTGGAATATGCAGGAAGGAAATGCATCATCATCATCATCATCATCACACATGGCTGTGCTGTAAATCATTCATTCACAAGTCGAGGGAAGGCAACACAATCATGCGGAATGACGACAAACTGAGTCATGTACGCATCGGCAGCTGCTTTTCTGCAGCAGGAACTAACGCCCCTTTCGCTCAAATCAAACGAATTAAGCTGAATTGTGTGAGTGGATAGTTGGCACTAAGAGGCAAATGACACTATAATTACAGACGGCGGCGTGAATGGTGACATGGCACTCATCTGAACTGGCACAAGCAGCGTGCGCCCGATCGTGTCACGCCCACACGCTCCTCACTTTCACGCAATCTCACTTCAGATCCAATCCTTGCATTTCACAGAATTAATGAGATTCCATTTAGCAAATTACATCAGTTGCTTGAAACCCACACAAAAACAATCAATTCTTGCAAAAGTCCTTATTACTGAAGCTAATTATATTCCCTCACATGCCATTGGATTTTTAATATACATCGTATATCTTTCCTGTAGCACTGGTGTGTGGGATTATGCGCAATGTGCATGCTATTAGGTAAATGAAAAAGGCATGCACTGAAATGATTTTGCGTTTGAGTGTGCTTATTATGAGTACACACAGTATTTGTATGTGTTATTTCATCAGGCTAATAGGGGACTTACATTAGTGTTGATCAAAAGTAAGAGTAATCCTGTTTGGGACAGTAGAATTTATGACAACTTTTGGATTGATTTGAAAATAGTGAAACTGTCCAAGCATATGGCTCACATATCTCGGATAATAACGTTTCCTTCATGTCTCCAATTTATTCAAGAATGTTGACTTGTCCCGAATATAAATTCACTCCCGTCGAACCTTGCCATAGCAAAGTAAAAACACCTCAACACTCATTTGAGGACAAAGCAAAGAGTTACTGTAATGGTTCAGTCCAATGATGAGAGATTGGAGTGATGTGATGTGAAAAGTTGTACAGCAAGGTGAGGTCCAATCCAATTCCTGGTGGAGGACCCCCACTGGAGATGGGAATGTTATTTGTGTGAGCCCCAGTATGCTGCTGGAGCTGTCAAGTCAATACTGATGCATGAGGAAGTCATTTGTCGAGTAGGATATTTTTGCTAAAACATCGGGACACATGGCCCAAATAGCGTTCGGCTTTTGTACTAATAAATAATGATTTTTCTATAATGATGTTGCTTTCATTTTGATGTTTAATTTTGCTATGCAAAATACGCTTTTGAAAAGCTTGAAGGTAAGAAATGCTGAGCTGTTATTGTATTAAAAGCAAAATAATGTGCATCACTGAAAATATCAAATTAATTTTTTGGGGTTCAATTGAAGCAGATGCGAGAGATCCTTAGGGTTGCAAGTTAAAGGTTACCCTTCGGAACACCAAGGTAAAAATTAAAAAAATAATAATCTTATGGCCGTGAGGGGATAGAGACAGTCTCTGTAGATTCACGTATGCAAATTTAATCAGCACATAAGGAAATTGTGCCTTTTTGTAGGTCATGAGGAGCACAACACATTAATTTCAAGTGCTACACGTGTGGCCCCCTCACCCATGATAAATGTCTGTGTCAGTGGAGCCATTGTGAGATTGCACATATGAAAGCTCCGGGGGGCCATCTGCTGGTGGAAGAGGTTACATGGCTTCGCAATGATGAATGTTTTGGGGAGTTGCTTGCACTCTAGTTTCTACAGTGGTTGTGTTTATCATTTTTCCAAAGACGTTTGGGACAAAAGACGTGTTTAAAGCAATAGTGGACTGTGTAATACTATCCCAAAAAATGCATTACAACAGCATGACACTGTGCCACATACATCAGATGGAGCAGTTCAGACTAGGTTTTAAATGAAATGTATCAAAACCAGCAAATGCTGATAGGCCAATACTACTGATTCGGAACACCCTGGAAGATTTGATTGACATCGAAGCTGAAATCTGATTGCACAAAAACATCTAATATACAGATATACAAGTATACAGGAAGCAGTGCAGCCATAAAAAGCACAACAAAGTAAAGAGATTCGACTGTTGGGAATAGATTAAGACATTGTAATGATTTCCTATAAGGAAATAAAGTATGTTCCGTTTTTGGTTTTATAGTTGTTGTTTTTGCAAAAACTGTTACACTTAATAGAAAGAAACCATTTTGGAGTAGGTCACTGAAAAATAGGGGGAACTATTTTTTTGCAGGCAGTATTGTAGTTACGGTTTCCCAAATAGGGCTCTTATCACTGTGGAACCATATAAATGTATTATTATGACATACTGTATTTTATATGACAACTACCGGTATTTTTGAAATCAGAAGTCAATGAAAAGAGTTTGTTTAACAATTTGTTATTAAAGGACTTTGGTAACAAAAAAAGTGTATGCACTATTTTCCCCATTATAAATAAAGACAATTTGCAAATTTGGTGCACTTTTTCTCAAGAAAGTTGTGATTTGCTTAAGTGGGCCACATAAAATTATTTATCTGCATCTGGCCTTTTTGAGTTTGATAATTCTGCCTTAGGTGTTAACTGAGCTGACGTCTCACTAGATTTGCCAAGGTCGGCAGTTCAAACGAGAAAGTGTATTTTTCCAGCAAATTTGAGTGAAATTACAATTTTCATGACTGATTTAGAAGTTCAATTGAATACAGTGAACCCACCGCTATCTGTGGTGGACATATGGCATGATTTTGGCTTGAGCACAAAAAGAGCAAATTGGCAAGATTTTTAGTGAATAACGAAGGATTGGTTCCCAATAAAAAATTGTAAATAGCTGAATGTGTGTCATAAGGGCATTCTTGATGCTCGACAGTTTAAAATGATGTCATCTAGTGGCTATGCAAGGCATTTACCGAAATATAATCAATGTTTTTTTTTTTTTCCTTTACAGGAAATGTCAAATTCAAAGTGTTTATTTATGGCGGGATTTAACTAAGCCCACAGCTATGGAAGAGGAGCGTGCACAAAATGCCACAGGAAACAGCAGTACAATAGGTACCCAACTGGTCACGCACAGTCTCTGGGAGGTGGTCACCATAGCAACCGTGTCGGCCATTGTCAGCCTCATCACCATAGTGGGGAACATCCTAGTGATGCTCTCCTTTAAAGTCAACAGCCAACTAAAGACAGTAAACAATTACTACCTGCTGAGTCTGGCGGCAGCAGACCTCATCATCGGCGTCTTCTCCATGAACCTGTACACCTCCTACATCCTGATGGGTTACTGGGCCTTGGGGAACCTGTCCTGTGACCTGTGGTTAGCCGTGGACTATGTGGCCAGTAACGCCTCAGTCATGAACCTGCTGGTGATCAGTTTTGACAGATACTTCTCAATCACCAGGCCTCTCACTTACAGAGCCAAACGGACTCCCAAGCGGGCTGGCATCATGATAGGTTTGGCCTGGCTGGTGTCTCTTGTTTTGTGGGCACCGCCTATCCTATGCTGGCAATACTTTGTGGGGAAAAGAACGGTCCCTGAGAGACAATGCCAGATTCAGTTTTTCTCAGAGCCCATTATAACATTTGGAACAGCTATCGCAGCCTTTTATATCCCCGTGTCAGTCATGACGATCCTCTACTGTCGGATCTATAAAGAGACAGAAAAAAGGACCAAGGATTTAGCCGAGCTTCAGGGAGTGAACCAGGCCACACAACCGGACCTCACCCAGCCTCGGATTATCCGATCGTGTTTTAGCTGTAAACTAAAGTCGGCGTCACAGGACTGCACTCAAGCCTCGTGGTCGTCCTCAAGCAGGAGCCACGTTGCCAAGTCCTCCGCCTCCACCAACGAGGAGTGGTCCAAAGCAGGTCAGCTGACCACCTACAACAGCTACGCGTCCTCAGAAGACGAAGACAGGTCTGTGTCTCCCGGAGCCTTGCAGCCCCCCTTTGGGAACCAGGTTTGTGAGGGCGGCAAGAGCATGGCGGGGAGCGAGAGCGAACAGCTCAGCGGCTACGACGAGGACAGCTTCTTCCAAACCCCGCCCAAAAGCAACTCTCAGAGGAGTAGCAAGTGCGTGTCGTACAAGTTCAAGCCCGTGGTCAAAGACACCCTAGCTCCGCACCAGAGCAAAAACGGCGACACCAAAACCGCGTTCTCCTCGGCCGAGTCAGTTAGCCCTCCGCCCGCCTCTTCGGCTTCCAAGGATGCCACGCTGAAGAACCACATGACAAAGAGGAAGAGGATGGTGCTGATCAAAGAGAGGAAGGCAGCGCAGACCCTCAGCGCCATACTCCTGGCCTTCATCCTAACATGGACGCCGTATAACATCATGGTGCTCATCTCTACCTTCTGCTCGGACTGCATCCCCGTCTCTTTGTGGCACCTAGGCTACTGGCTGTGCTACGTCAACAGCACCGTCAACCCCATGTGCTACGCCCTCTGCAACAAGACTTTCCAAAAAACCTTCCGCATGCTTCTACTTTGCCAATGGAAGAAGAAGCGGATTGAGGAGAAATTCTACTGGTATGGACAAAATCAAATGGTTGCCTCCAAACTTACTTGAACTATTTTAGGTGGTATAAAAAGCTATTTAAATGTATCTTATGGCAGCGGGCCCCAACTACCAGGCTGCGGCGGGATATTCTAAAACGCTTAACGTGAGTGTAATAAAGCTTAATGTCAGAAAACTGCAATCAATTGTCACCAAAATGAATGTTGACAGCTTTACTTATGCCCACTTTGACCTCTGGAAATATTGGAACGATTGAACCAATACTTTGGATCATATGGTTTTTAAGCATTTTGCTCATTAATAGTGAGCGTCTATGGAGAGAAAAAGCTTAAATAGGAATTCAAGCCAAACATCTTTTTTTTCCCAGAATATGTTCTATGCAGGCCCACTAGTCTAAACACGACATTCTGGTTAATATTGCATTTGTGGAATATGGGAAATTCACCCGTTTTTAGCTAGCTCTTTAGCCAGGCCATTTTGTCACTTCTGTCAACTGAAGATGACATCGAAGTTGCTCAGGGCTCAGATAATGACCAATCAATGCTCAGATGCAGAAAACAGGTGAGCCGTAATTGCTCGTTATCTGAGCCCTGAGCAACTTTGACGTCATCTTCAGTCAACAGAAGTGACAAAATGGCCGCCACCTGAGATGGCTAAAAGTGGGTTCATTTTGCTGCTTAACTTATATTCCATAAACACACTATTAATCAGAATGACATATTTCAAATAGCATAGAACATATTCTGGAAAAAAAGGTTTGGTTTGACTTCTTTAAGTTAAAAAAAAAAAAAGAAATAAATTGGGTGATTGTTCTAATATTTGCAGCGAAATGGGCTTGGGAAGAGGCCCATATACAATTTGGTGACGGATGATCGCAGTTTTATGATGTTCAAGCAATGTCCAACTTTTTCTTTGGAGAGGAAAACACTTAAAGTCAATAACATCCCGAATATTGAGGCGATTATTTTAATATTTTCATAGTTTGACGTTGGAATGGATGCACATGAATTTTGGTAATGATTAATCATGGTTTTGGGACATGAAGAAAGGTTAAGCTCTTTTACATTGAGTGTTTTAGACTGTCCCGGACGTGAGCGTCGCCATGACTTCAGAAGTTGGGGAGACAAATTGTTTTGGAGTAAATCAACTTTTATGACCAAATGATTATTCGCTAACATTCAACTTCCTCTCCATTGTGGCCAAAGAACTAAATTACCAAAAGTGTCAAACTCTGGTTGAGCTGAAACATAATGACAATAAAGTATAAGTAGCCAGATAATGAAATGAAAATATCGTTCTTGACAGCATGCTAGTTGCACACAAAAGTGAAAGTTTTTAAACATGTTTTTTTAAATATCATTTTATCTTGCGCAAATTAGTTTTTGTTGTCCTCCATGAAAGACAAACAAGGCGTTCATGGTCATCATCTTGGACTGAAAGACATTTTTTTGCCTGCTTTCTGACCAACACTACCCCAATCTGAAAATCCTGTGAAGCCCACCAAAAAATCATTACAAGAGACTATCAATAATCCCCAAATATATCATTTTCATAACAGTCAACGCAACACACTTCAGTTATCATTTTCTTCCATTACCACATGGGGGAAGCTCATTGAAGACAAACAAGCACAGGGCAACCACTAATTAAATTACAGACCACTAATCAAATTACAAAAACAAACTAAATTTAGGTTATGGGAAGGTGTAATTTTAATGATTAGATTGTATCAGTTTCTATTCGTTAAAAAAAACAAACCTTACGTGACATGGGTCTGTGGCACAAAAAAGTTGGGACCACTGTTCTATGGTGTGCACGACATTACATCAAATGCCTAAATCAAGAAGCATTTTTAAAAAAATGTACAGTTGTATTTAGCTTTAAAACCTGTTAAAATGCTGATTCCCTCCCGTATGGAGAAAAAATGTTACAAATGACATGTTTCACACTGGGCCAAGTTTGTTGTCAAGGTGCATATTTTGGAATAAATTGCAGTCAGTCCCGATTCCTCATATTAACCATTTGAAATTCTCTACAATTAAGATTACAGGAATGCATTTTTCTACATGAATAGGCTGGTCATGGTCCAAATGCGAAGGACTGCAAATTCAGTTTAACCCGTTAACACCTTATCACATGTGCCATTTGCTAATCATGATTTTGATGTTAACATTTGCATTTTCCATCTGAGGGTTGCTAAATACCATTGAAAACATTACAGAAAACAGTACAATCTGAATGTTACATTACAGCTGTTATTGTTTGCTATTAAAATAGACGTTTTTTTTTCTTTTTATATACAGCATTAGATTCAATGTTCCCGCTACCATACAATTTAATGAAAGTCACATGATAAAATAACCTTATAGAAAAAAAATAGTGAAACTATATCAATGTAAAAAGTCATTACAAGGCCTCAGTGATATTTCAAGAGAGAAGCCCTTTTCACACTACTCATCAGAGGCAGCTTTTTCCTGTCTCTGATCTGTCTGAACTGCTGCACTGACACACAAAATGGGGGGACCAAAGAGACAGTTTTTGCTGCTTTATCCGAGTCATATCAGAGGCCGGACCGCATCTGTGTAAAGGGTACGGCGTGCAGCCCTGTTGCGTTGACAGTAATTGTTTCTGCCCGACACATATTTTAGCTTCTAATTCTCATGCTGTTGTTTACAAGCACAGGCAGTTGTGGCAGCATCCCGCTTCGCTGGGCACAATTAACCCTTAATGTGCTTCATCTTCACGATACTGATACTACATCACGGACAAATGCCTTTTGCAAATACTGTTATCATCATAAAGCCGCTATTTCTAAATGTTTTTTTTTTAAATACTGTCGCAAAGCCAATATATTTCTGTTTTGGAACGATTGTTTCAAACCAGGAATTCAAATGTGTGTATTTCAAATATTTTGTGACGTTATGTACAAGGAAAACTAAGATGGTTTTTACATTTTGAATTGTTTTATTTGTTGCTTATGCTTCTGTATTTTAGAAACTGTGTTCATGCATTTTCAAATAAATATTAATGTCCTGCAGAACGTTTTGGGAGTTGATGTCTGATGCACTGTTGTTCATTTTTAGTCCCCGATAGCATTGGTGGTAAAAACAAAGTACAAACCTACATAACTTGAGTATTCATTTTTCTGACAAATATGTACTTTTAATATTTGAATACATACAGGTGTATTTTCTACTCCTTACTTTTTCAAAATAGAGCTTGTTATTTTTTTCCACCTTTGCGGTTGATGACACAACGTAAAATTAGAGACGTGAAGTCAACCATGGTCGAGCTATAAAGCGGAACGTGAACCAGGGAAGCATGAACAATGATGATGTAACTGATTTGGAAAAGGAAGCTATTCCTCACCCATGGGCATGATAAAGAGAAGCTTTTTTTAATGTTGTCAGCAACAAGAATGATTGGTGCTTGTGATTTTTCCTACCTTTGTTTTCATTCTAATCTGAAAAACAAATTCATGTAAGGTGTATTTTGCTGCTTTGTTATCATGAGCTAATTGAAAGAAGTCAACACAATTTTTTATTTTCAAGAATATGTTCTATGCAAGCCCACTAGTTGAAACAGGGCATTCTGATTAATTTTGCGTTTGTGGAATATAAGTTAAGTAGCAAAATGCACTTGTTTTTGGCCATCTCCGGGGGCGGCCATTTTGTCTTCTGTCGACTGAAAATGACATCACAACCGCGCACAACGACCAATCACAGCTCAGATTCAGAAAACAGGTCAGCCGTGATTGGTCGTTGTGAGCAGTCATTTTCAGTTGACAAAATGGCCGCCCCCAGAGATGGCTAAAAACAAGTGCATTTTGCTGCTTAACTTATATTCCACAAATGCAAAATTAATCAGAATGCCATGTTTCAACTAGTGGGCCTGCTGGGAACATATTCTTGAAAAAAATATGTTTGGGTTGACTTCCGCTTTAAAGCTATGAGAACACGATTTGATGGCAGTTTTTTTCTCATTGTGCCAAATTATCAAAACGGGTACTGTATACAATTGAAATCGGCGGAATTTCATTTTTAGTATTCACTTTTGTACTTAAGTACTCATTTCTGAGTGTGTAATTGTTTTACTTTTACTTCAGTAAAGCACAGAGCTGGGCAGTCCGCCCGGGGCCGGAACGGTCTGTCCCAGACGGACGCCCATTTTTGGGCCGGAGGATGAGGGGCGGAATGACGGAATGTAAGGACGGAAGGGCTTTAAAAAGATGAGGACGGACGGGGTTGGGGGGGGTGATAATTTTTATGAATAAGGACGGAGTGACGAGGCCGCAATGGTACCCAGGTCGTGGACAGAGGTTGGACCGGCAAAAAAGGGTTAAGAGCCCAGCTCTGTGTGAGTACTTTTGCCACCTCTGCTTTATAGTTGCCAGTTGCCAGATTGTATCCCGTGCTAAAAATGTCTTCATAGCTCATCCTTTTTGCAGTTGCCGCACTGAACGGGTTTAGCAGTGTCTGATGGTTTCACCATCATCCATGCGTACTTGCACAGTCGCTCCTTGTTGCAGTCCTTTTGCCAGTAGATGACATTCCTGCGGTTCAGATTGGCACCGGCACAGGCGTCGTACCACCAACCTCCACCGGCCACGCCCTGAAACTCCAACTTGGCACAATTCTGGAAATAGTTATCATTGTCTCTGTCCTTGGTGGTGAATTTCTGGTTATCATGCAGGTAGTTCTCTGTGTCCTGGGTGAGGGCGTCCACGGCCGTGCCCCGGAATAACCCCAGCCTCAGCCTGTACCCCGATGACTCGTCCTCCACCAGGAAAGGGTTATACTCTCCTGTTTTTGTCACAGCGTCTCGGTCCACTAGTTTGACTCCCAGTTTGTGGTGTGCTGGGCCTCCGCTGAGCTGGTGAAGGTATTCGTTCCCCAGCCAGTGATCCCCAGTGACGTCTCCAAAACCATGCTTGTAGTCGGCCCACACTCGGTCAAAGCTGACGCTGCTGTTCACGGTGATGTGCTGCACTATGGTCCATCCTCCCTCCTGCATGGCACAGTACACCACGATGGGGGCATCCCCCGGCTGAATCAGGTACACGCCATCTCTGGCGTGACCTGAAGAGCTCATGAGCATTTCATGACAATCTCTCGGAAGCACTGTGGGGACATGCATAGCTGTTAATTTGAAGGAATTTGAATTTCTATCCTTGAGGATAAAAACTGTTCTTCAAAGGGATGTCAACTCCCCAAAAAAACATTTTTTGCGCCTTCACTAGTCGAAACACAGCATTCTGAATATTGCATTTGTGTTATAGGAGTTAAGCGGCAAAATCCACCCATTTTTAGCCATCTATCACGGCTCATCTGTTTTCTGAAGCTGAGCCATGATCGGTTGTTACTTGAACCCTGAGCAACTCTGATGTCATTTTCAGTTGACAGCAAGTGGCAAAATGGCCGCCCCCTGAGATGGCAAAAAGCGGGTGGATTTTGCTGCATTCCACAAATGCATTATTCATCAGAATTTTTCGACTAGTGGGACTGCATAGAACATATTCTTGTAAAGATATTTGTTGGGTTGATTTCCTCTTTAAAAAGAAAAAAAAACGTTTGCTTCATTGTGTATTGATGAATACTAAGATAAACCATATTATTGACTCTCTTCAATCCCCCCCAAAATGTGACAACATTATGACCACTTGAATAATACAATGATATCCAATACAAATATTATATGAAATATTCTGCTGAACCAAAAATAAGAATGTAAGGTACGACATTAATGATGAATACGTTATTTGTATTAAATAAAAGATCATTCAAAGCCAATCAGTAAAATTGGATAAGTTACTGCATTTGTCAGGGCAGAGTGGTTGGGAATCGCTGCAGTAAGATGAGAGGTTTACATATTTCCGTTTTTGACGATTGCATTTTTAATAAGCCAGTTTTTTTCAATTGAATTCTGTTATGACTATAAAACTGCTGACGCAGCAACGATGGGAACGGCTGAGTACACTGATGGCACATCGTCTCTTGGCAAAACACAGCGAAACCTTGAACATCTGCCACAATATTACAACAATTTGTTTGTATTGCTTGTACCAAGATACACAAATGATGCCACTGGAAAATCATGAGTCATTTCGGCCCTGAGTGTGGAATTTGACCATCACACGCACTAAAGAATCCACCTAAGATAAAAACAAACCAAGCATTTAAAAGTAATCATTGAGGTGTCAAACAAAGTGCACGCATATGCTTATGATAATGAGTTTCCTTCATGTAATTTTTTTTTTTAATTTTGACCGCTGTTAAGTCAAAGAAGGTTCACATCTTTACAATAACTTAGCACCTCATATACACTGAGGACAACATGTGATACTTGATTAAACGAAATGGAATATACTGTACCTCTCATTCCATAGTTCATGACCACATTATGCTGATCAGCGGGTAGGAGATGCAGGTTCTCTGCTTGGAGATGCTCCGTGTTGACTCCAAATAAACTCAGACAGACCAAAAGCACGAGCCGCAATAACCAAACTTGAAATATCATCCTCCTCCTGCAGACACGTTTTACATGCATCAAGCATAAGTGACTATAAAAACACATAAATCAGAGCCACTAAAAAAAAATGTCTTACCTTCGCTCGAGTCCTCACAGTAACAAAAATATTCCCGCAAAACTTCTCCCACGCAGCCGCTTTAATCAAGCGCAAATAAAAAGTACACATACAAAAGCAAAGGGTTGTCCCTTTCAATCTTGGCTGGACTTCAGCCTCAACTTCACATCACAATGGCAGACGCCAACCCTTCCGCTTATCTGTGTCAAGTCAGATAAAGCCACACGTGTGTGGTAAGATGAGTCACCTCGTATCTCTTGCCAATACAAAATCCCTTCAAGAGTTTATAAGGCTGAAGTCCGACTCAGAAAGGTTCAGCTTCTAATATCTGATCAGCTCAGCTCAAATGCATTCAAGGTTAAAGATCAATGAAATCATCAGATCTCCTTGCTGCCAAACAACACATTTAATGATCCTCGCTAGCCAGCGACACATCAACATTTACATGAAAAAAACGCAGAACTTTTCTCGTCTTGCCTAAAGACTTAAAAGCCCAGTAATCTCTGACGTTAGAATGACATGAGAACATTGCACATTTTCATAACCTCGACGGATGGATTTGCACTTGAAGAAAGTTAGTTTTCTGGCTCTTCATGGATGGAAAGTAAGTTGAGACAGGAAGGAATCAATGACCTGTTGGGAAAAATACGCTATATTACCAGGGAAACATCCTGCTTTAAGACAGCGTAATGGTCCTATGTGCACCGTTGACCTTTGCCATGTCTCCCGCAGCTCCAGGAAAAGACTTCAGTTTCGGCTCTTGATGCCATAACTCCAGCAACTGCTGATTAAAGACGGGGAAATTTCTGCAACAGGGATTAACTGGACCGTGAATGCAACGATGGCAAGAAATGTACATTTACAGGTTATGCTTCGCTTGACATTTGTTGGTTGCTCAGCTTGTTAGATAGCAGGCATTCATTCCAAAATAAAATATGTGAAAGCACATACCTATCCAGAGAAGGCTCAGTCGATCCAGTGTAGCCACTTACTTTAAGATGTTCCCGCCAGCGGTTCAAAACGGAATTGATCCACGTTAAACCGACAGTGACATATCTAAGTGGACCAAGACCACTCGGTTACAGTCAGTTGAGGTCAAATGCGATGGCAGCTTACAAGATTCAAACTCACTTATCATAAGGACTGATGAGGACGTTGTGAACCAATGGGAACAGGTCCACACAACAGCCGATGGTGATGTTGGAAGAGTCATCACCCATGCTGCACGGAACATTAGACTGAACTAACGTTTACTTAATTCGTAGTCAGTGATACTGCGAGCTTACCACTTGCTTATGAGAGGGAGCATGTCAACAAAGACACTGTTATCCTGGATTCTGTGTAGCACAGATGACATCACAACAAGCCCATACGTTATTGACAAAGTTTGGGCCGTAAATCAACCACATCGTCTTAAATTGCATATACATTTGTGGAATTCCTTCCTTTAGTTTAAAATGTTGAGTGAGCTCACTGAAACTGAATGAAAGCGTCAAAGCACTTCATGATGCTGGATCGTAGGGCTGTGGAGTAACTCGAAATTCAATTACAACAATGATTATTACACGCCACGATTGCAAAATTGGCATAATTTTCAAAAACAATGATTAATATTCTATTCCATCCAATAATAATATTCTATTTACACAAGGAATTTATACTTGAATTTATACATTTGCAACTTTTTAAATCTTTTATAAAAACGTTTTGTAAAATTGTATTAATTTTGTTTGTTCCAAAAGGACCCTATTTACATTTATTTGTTTTTATATTTTTGTATGTTTAAACATTTTCTTGTTTTGTACCAAAAATAAATGATCATTTGAATAATAGTGACCTCTACTATTGCCAAAATAATCATGATTAATATTTTTTTTCATAATCGATCAGTCCTACTGCATGGTCTCACTTTTCTGACAGCTGGTCTCCTTAATCTATTAAGAACTGTACAATACCTCAGGAAGTATGTTATCAACTCTCCAAAATGTCTCTTCCACAGTGTTAAGGCCACTTTAAGTCTCAGGTTTCTTCCAAGTAGCACCTCAGTTATTGTGCTGTGATCCCTTGTGAGCTGGGAAAAAAAAATCAGAAATGAATAATGCTTCAGAATAATTGACAATTACATACAGTCAGTTGATGTTTATTCCTGACCTCAGCAAGGATCAAGTACTCATCATGTTGAAAACCAGTCGTCCTAGTATCGTGGTTGCTGTTTGCCGTCAACACCTGAGGGTCCATGTCAAACACCTCCTTCTGAATATTCCTTGTGCCCGTCGTCGTGTGGTCTTTCTTTGCTGCATCATGTGTCCTGCCTGATCCTTGGGGCTTTTTCCGAGCCACCATCAGATGACGCGTCTTCCTCTTATATGACACAACTCGCTTTACTCTGCCCGGATTGTTGCCAGAGCGACTGACGGGGGACACACGACAAGGGGGAAGTATTCAAACAATCTGTCTGGTGCACTTGGACGGTGCCATACCTCTTCTTGTTTGCCTCCTCCTTTTTAGAACAATCTGCCTGGAAATGGAAGAAATATTTGTACTAATAGCACAGTCACACACAGGACTTGAATGAAGACAAAATGCAGATAAATGTCACCTTGTTGCCTCCATGCGAATAACTGACTCTGTAATGGTAGGACTCGTTCTCCAGTGTCGCTTCACGATGTTGATCTACGTCTTTCAAATTGGAGTCCATTATACCTTGAGAAACAGATACATACATGATAATTGCATATACCATGTGTACTGATTGTGAGTGCGGATGTTTGTCTCTGTGTGCCCTGCGATTGGCTGGCAACCAATTCAGGGTGTGCCCCGCCTACTGCCCGAAGACAGCTGGGATAGGCTCCAGCACGCCCCTCGACCCTCGTGAGGATAAGTGGTATCGATAATGGATGGATGGATGGATATATATGCTTGGCCTATGACATGCTTGAGATTCTCTTCCTAATATCATGTATTCAAATAAGACATTTGCCCACTAAAGACTACTGACAGCAGATTTCCTTCACGCAATACTTTAAACTCTACTCTGATGTTGTACCAATGCCGCAATGACAGATGAGATAAACTGACCTGTTCTGTTCCCAACGGCATTCCACTATTTATTATCATTGGGTGTCAAGGCCCTCAGCTGTGGCTAAGACTGACATCATTAGTGGCATTTTTGCAAAATGCCATAAGCCTGCGGTGAAAGGTGAGACTTGGGGTCATGTCGCCACAAAGATTTCAGGAATAAAATAACATTCAAAACCCCAAATTGCAAGTGCCGGTATCGTAGACGCTCATCGGAAAAACCTTGCAGCTGACATCCGTGATATTAGATGGCTTCATTTTAATATCATTTTTCTTAAAATAAGCTTTATTAATGCAAATGTAGTGAGAATGTTAATAGGATCAGCAAAAAATAATGATCATAAATCATTCAAGCTGTGTTTTCGTTCGGAACTAGAATGACACGCAGTAAAGCACAGACCACCATCATGGATGGACAGTCCTAATTTGGTTCTTCAATAAACTGCATATTGTAATGATAATCTCTCATTTCTTCAGCACGTGTATCCAGAGCTGTGCCAAAGTTTCATGACGGTCACCCATACAAAGTTTTGTGGAAATTGCATAACGCTTATGAGCCACTTGACTAACTGACAGGTTGTTGAGGAACTGACCTTTTTACTTCAATTTTTCAATGATTGTTTATTTAATTTAATACTGCCAGCACGCAGTCAGAGTGGTTAGCACGTCTGGCTCACAGTTCTGTTTTTTTCTCCCACATTCCCAAAACATGCATGTTAGGTTTATTGTTTATTGGATAGGTCAATTAAAGATTGTACTATTGTCTCCATGGTCTGGCCCGGAAATTGATCAGTTGTTCGGGAATCTCATGCTATTCCCGATGGCAACCACGATCTTGCAAGGATGAAATATAAAACCCGAGGTTTCAGAGGTTGAACATGATGCAAGTACATTTCAGTACAGTTCATTAAAAACAGCATTTTTTTCCTACCAAGACAAATTTCACAGGGCGGCACGGTGGTCGACTGGTTAAGCACGTCCGCCTCACAGTTCAGAGGTCGTGGGTTCGATCCCGGCCCCCGGCCTCCCTGTGTGGAGTTTGCATGTTCTCCCCGTGCCTGCGTGGGTTTTCTCCGGGTACTCCGGTTTCCTCCCACATTCCAAAAACATGCATGGTAAGTTGATTGGACAATCTAAATTGCCCGTAGGTGTGAGTGTGGATGTTTGTTTGTCTGTGTGTGCCCTGCAATATGCTGGCAACCAATTCAGGGTGTCCCCCGCCTAATGCCCGAAAAAAAATATATATTAGTCAGTTTTTTCCCCCCTTCTGGGATTTTCTTCATTTGCTCTGATACCAAAGAATATTTTCCATTACGTCACTTTTTCCAGCATTAACTTAAAGTGTGTACCTTTGTCAAAAATATCTATATCAAAACGATATAGGTGAAAATATTTGTGGTTTAGAAGCACATACCTCAGGTCAAAAAGGTTCCAACATGTTGATAAATCTCTGGTTATGCGAAAATCTAAATAGGCATTATGCCTTCAGGCATGTTCAACCCAATTGACTCCGTGTTTGCTTTCAACCAGCCTCTATAAGCAAAATAATGTGACAATGATTTCTCCCATGTTATCTGTTTCTTAGCAGGAACTAAACTTATTAGTTGTGTATTTGAATAGTTGCTACAGGTGTCAGAAAAGTTCCTAAATATAGCGACTGAATTAGTAAGTTGTGAGTTTTGACTCTTGATCTTTAGAGCCTATTTGTTCACAGCCATGTTTTAAGTGCAATGCAATGTCCATCGACGGGGAAATTCTCTGAACATGCTATAAAAAAACAAATTGTGCTGACAAACAAATTTGAATGATTTCATAAAATATGTTAACCTGGCAGCACTAACCAAAAGCCAGACTCATGTAACCAGGTTGGCTTCAATGTCTGGCCTTGCCATCGGCACAAATGTGGCTTTACGTCCTGAAGCCACTAACAGTAGTCTCTCGTTCTTGGCACCACATCCTGACATCAAGAAAATGAAAAACCTCCCCTTGCATTACCTAACAGACGTCAAGCTTCTCCATCCTTCAATGTGCATTTTCTTCTGTGGTGTTGAAAGTCCCAAAAAGTAGCAGGCCTCTGATTTTCCTTCCTTGCACCGTGTTGTTCTATTGCTACACTTCTTTTTCCAAGCTTTAAGCCTAACGGGTAAAAGGCAAATTAAACAGGACTGACCACAGAATGTTTCAGTCAGCATTCCAGCAGGATGAGCGCAGCGGGAGAATATGCGAAGGCCCCAATCAAGACGCTCTTTGTTCACCAGGCACATTGTGTGGTTTACGGTAATCAGCCAAAGAATAAAAGTCACTGTCGATGGGCGAAATAATGTCCTGTGATTAGAGTTAGTTTTGCTTCCTAAAGAACACAACATCAGGATTAAGTGGGCATTTAGGGGACTCTGAAGCTCATCAGACGATGAAAGGGATGAAGTGACGTGGTGGGAATGTGTCATTGGGACAGCTTAAGATTCAGCTCATCCGCATTGAATGTGACATCCAGCAAATGTCAATCTGTTATATTATTCGAATGGAAAAGCAAACAAATGGGAACAAGTGATTGGTGACAGATCAGTGGATAAGGCACATTTAAAGCAGAAGTCCCACAGTATGGATTACACAAATGTACTGTACATTGATTATGGAGAAACTTTTCCACGGTTATAAACTCTTGCGGTAAACTGCCTATGTGATTAGCCCTAGACGATCATGCATGTTATTTGTTTAGATTCTAAGAGATTTCATTGATTACCCATCCATCCATTTTCTATTGCACTTATTTTCATGACGGTTGCGGGTGAGCTAGAGTCCATCCCAGCTGACTTCGGGCGAGAGACTGGGGACACCCTGTACTAGTAGCCAGCCAATTGCAGTTCATTGATTGTATTGCTTTGAAACTGTTGGTACTCATACCAGTGGCTTTTGTAACACTTTCTAACCACCAGAGGGTAGTATGAATCCACGTGAAAATAGACACGTTTAGGTTTAGAATTATAATGTAGCTGGGCGCTTCAAGAACAGCACAGGGACAGACTAACCTGTTTGTGTTACCTAATACTGTTTTAGACAAATTTGACAGCAATAAGAAACACGCTAAATGACATTGTTTCACCAATGAATTTAATCCAAAGAGACACAAAATACACAAAATGAAAATATTGTATGTATATGTTTATTGTATGGTGCTACACAGTTACGGCTTTATTGGATCAAGTGGGACCCCTGTATCATTGAATTAGATTTTAAAAAAAAAAGGCTTTTAGCACAGATTGCCTTGTTTTAGTGTCTTATTCATTTGTATATATATTTTTAATCGTGCTAATTTTGTTATTGTTTTATTGTTTCTAGATTGTGTTGTTTAAATGTCTTATGTTCGATTTGCATTGATGTACAGCACTTTGTTGCAACTGTTTTGAGTAAATGTAAGGATAGAAGTCATATAGAGGTCAGAGGGTGTCTTGACACAAATGCAAAATCTGCACAGAGCAAAACAAGCCTGTAATGCAACAAATACAAATCATCATCCATTTCTTAATGTCAAACAGGTTATTAATACATTTTGAAAACAACTTTAGCACATCATTTGAAGATTATTATGAGGATATTCTTGGTCAGAGTCAAAATTAATCCGGAACATATTATGTGTGCATGGAAAATGAACAGTATGTTTGTAATAAAGCAAGCTTGAAAGATGACACCCCTTAAATATAACAATTACTTGATTACAACTTTCATTGAATGTGGTAAATCAAATCTCCACCTGTGTCTCACAGAGACATGACTCATTAGGCCCTCCCTCATTTTTTGCCCCTCATATTTACTGTACTCCGGTTACACCGAATTCTGCATCAGATCGCTTTTTTTCATGAAGTGCTCGCGTATGGGTGGCCGTCCAGCGTGCTGAGTACCTCTATTTTATATCATCCTTACATAACATTACGTAAAATGATCCTCTCCGTCAGCAATTAATGACCCATGTAGAAGACGAAACTCCTGCTGTCTTCAAGATGGATTTAAAACCACAAAGTGATTGCTAAATGGGCACCAGGCAGAGCTTTCCATGAAATATTTCCAGGTGTCTATTACCGATTCCATACTGCATGTCCTTTCGACTTTTAAGGACAAAGTTTCTATTCCCGGCAAAGAATTGAGGAACATTTGTATCACGTATGTAGCTAATGGTGGATCCTCAATGGCAATAACTGAACATTAGCGTCCTCGAACAACTGCAGGATTTTAAACGGTCGTGGATCATAAGGGGTGTATTTAAAGGCCTCCTCTGTTGAGTGACAAGTGTTTCAAATATATCAAACTCAGCTGCGTATGACTCATCCCAATTTCACCCCAGGCTCCCCCAAGATGCCCTAGTTTTGCAAATGTAACTCCAGTCATCGACCGCAATGACAGCAACTGCAGTAAACTCTGATCTTGCAGCTCCCCTATGAAAAACCAATGGGTGTTGTCAAGGAATCAGCGTCCATTCAAACTCCTTTAATTAGGGGATGCAGCTGATGGCCTGGCTACAGTAGCGTTTACAATTTTTTTTTCCCCCAAACAAGCACTTCTTTGGAAGTTCAAAAGCAGACGCTACCACCACAGATTAATGGTCATGATGCTGTGGGATGTAATGTATATTTCCATACATTCCCGTATGCCCTGGTAAAATGGACACATAATACTGCACCAGAATTACAAATTATAGAGATGTTGAAAATAATCTTGTTTAAAACACCACATTGGAGTCTGTTATCATTTACTGTATCTTTAACATTTTGGCTCTTAAAACAAAAACGGATGGAAAAGAAAAGAGTACTGATTTTGTGAAAGAATATTCCGAAGATGAAACTTCGTTTATGACTATAGTTGATTAATTTCGCATAGTTTATAACTTTTAATGTTTGAAGTCACATAACTGATAATCGTTTTTTTTTTTTGGCATTTCTTCTTCCAATCGGCTAAATTACAGACAATTTAGGACTCAATCATCTGCTGGTCAGAATAGCAATTAGCCACACTAGCTTTGGCTATTTTGATCTCTGCTAGTCTTAAAAGGTTAACCTAGGGACTTGCAACGAGGAACAAGGTCAACAGTACTAAGGCTCCATCTTTGTTGCCAAAATATTATGTCCAATAATGCTCATTTAACAACTTTGTGATAATGAGACCTTCATTCATATCACAACATACTCCAACCACTTGTGTCCTTTACGACAGTGTGACGAAACACGTACTTATACTTATAACATACGGTGGTATACAATGCTACAAGCGTGTCGAAATATTTGACCAAAAATGAGCCCAGTAGCCTATATTTATATCATACTATATACTTTTTAGGAAATATACAGTATTTCTACGTGAAACCGGTATGTGACGTAAAAAAGGTTGGGACCGCTGTACTGTGCTGAAAAAAATATCAATGACAATAGAATAACTTCGACTCAATCACGTCATAGTCGACTGCAAAAAATATTGTGTCCTTCAACCCTTATTGGTCTTATTTCTCACAAGATACTTGGAGTAGAAAGAGGATCTAAACATTCTGGTAAGTCCTTTTTCATTTTAGTTGTTTACAATGACCTGTAAGATGGAAGCAGAGCAGGGCTGAACTTTGTGTCTTGTATCTGAGGGATGATACAAAGGAGCTATACATCTGCAAGGGTGACTCATTACCACCTACAGGAGTCCTTCTCTCAGACAGGAAGATGTCTGCTTGTCAACTCCAAGACAGCTGCCCACTCCTACAATATGTCCCAGTGACTAAACAGTCACAGACCTGCTGGCCCTGAGCCCGGCCACCATCTGCACTGTTGGGAACTCAAGGGAGGAACGAGAGCAAGGCAATCCAACATCCGCTGAAAGCTGCTTGCTTCATATGTACGGGAGACACGTTCCAATTCAAGGTCTGTATAAACACTACTACAGCAGGCAAAGTTCTGAGTGGGCCTGTCACAATAATGTCTTACCTACTGTCGCAAGCATATGAAATTGAATTCTTTGAATGAAAAAAAAAACTGACACCTGACAAGTGGAAAGTCTTCACTACATTCTAAAAACTGTTGGGTTATTTCACTAACCCAATTTTTGGATTGTTTGTGTTGGGTCAAAATTCTGGGTTATTTCTTATAAATTAACCCAATTGTTGGATCAAATTAACTATATATTGGGTTGTATGCCAGTAATGTTTTATGTTGGGTCAAAAATCAACCCTACAGGCCCAAACACAGGTGCCTGATGTACACTTGATGACTGACATGACAGCCACTGTATCTCTCATGCACTGATTTACATTTCCTGGCTGACAGCCAATTGGAGTGATTGTCACTGACACCAGTTTGCAGACTGCCATTAGTGTCCAGCCATCCATTATCCATACCGCTTCTCCTCACAAGGGTCGCGGGGAGTGCTGGAGCCTATCCCAGCTGTCTTCGGGCAGTAGGCGGGGTACACCCTGAATTGGTTGCCAGCCATTCGCAGGGCACACAAAAACAAACATCCGCACTCACACTCACACCTAGGGGCAAGTTAGAGTGTCCAATTAACCTACCAAGCATGTTTTTGGAATGTGGGAGGAAATAGGAGTACCCGGAGAAAACCCACGCAGGGGGAGAACATGCAAACTCCACATAGGGAGGCCGGGGGCCGGGATCGAACCCACCACCTCTGAACTGTGAAGCGACCACCGTGCCACCGCCGTTGGTGTTTTATTCATTCAATTCATATAGTACCATGACACAAAATATATGACTGCCATAATTCTAAACACTACTTTTTCATTTAAATTTGTTCTCACTTCCACCATGAATGTGCTGAACAAAATTCTGAACACGTATGCATTCTACTTTATGAAACCATGACCGCACAACAAACAATGACCTCCCTGCCATGTTAACATAAGCATATTACTGAATAGGCTGAGATGAAATCTGGCCGCCACGTGACAATGTCACACGCATGAGGACCGATTAGTGGGACAGAATAAAATCCGCTTCCGCCCTTGCTTAATCGAGCCCTTTTTTCAAACGTGTCACCCCTAAAAATGGGTGTCTGACCAGTTGGGCCCCGGGAGATAGTGCCCAGCTCTTTTCTCTATTATTTGCCTTGTTTTGACCCAATTTGTTGTGTTCATTTAACCCTTTTTGCCGAGTCATCCTCTGTCCTCCGTCCGCGACTTGGGTACCCTTCCGTCGCTTTGTCCTTATTCATAAAAATCCGTCCTCGTCCTTTTAAAGCGTTTCTGTCCTTACATTCCGTTGGTCCGCCTACCTCCATCCTTTTAAAAACAGTTCTTGATCTCCGTCGAACCATCCCCAAAATGGGCATCCGTCCGTCCTTTGGACGGAATTCCCAGCACGGCTGGTGACAATATGCTCTGTGGGATTTTGAGTATTTTCTCACTATGCAGAGGTTAAAGTGGAGCCTGCCCTTGCCGGTCGTCTGACTTTCAGTACATCTGCGCCACTAGGTCAAATCTGTAGATCAAGTCTTTGTATCATTTTAACATGTATCCACAGCTGGAACCTGGGGTCTGCGCACATCATTCGCCTCTCCACTGAGATGTAGCTCTGGCCCGACTTCCACCATGCAAGACGTTCTTTTTCAAGCAGAAATAAGTGGTTGAGGAAAGATTTGCTGAGTAAACATTTCTATTCATCTAAGGCAGGGGTGGGCAAATCTATATGCTTAAGGGCCACATTTGATTTGATTTTTTATTGGGACAGATGAGCTAGGGCATCTGTGGATGATGTATAAAAGATAATTTAAAAAAGAAAATAAATATGTTTGTAAAATATCTATAACTATATAATATCTATTTCACCACACACACCTTTGATGTTAGGTTTTTATGTTTATCAGTAATCAGCACATGAGTTGGCTTAAAAATGGCATTTCATGGCAAGATAATGTCTTTACAAACAAACAGCAAGGAAAACGTGAGCAACACTGACTCACCGCATGGCTCGAGTTGAATATCAGTGGCTTTTTTATAGCCAATCTTTTTTAGAATTTTTTATTTATTCATTAATATGATGTAAGGCATGATTTAATTAAAATCTGATGTGACCATGTAATTGCTCAGTGGGGCGGATTGAAGAACAGAGTGGGCCATAAATGGCACTCGGGCCATACTTTACTCACTCCTGATCCAAAGTGCATTGACTTCACTAGAGTTGCTGTGCCATCATGCCATCATGATTTCCATTTCTATATCTTAGGTCAGGCAGGGACATGATCTTCAACGTTTTATAGCTATGGTAAATGCGGGCCTAACTTCTCAAGCAGCTGTGCGCGACTAATGGGTGTTTAGGTTCAAACATTTGCACGCTGAGGCAAACTGATGTACTTGACAGTTGAAAAAAAAAAAAAAAGTAGCATGATCCCAACATCCCGTCAATTCAAAAAGCAGGACTTTGGCCTGGCTGACATTCCATTTCCAAATGTTTTTCTTGGATTATGTTTCTCAGACTGTTTGTTGTATTTAATTATTTAACTGTGATGAAGCATTAAACGTTTTGACTGCTCTAATTAACAGGCAAATGATCTAAGACTTAAGTGGAAAAATATATTTAAGATTGTATATATATTGTATTTTAAACATTTATTTTCACTTATGTCAGACTGTTCCTGAATATTTTCCCAGGTGCGGACGTGGATATATGGCATAAATTTGGGATGTTTGGGCTTGTCTATGGTGACCGTGTCGGTGCTGCCTTTTTAATATTCAGAAGTCTTATTTACAATGTTAGTCTTGGATCAAGCAAAGAGACAAGTGGTGTTTTTCTCTTTAGGTGGACATTTAGGACAAGAAGCAGCTGCATACGAATACCAGGCCTTGAGTTTGCATTTTTAAAGTGTCTGCTGTTCGGACTTTGATCGCAGCATTGCTTTAAGCAGATTTCCATATTAATACACAAATAGACTGCAAAGCCAACAAAACATTCCTATGTTTTGTACACAGGCCTCTCTGTTTCGCAGGCTTACGGACACTTTGCCAGATATTCCACTTGTCAAATGTTGTCTGATGTGGTAGCGCTGACAGAGCCTTGCATGCTTTTTCATTCAACCACAAGATTAGTCAGTGGCAGATCAAAATTTAGCTGAGCCAAGACCATGCTGTGTAAATGTCACACATGTTTTTGTGGACAGAGCTCAAGAGACACACGTAGCTCCTAATTAACTTGAGGTTTTATCAGCCGCTTGCATATGGTCAGGGCCACCAAACTTTACTGATGATCAGGTGAACATCAAAAGTCAAAACATGGATTTTAAGATCCAACGCCAATGTACAACTCAGACGTTTATTTTCAAAGCTGAACATAAAATAAATTCATGATAGCCACAATAATTTGAATGTCTGAAAGCTACCCGAAGAGTTTGTTTTCAAGTTTGAAGATTATGTTGTATTTTATGTTGCTTTAAACAGACTCATTTATGAAAACTATGCATATACATCTTGTTGTCATTCATTCTTGTCGTTTCTTCTGATCAAAATAGTTACATAATGTCATTACAATTCCATATGTTTTGGATTACCATATAATCATTATGTCATAAATTCGCTTTGATGAAATGCTGGTAGGAAAAATAGGAATAAAGTAGTAGTATCTAGTGAAGCACGCAGGCTCTATTCCAAACACCTACTTATAGTCCAGTCCAGATAAGTTGTCAGGTGATAAAGGGTTAAGCGTTTTTTCAAAGCGAAAAGCTGGGAATACACTTTTTGAGGGATCAAGTCCTTTTTCTATCACTTAATTAAAATGACATTCTCCGTTAGGCTAACCCTATCAGGATATTGGAAACTTATGAGTGGCCAACGGGAGCAAAAAACAAATAGACAAATGGAAATCTCCGCCTACACAAAAGGCTCTTATGTAACCTGGAAATGCTTGTGGCCTGGGAGCATGCAGAATAACAGAGGACATTTGCCTGAGAGGAGTTTCTCACATAGCACCTCTATTTACAACTGTGGAATTTATTATGTTTTAAATATTGTCAACAAATGCTGGATGTTTTATATAACGTTAGCCTAATAGCCTAATAGCCGAGTCATTTTTGAATGCTTCTTGAAAACAAGAAAAAAACAACTAAAAATACTTTTTTTTTCTAGTGAACACATTGTTATTTTTTATTGATATTGTGACAGTAAACTAAAAATCCATCCATCCATTATCTACACCGCTTATCCTTACAAGGGTCACGGGCGTGCTGGAGCCTATCTCAGCTGTCTTCGGGCAGTTGGCGCGGGACACCCTGAATTGGTTGCCAGCCAATCGCAGGGCACACAGAGACAAACAAACAACCGCACTCACAACCACACCTCGGGACAATTTAGAGTGATCAATTAACCTACCATGCATGTTTTTGGAATGTGGGAGGAAACCGGAGTACCTGGAGAAAACCCACGCAGGCAGGGGGAGAACATGCAAACTCCACACAGGGAGGCCGGTGGCGGGATCGAACCCACGACCTCTGAACTGTGAGGCGGACGTGCTAACCAGTGGACCACCGTGCCGCCTAAACTAAAAATGACCTGGGCAATTATGCTAATAGGCTAACGATACGATGTAAGGATTCTCTGTTTACTGCTGGCTGATAGGACAACCTGTGGAACCACAGTTTTGTTGAACTTCTCTCTGATGTCGACACCCCACAGTGCCGTAGTGTCCGGCGTAAGGAAAGAGACACAAGCACAATTCATGCTCACGTGCTCTCTGTGTTGCCTACCTACCGCTAACTGCCAGTCAGACAGCCTCATTATTGTAAAAGTATGTATAGCCAATGATCAAGACCGCTGAGATTCTACTCTTTGACCTGCTCAGGCTGTACACAATGTCTTGCTGTCCCCCGCTTAGTGTGAGATGAGGAAAAGGTGGTGTTCAGGGCTATCTGCGTACACCAGCGGGGCGGCAGGAGACGAGAGTAGCTGCCGCGGTACTATATGTAACCCAAAGTGGATCATTGCGCTTGATAACAAATGCAATGTGATCACTTTTATAGTCCAATAAAAGATGCCCGTTTTTCCACTTTGTCATCCAAAACATTCAGAAATCATATGCGGAAAGTTCTTGCTTTGAATAATGAGCGTGCCACATGGTACAGACTTTTGCCATCATTTGTGATTTCCTAGATTGCACAAAAATGCACTGATCACAATCCAGGAAAAAGAGAAGGCACTGACTAATTGTCGCTACAGATTATTTGGCCCTTGTTGATTTATGGTGTGGTTGTGACATAGCCACAGCAGAATTGTGATATCCTTTTTAAGAGCTGTTGTTGATGTGTCAATATTTGTCTTTTACATGGAAAACATTTGCTTTTATTACTAGTCTGATACATAAATAAAATAAATAACACATTTAAGGCTTTGCGCTACAGAGTACATGCTTCAGAGTAATACAGTTCTGTCTGTTGGAGGAATCAAACACCAAACATTTTTTACGTGAGATATTTGAGGTCAAGGCTTATTTATATAGTACATTCAAAATACAGTCAACACTTCCCAAAGACAAGCGGCCCTACCTGATATTTTGTGCCCAGTCTGAATTTAGCATAATAGCACTAAAGCTATCGAATAAACATACACTACAATAGAATAACATATAATGCTTCACAATGATAATGCAGCTTATAATACACTTGTTCATTGATATTGCGCCTAATAATACGACGCATCCAATGGTACGTAAAATATGATACACATTTTTGGACTGAGAGTAGAGTTCCTCAAAGGAGTTTTTTCCCCCCAGTTAATCTTAACTGAGACCTCAAAATGTCAGTTTTGGGTGACACAAAATACATGCTGCATATGAACACAGAAAACGTATCTGTTGAAAAATGCCATGTTTGCGTAGACATGGCCTGAATCCTTGACATGATCACATAGTTTCTCACTTCAGTAAACCTGACCAGTACCAAATAATTTGTTCTAACACATCTACAGCCATTTCCCTTTTGCCAAGCATATTTCCTTGTACTCACGTGGCCATTATGAGATTGCCTATGTCCAAACCCAAAAAATATTCATGAAGACTTTGTATTAGATCCTATCCAGTTAATCTCTGTGGCTCACCAATATTATCTAATTTCAAGAGTTTCAACAACTCTATTAGAATACATGAGCAGATCTCTGTGTAATGTTCATAAGTACCAGAGACATGTGTAATGAATTCAAGGCCCTCAAATGTTGGGATTGGAGGTTACTTTATCAGTTCTGCAGCTCAGTGTTTCTCCACAACTAAAGCGTGAAAACGAACCAGTCTTGGACCACCGTGACAAACAGCTAAATATAGCCTGTTGTGAAAATACACAACACTTTTCTGGGAGGTCTCCTGGGTTTGAGAAATGGTGAAAATGACAACCAATAATCCTCCATGTTGATTCTCAGAACACATCGTCATAAATCACATCTATTTGTATCACTGTGTTTATGTTGGTGTGAGAGAAAGAGTGCGGTGGTTCAATCTTCAAGTTAATACTGAATGCCTGTGGTTTGAAGTGGAAACCAAGCCTATAGGACCAATTTATGTCATGGTATGGCTGTGTTTTTGGTGCTATCATTGGGTATAACGCACAGTTACGTGGAAATGTTCCAGCTCAACCACAGAACAGGCAATTCACTAAGCATCAGTGGCGGTGCTATTGCAGTCATGTATCTTTGATTAGTATTGCAGGATTTATCAGGAAGATATTAGCAGAACTAATTTGGCCCACACAAGAAAAATAATGCAAGGGGCCATGGTCTTGCTCCACCAATTTAATAGTTCAATTATATAGCTCCAGTTTTGGGGTATCTATCCATCTTCCTCAGGTTCAAGTCTTCAGTCAAGTTGTCACAACAAGCTAGGGTTGTTTGGCTCACGTCTCTCGGAGAAAGGTGTGGTTGTTCTCGAGAAAAATATACTGTAGCAAACCAGCCAGGGACTCCTCTTTGCCTGCAAGGAAGTGGCTGCTTCTGCCAGGGAGCAAACATTCAACTCATTAACTTTGGGTCTCGACAGTAGGCAGGCCTTGAGTACTTAGCAACAATGCAGGTATGCAACCAAATTGCCCTGGTAGCACTTGAGAATGTTGTTGGGTTGAGAAAGTTCTTCTCATCTCTGGATCATGAAAAAATTGTAGCACTCAGTGAACTCCAAAACATGCACTCTGGATTCGGTCATGCCCGTCTGGCTACTGTCTTCTTTCACAGTCTGCCACTACAGACCAAAAAGCGAATCCAGGATGCGTTTGAGAACAAAGCCAGTTAAGCTATCGAATGTCCTGAATAGTGCATGTGCCAGGCAGCTTGTCCATCAATTTGGTTGCCGTTATGTTCTCGCTCTCTCTCAAGTTCTCACTGAGGCCTTATTTTGTTGGGATGAAAACATGAAAGAAAGTTCATTACTCTGGGTGTCACTCATCTACCTGTATGTGATTTCAGTCATTGTATTGCATTATTGTATCCGATTGTATGGTACGGTGTTGATGCACTTTTTTTTTTTTAAAAGAGTTTCGACAGGAGACCTCCATTAAAAACCATCATGTTATGATTTGGCGCATCGGTAGCTCGACCCTTCCAGACTTGAAACACCCCAGGGAGTCTAAGGACACTGTTTCCAAACTTCCAGACACGTGCAGAGACCTCACTTTGCACTCTCTCACATCAGGGGAACAAATAGAGAGGGTGGAAACCACAAGCCCTTTGAGCATTTTAAACACAGGCCTGCTGCTACCGTTCAATACGACATTTGCCCAGTAGAAAGCAATGCCATGCCTAATGGAAATCCTTAAGCCCCGCAAGAGTGTTATGACAAGGGCATAACCTGACTGCCGACATTCGACAGTATTTCAACACCCTGTTTCCCATTGGGACCTACTGCAGTATCATTCGGAAAAGCCACAAAACGCTCATGCTACTGGTATTAATGCAGTGAGGGATCTTTCTGCACTCTGCAATGTCAAACAAAACCACTTCTTCTAAAGCAAATTAGGATTTTTAGACCACTGCAGACCATGTCTATTTAGACATGACATTTAAGGTCTTGGCTGCAATGAAGGACAACTGATCGGGAACTTAAGTTATAGAGTTTGAGTGTGAGAAACACTAAATGCAGTCTGTGTCCTCAAATCCACATTTAGGCCATAATGGTAATTATCTCAGGGGGATGGAATCCAGTGCTGTTTTTGAAAGAGTGATCATGCCCGACTGACAGTATGTCGGTTTTCAATGTTTACGGAGCGCTTTAAGGTCCAAATGAATGGCCAATTTTAGTTCTCCATTGCACCGTCAGAAAAAACAAAAAAACAACAACTCAAGATCTTCTTCAGTAACCTGTTAACGTGGACTGACTGACGCACCCGCTACCAAAAACACAGATGTCTCAAATCACAGACTAGAACATATTTAATTAATCTGTCCAAGAATAACAGTCGGTTTTGTCATTAGAAGACATATTCTTGGCCTTGTGACATGCAGCCATTCGACGCAGACAGACAGCTAGTGTATGTCCGCCAGTCTGGGCTCATCTTTTGTTTATTTTTGTTTATTTTTTACTTTTGTGTGGATTTGGAAAAAATAGATTTACTGACTTGCCAATAGTGGGGTAAAATATAACCAAAGAACATGGCATTATGCTATTCTTAGGTCTATAACACTGTTCAGAATAAAATGGTCAATACAGGCAAGATACAAAATAACTAACTAGTTACTGGATGGATTAGTATAATGATGTATACAAATCCTTCCACTTCCATGCAATAAAATTAACAACTAGGTGATTGATTTCGCCACAGTGTATTGTTTGGTCTGCTTTCTGGTCTAAATTACGGCGTTTGCACCCCTTGGCTCTATGAGGTTTACTACTGCTATTCATTCATTACCCTTTGGAAGGTTATCTGCCAGCCAACTTGTCGAGCAGCACTAGGTATAGTGTCTTTCTTTTTTTTTTTAAATGAAAACTTGTACAAAATGCTTTTTTTCTCAAATGCTCTTCTCAAGTGTTTAGATGCCCCCTCTCCACAATTAAAATAAATAAATAAAATTTGACCTTTTGAATTAAAAATACATTTAAAATGCTTTATAACCAAAGCTGGGCTAGTTACTTCCAAAATGTAATCTATTTAATACTAGTTACTTGCATTTGAATTTTCTTTACAATATATTTGAAGTTTCTTTACAATATTACTATCCGTGTAGAGTAATAAGTAATTCTAACTTTAAATAGTTTTTTTTATTTTTTTTTTTATTGGAAATGAATTTATTTAATAATGATTTGACATTTTCGACCAGATCTACCTCCCCTGCATCTTGGCAATGACATCGTAGAGCCTGTCAAGAGGTCATTGCGGACAACCTCCAGTAACATGGAGTTGCTATGGAGGGTGCAGAAACGGTGGCACCAAACTGCCAGTGCTGAAAGAAATGTGGTTCATCTGGTCAAACTAACAAATAATAGTGATTGAGGAAGTATAAATGAGCATTGGTCCATCATGACAGATAGATAGATAGATAGATAGATAGATAGATAGATAGATAGATAGATAGATAGATAGATAGATAGATAGATAGATAGATAGATAGATAGATAGATAGATAGATAGATAGATAGATAGATAGATAGATAGATAGATAGATAGATAGCTTAATGTGTTTAAGAAAAATGTTTTTTATTTTTTCATTTTTCTCAGGCTACTGAGACTCCCATGAACTCACCTGGTACCCTCCTCTCGAGGTGCTACTTAAACTTTGTAAACCCCTGGGGTATACTATTGATAAATACTTCTGACTTACTGCCAAACATGGTTCAGTATTCAATGCCATGGTGTTATATTAGCATGTTTATACTGTATCGTTACTGTACACTTTTCACAAGGTTATAGAATAACTTCAAAGACGTGTATATAAAAAATTCCACCAAATCTTTTTTTTTTTTTTTTTTAACCTAACTGGCAACATTAAATTCTTCTTGGGTGGTAACAGAAGTAGCCGATAAGAGTATCAATATCATTCCTTTGTAAATAATTGCATCAGATAACACAAGACTCACAGTGTTTGTTTGATGTACAATATCTTTAAAACCATCCTTTCAATGGACCCTGGCATGAATTTGAAAGAAGCAGACCATCGCGTGGCAAAGAATGGGTTTTTGTGTGGCCAGCGGCTGCCGAAGAAGCTTGTTTAAACAGACGCACACTGAAAGACTTAATGACCGTGTTGACAGCAGTCATACGAGATGTCTATTGAGGCTGCCGTGCTGTGGCTGAAAGGAGGCTACAGCTGCACATAGTGAAGCGGGGGGATGTTGTGGTCAACTTCTCTTTTCGTAAGCTCCAGAGAAAAGAACAGCGCAGGATTCCTCCGAAATGTAACTGGTATTTTTCCCCCCCAGAAAACCAATACAACAACAACGAGTACTCAATGCTGCGGCAGCAGTCTCTTTGTTATTGCCAACTAAAATGCGTCCTAGGTACCATTTGCTTCAGTGCCGTCTCAATTCAATACAAGAGCACTGATGTTGAACAGGGCAGACTTAATGGGTTTGTGTTTTCATTAAGAGCTGCACATATTTTGAATGCATTGTGCTGATTAATCCCACAAACCCAATATGCTATGTGCACATGCTCAACACGTGCTGAGCAGCAGAAGATGAGCACGTGTGCAGTGCTGGAGAAAACTGTAGTGGAAAATAAGGTCGATCTCAAAAGAAGCAGGCATTGAACATTTTGTTCAGGCTACCTAAAAAAGAAACAACAAAAAACTGTTTCACAAAAACCTACAAATCAGTCACTCACTCTTTTTTTTCATCTCCTGAATTTATCATTCATTCTGGGCATCAATCCTGAAGTTTGATTTGTGCGCAAAAGTGTGAAAACAAAGGCCTAGGCCAAGATCATTTACGAGCTTCTAATCTTGTTGTTTGATGCAAGTTACTGTGTGAATATTCTTTAGGGGATTTTTAAAATGCTGTTTTATGGTGAAATTCATATACTGTGTTCTCCAAACATCCGTTCTTTATAGCACTTATCCTCACCAGGGTCATGGCCGTGCTGCCTATCCCAGCTGACTCAGTTTGGGCGAGAGGCAGGGTACACCCTCGACTGGTCGCCAGCCAAATACAAGGCAGATATATAAAAACAACCATTGAAACGCTTTCCTTCAGGTAAAGTCGACCCCTGCTATTGGCAGGGCATATGGACCAGGCCACCCCACAAAGAGTGAAAAATCTGCCTATAATTGATGGCCATTGAAATGTATTGGGGATTTTTTTTTTTAATTCAAAACTGACAAAACTGCAAAAAAATGCAGCTAAATATTCAATATATGTTTTCCATGGAAACCGAGGGGGTGTTGTTGAATATAAAGGGGAACCCTCCCCAAAATCCATAATTAAAGTAAAATATAAATAACTGGAAAAAAATGCATGATCCGCAGGTGCCAAGCAGCCAGTGGGTGGGGCTCAACTATATATACTATTGAGAGTAATACATATCTCGATACATGAAACAATCAGGAACGGTACAGCTTCAAGGGTAACGATTCGAATCGGCTCAGTTCAGTGGAATTCCGATTCGATTCAACATGGTGCGGCTTCGCTTTTGGCCTGATTATTCATTTGTAACACCATTTAAAAGCTACCCTAAACCCAAACTATTCAAATTAATTACATTCAAAGACAACAAATCGTCAGCAACATTGTCATCATCATTTATACCTGGTGTGCATTACTCATAAAACGTATCTCGATAAATGGCATTTGATTTGGTTGAGTTAAATTAAAATTGATTTTCCGAATCAAACATTCATTACACCCCAGAGACAACCCACACGAGCACACGGAGAGCGTGCAAACTCCACACAAGAAGGCAGGATCCTGGGTTCAACCCTCCAACAGTGAGGCAGATGTGATAACCACTGCTAACCAGTCATACTGCTTCCGAAGCAATTTCTACATAGTTGTGATCGTGGATGTTTGCTTTTTAGGTTTTGGTGTCACGTTCCACATTGTCCTTCTATCCTTAATCCTGTCTCAAAATCCACAATACTAATTACGAGACTTATATATGGCACGGCTGGAGAAAAGGGGGCAAAAAACGAGAAAACAGGAGTTGATGATTTAAGACGTCGCAGCACCTCTGGGTCTTTTACTTTCCAGTCTCGAAGAGAACAAGATTAAATACTTTTGGACAGACTGAGAGACACTGGCTGCTGTCTTTTGTGTGATCGCCGTGAAAGCAAAGCCACTGAGAGTCTGATTACAGATTACTGATTACATCTGTTTCACTTTAGCTCAAAGGTCATTCCCCGTTTGTCACAGCTGCAGCACTCCTACAACCGCAATCAAACGAGGGGTTTCATAATATGTTTTCAAATGTGATCCTGTGCAAGAAGCAAACAGGTTGGTTCCCAGCATGAAAGAAATGGCGCGAGAAGACCTCAGACACTACCACGCAGCCGGATTGAAATCTGAAATCTCAAGTCCAAAAAGCGCTGTGCAAATAAATTGTGTCAGCAACTCATTTTCTTTTCATCCAACACAGACTTTTCACATCTCATTAGTGTCTAATCTTAGCTTTTCCGGTCCGAACTGGTACCTAGGATGGGGGTAACGATGGGTTTAACATTAAAGTGAGAAGCTGTCCTTGTGTATGTTGGCACTTTCCGCCTGTGCACTGGTCACTTTATCTCTCCTCTCAAAGGTATTAAAACTAGCGTGGAATCAGATTTCCCCTACAATTTTTTAAATGGCATACTTTTTTCGTTTTTTGTGTTTCTTTAAAAGGTTCATTTACAGACACTACAGTAAATGTACACTGGAGAAGCGTAATAAGCATTACGGTTACAGCAGCGTTACAGTCGGCCCATGTCGTTTATTTCCCAGAAACGTGGACGGGCAACAAACTGGTCAAGGATGAAGCCACTCAATTTTGGATCCAGCATATTTTCATTTATCAATGTAGATTATAAGCAAGCAACTGTTGGTGCAGTTTAGGATATTTGAGTTTTGCCATGAGTTACAAAGATCAAGTTGCTTTTTATGTGTGAGGAGTCTGGTTCTAGACCGGCTCCAAAGTGCTCTGAGGTACGTTTTATTGTGAATTGGCTCTCTCTCTATATAGAACTGACTTTCACGTTTGCCCTTAGCAAGCCAGGGTGTTTGGTGCGTGCCTATGCAGTCAGCAGTATTAATGATTACTATTGGAGCATTTTTTTTTTCGAAATTCAAGTAGGCTGCTTTTCGGCCTCCCGCATTACACAAGGACAATGAAATGTCCGCTTACTGCCAATGTTAAAATTGTCCTTTTTAGTTTAAATTGGCTTACCTTAACCAGAATCCCTCGTTGCACTGTAGACAAAGGTACAATCCTGGCGGGTTAATACAATTCAAGTAAATCCTTGAAGTAGTGTATTGTAAATGTGCTAATAGTGTAGTCATATTTGGCAGTCATATTTCAACAATGAGTGCAAATTGACAGGTTTGACTATGGATAATAGATGGTTTGTAATGTGCATTACAACTGACCACTACAATATCAATACAATAACAATATCAATTGTGACTAACAGTACCAATGATGAACTTACAATTGGGCTTAGCTGCTGTTTTGTATAACGGTCATCATCATCATATTCCAATTCAAAAAGACCACCAGGAGAACATTTGTGCTCATGTGACTTTGGGCCTTAATGAGCGTAATTAATCAAAACCCCGCTCCTGTCAAGTGCGCAGATGTGGGCCTTAAATTCCAGCCATTTTCACATCGCTGATACATTCAAACAGCGGTCAGTCAGATCAGTGTGAGTCATCCTTTTTGTGCTGCCTGACTCAAAAGCATCTGCTTCCTGGTGTAATCCTCTCATTCCCACTGTCCTCCCAATGGTCAGTCATGGGATTGTTCACCTTCCCATGCACATGGTGAAGAATGACAAACACTTGTGAACAGATTGAAAGTAATTTTCAATTCCTCCATATAAAATGATAAGTGTCCCTTTACTGCATATCGACTCCAAACAATCCCATTCGCCACTGAACCATGAGCGCTCTTAAATCATTCCTAAATCATGCAATATTGTCAGCCCTAGTGAGAATTGTCATATGCAGACTGTTGCTCTTGGAAAGGAAAGACCTGACTTCTTCATATGGTAGAAATTTAAAACAACAACAACAACTTCTAATTGGTCCAACAATGACAATAAAAAAAATCGATAAGAAGCTTTATTGGTTCGAAGTGTGACACGAGGACCACTGCTGGGTGTTAAAGAGGACCAGATGATGGGCCGAAGGAATTTTCATCAACTGGGTTTCCAATAGTCATATTTTCTAAGATGATGGCAACACGAGAGCGAAGCAGCAGATGTCGAAATGTGTCCTCCTGCATTGAACCATTTTGTAACGTTTGTCTCAATTTAGATCAAGCACTAATTAACTGCAACTTCAGTGACTCATCGCTTTGGATCGGCCACTGCACAATATTGTAAGGCGGTGTGTGATGATCTCCTGAACGGGAAAGACCTCAAGTAAGACCGGGCTTAAACAAAATTACCTCCGAATTTATTTTGTCACAATGCCACAAAAGCTTTTCCTGTTACTATCCTGGTGTACTTGGAACTACTTCCGCCGCTTTCTCATGGGCTCTGGGTATAACCGAGCGTGAAACTACTATCAAGAGTCACACTAAAGTGAGAATAATAGCTAGCCTGCTCTACAGAAATATAACTGTTGTGAAAAAGAGTGGGGATCTAACCACTTGGGTATTCTACATATACACTACTCACAAAAAGGAAGTGCTATTTCGCAATTTCAGAGTGAACCTAAAATGCGGAAAAGTGGAATAGAGCAATTTCCTATTAAGGAGCTAAATGGCAAAAAAGGATTTTTGACACATGAATGGACCTATAAATTTCCAAGAAATGCCTTTCTGTGACTCTTCTAGTTCCCCAGTCTCTCTGTTGCAACCTGCTGATGACAAAGTGATACTCTAAGATCAGTAGCCAATAGGGCTGAACATTTAATCAACATCACAGTCTAAAAGAGTGCACTTTTCAAATTACAGAGGCAGAAATTTGGGGTAAAAAAAAAAAAAAAAAAGAAAAACCTTTAATTTTTGTTGGTCGGTAGGCTTTATTTTTTATTTATATAGTGTCTAGAAATGTTTGGTTCTTAAGAAATGCAGTTCACAAGTTTGCATATAATTGTTAGACGAAACAAGAAAGGTTGAAGCGCTAAAGCCACGAAATATGTCGCATTATTGTTGAAATCTGATTTGTGACTTAAGTTGGAGTCCCACTTGTTTGGTAGAAATTTGTGAAGTTTACATAGCTTACACTTAAAAGACTGCAAGTCAAAATGTTAAATAAGTTAATAATTACTCTAATTGAAGTAGATAAATAAACTATTTCATATTAATTCATGGTTTATTTGCCTTTCTTTTTGCATGAATCCGAACATTTTAAACCTGATCTTGCTTATTGCATTCAAGATTAATTTATTGCTTGCGTTTGTTAAAAAATACATGGGGAGAGGAACTTGAAAAAATGGTCTCAGTAAATCGCAATCGCTATATAGAAAGAAGGGTGGAGGGGTGGCGGGTCTGAATAATATTATTTCCCAAATCATTCAGCCTTAGTCGCCATTTCCGTCTGAGAACATCCTCTTTAGCCTTGCAATGAAGAGGTACCGTTGATCCAATTGCTAGGTATCGTCTTTGACTCATGATGTCAAAATGTGTCAAATTCTCATTGAAGCAGGATATTTATTGGCCCATTCATGGATCAAACACCTCATGTGAATTTTGTAGTTGAACTTCAAGACAAGATTAACAAAAAAAATAAGGCATTTTCCAGCAAAGTCTTTTTTTTCTTATATCTCCTGACACCGATTTTATGTCCATCTAAAATATCACACAGACCTCAGTAAATCATAAAATGGCCACCGACGCAGCTTCTCAAAAGTTTGCGTGATAGCAGCTCAATAAACCCAAGAAAGTGTTTACAGCGATAATCGTTACTGGCGAACATATTAAACCATGTTTGGAAATTAATCAGCACATTTTTGTATTTAATCTAAGCTGGAGGAGTGTCAAAGGAGAAAAGTTGGCAAAAATCAGTTCGATTACAGTGCTGCTCACAAGTGTGGTCTATTAAAATGAGGAGTTAATTCGATTCTTTGTCAAGTGTTTCCCAAGGATGCTAAACTGTCTACTGAAAATATTTACTTGAAGTAGTCACTGAGGGAAATGCTCAGCTGGTATAAGCACTTATCAACTCAACACAAATGTAATACAATGGTGTTGATGTCATAAAATCACAAATACTGACGCCAAACATGTGGAACACACTTTACAGAACACACACAAAAATTACTACATACAAAGGAAGAGAGATTTTTTTTAAATTACTGAACCGAAAGAGAGATCAACATTGGATTTGATTGATTTTGTTGAGATTGAAATGACAACGTTTGTTTGGTTCACAATTTTGGAAGAGCTGACTTGGGTTACATAGTCATTGACATGCCAGTCTTTGCTCGCACTTACGGTATTTTTTGTACGGTATTTACACATCTTTATTGGTCCTGCTAGGGGACAACTGATTTGAAGCAAGCAATATAATAAGAAAAACATTGATATAAAAAAACAAGGCAGTTCTATTTATATAGCACATTTCATACACAAGGTAACTCAACGTGCGACACGTAATTAAAAGTACAACATAAAAACATTAACAAACAAAACAACTAAACATGTCACAGTGCAAGAACAAGATATAGCAAGACTTGATTTTAAAAATACTTTAAAAGATCTCCATCATAGGTATGGGACAAAGGCATCGTTTTTTAACCTGCATTTAAAAACATTTACACGTGTGGCTTGAACTTCACTTCTGTTGGCAGCTTATTCCATTTGCGTGCAGCATAACAGCTAAATGCTGCTTCACTATGTTTGCTTTTCTGGGCTCCACTAATTAACCTGAGTCTGCAGACCTCAGAGCCCTATTGGGTTTATATTCCAAGAGCATTTAATGTATTCTTCAGCTGACTGGGAATGTAACACTTTTACCACCCCCGCAATGTTTTGGGACAGGAACATTTCTCTCTGACCGTTCTGAGCTTCTGTTTCAAAGCCCTTGTTCTATTGAGTAGAAAAATGCTTCCAGGAGGATCACATGGGAGATTTGCATGGATGTAAGTCAGCTGGGACAAGCAAGAGGACATCTTTGACCCGAATGAGGAGATGCGGTATCAAAAATGGATGAATATGCCCTATTAAAGGGACCGATGAATAGTACATTGAAAGTCTAAGTGTACACATTCTTAAAAGTTAATGTATTGGATCAAAGAGGGCCCAATCACACTCTATGACCTGATGCAAATGTTGCCGCTGAATCCCATTAGACTTCTTATTACGTGACTAAAAGCAACAATTTAGCGCAGCGCAGGGATGTAATTACATTCTCCAGAAGTCAGAATACAACCGCTTCTTTCCACTTGCTTTGTTTTGTTTTGAAAAATGAGGCCAGATGAAGCAAAGAAAAACTTTGGGCCGGTCCACTAATACTGCTTGAAAGCATAAAAGAGGATGGAGAGAGATCCTCCTGACTCCAAGAATTCAGGCGCTATTTTCCACTGAGGCATGTGGATAAACATCAAGCGGAATGGGCTGTCTTAGGGTAAAGTGACAGTGGGCAGTGACAGCTCCAGATCACGTCTGCACCGCCACGCCTGCAACGAACCAACCAGAAGGGACAGGAGATTCCACTGGAAGGCCACTAATAGGCTGCACGAGGCAAAAGGAGCTTCTTTAGAAGGAAAAGTGGAAGGAAGGCGAGATGGACCAAGACAGAGAGCTGCCTGTCCTTTCGGCGAGCGGAATGGGAAAAATAAACACAGTGGTTTTTAACTTTCAATAATGGAAAGCACTCGTGTGTGATTCACGGCCTTGACAAAAAAACGACGACTCCCTTTTGTTTTCATTAAACATTTTTCAACTATCCAATAAAACAAAAAAATATAATAAGCATTTGCTCTGAGTTCCTACTATTCGGGCAAAACAAAGTCGACATGACAAAGTGCAGCTGGCTTGAGTTGACAGTTCTACTTTTTGGAGTTTGTTGAGTATATTCAGCAGTCAAATATTGTGACCGCCAAAACTAATGAACTAATCCTTGAATAATCCTGAATACACATTGTGTTCTAACAATTTATAACAAGCACAGAATGTCATATGTATAATGTCACAAAGTAAAAATAAAACATGAAATAAAGCAATGTTAATTTTGCCTACTAACGACTACGTCATACTTAGAATAGGTGTTTTCTATTGACCAGCGTGTGGGCCGATCCACAACTTGGGTCAATTCGACCCGACTTTCTTGGTTGTTTTTGCAGAAAACAACCCAAAAAATGGATAGTTTTTTACAAAACACCCCCGAAAAATGAGCTGTTTTGTACAAAACAATGCAAGATAGTGGGTCAAATTGACCCAATTTGTGTATCGGTCCATTTTTGACCCAACAATTGTGTTATTTTTGACCCAACTGTTGTTAGAGTGGTATTACCCTACTCATAAAACAGAAGTCAACAACAAGTGCATGTTTGTAGAAACCCACAATGAATCCTACTGTGAATCGTTTAAAATAGTTTACAATACTGTACAGTATGTGTAGTGTATATTTGAACTGTCGGTATTATTATTATAATAACAACAATACGTTTGGTAGCACTGTGAGTTCATATGGCTGTACCTGGATTGGAGGCACAACCTTTGGAAGTGGCGTCGCAGTTCTGCCTAAAAGTTCGTGTCTTAGAGTTACATGACTTTTCAAGTTTTTATATTGTATCGTTATAGGCTTGACCATAAATTTAAAAAAAAACAACAAGGGTCCAAAAAAAGCTCGGTAATAAAACTGTCTTTTGCAAAACTGTAATTGCCAAAGTTCCATCAAAACTGAAGAAAAGAGATAACATTTGGCCCATATTGAGTTCTCAAGGCCAAACAAAACTGTGTCCTATGTTCTTGTACAAAAAATGATTCAGCTGTGGTGGTCGTGGATAAGAATAAAAAATAAAATGTATAGTGTAAATATAAATAATGTATTGTGACAGGGCGGCACGGTCGTCGACTGATTAGCACGTCCGCCTCACAGTGCAGAGGTCGTGGGTTCGATCTCGGCCCCGGCCTCCCTGTGTGGAGTTTGCATGTTCTCCCCGTGCCTGCGTGGGTTTTCTCCGGGTACTCCGGTTTCCTCCCACATTCCAAAAACATGCATGGCAGGTTAATTGAACACTCTAAATTGCCCCTAGGTGTGATTGTGAGTGCGAATGTTTGTTTGTCTCTGTGTGCCCTGCGATTGGCTGGCAACCGATTCAGGGTGTCCCCCGCCTACTGCCCGAAGACACCTGGGATAGGCTCCAGCACTCCCCGCGACCCTTGTGAGGATAAGCGGTATCGATAATGGATGGATGGATGGATTGTGACACATCAAACTTCTAATGCAGGAGTTGGCACTCGTGCTCAAGGGCCACATCTTTTTTTTTTTAACATAGGCAAACAGGCCAAGTAATTTGTTGTTGAAGTAAAAAAAATCTACATGAAATAAAATGTGCATGTAAATTCACTCATTCATTTATTATTCATTTCATCATCATTAATTTTAATCAAAAATAATTAATTCTCATTTTTGAATTTAGAATTTAATCAAACAACCATTTAATAAAATAGCTACAAACGTTAATGTACTGTACATGTAAAACAGTTAATTTGACTAATTTTGTCATTTACAATCAACCAGTTATTGAATGTGATAAATGCATACAAATTCATTTAGAAAAATGAAAAAAGGGGGAAACAGCCTAAATTAATGCAACAAATATTGCAGGACTTTTGATAATAATTCTGCAAGATTAAAGACCAGAGTGGGCATTATGTTTCCCGTGGGCCATACTTTGCTCACCACTACTTTAATTCTGCTATTCTAATAACAAACATTTAATGATTTCATTTAGTCCACGGTGGAAAAAGAAAAATGTCAAATGTCAGGCATTCTCTATGTTTTACAATCCTACAGTATTGACCAAGCTTAACACTAAAGAAAGAAGTGCTAGGAAGTTGCCATTTCAGGTTGCCCTTTTCCACCATAAAGTCGATCTTGATACGTCATTGTTATAGGGTTATTTGTTGAAAGTATCCATAAAAGGGCAAAGGGGAAGTGATGTCGCCTTGTAATGATCAGGCAGCTGGTCTTGTGTGGAGAGTCCTGGGTGATATTGCATGATTGAGACCAGCTGCTGACTGAGTGACTCATTTCTACCTTAGCAGGGAGAAGCAGAGAAAGTGAGGGAGGGAAATCAGCTCTCACCCTGCAGACAAAGAGCAGACACTGCCAACTCCATGGCCACTTTCACACTTACGAAACAAATTTGTACCGTTCTTTTTCATTTAACGGGAGGCTTGACCAGAATTTCTTTCCGGTCGCTGTTTGGCCCTTGTTTGATCAAATTTCAATTTGATCTTTGAATCGGCTGATTCACTGCAAGGGAGTTGAGGAGTTTCATTATCTAATAAATTAACTGTTATCACCTTAAGAAACACTGAGGCATAAAACCATGACGTACTTGGACCACCATATAACTTGCCCAGCCTTGCAAAGATCATTAAACAAAAGTATTTGCACAAAGTATTTGCACAGTCAGATATATGTTGTCAATACTGCAGACCTCCACGCATTTTCTAAATGCTAGACGACTGGAACTCCCACCATCCGTGCCTCAGCAAGTCTGCTCTGAATCATATACAGTTAGTCCAAAATGTTATTGCTATAATTTTAACCAGAAACATCCATAGGTCAAACATTACCTCTGCTCTCACTTCCTCAAACAAGCCATTCAAAATCAATTATTAGATACTGCAGGCTACTTTTAACACCCTGCCTTACATCGACCTATTAGCTACTTGGCATGAGCTTTTGAGAAGATTTTCCGGGAATGATTAACAATTATCCATTCATTTTTTAAACCGCTAGTCGCCATCGGGGCCGTGGATAAGCTGGAACCTATTCCAATTAGGCATGGGCTGATTACCGGTTTCGAGGTATAATGCAGTTTTTTTACATCAGTGGTATGAGCTGTTTTTTTCATGCCTAATACATATAAATTTTGGACCAATCACACCTATGGACAATGTACCGAACATGCCAGTTCATGCCTTCAATTTCTTCAAGACACCATTACAGTATTCAACTATCAATATCACACAAGACAGACAATCAATCAGTTAACCCCAACTCTGGACTTTGTAGTACTAATGTGTTTCTAAAACAATTATATGGATAGGTATTTTTTTCCCATTAATCTGCATTTATTATCTATGAAGAGGGGCTTTACCTTAGCCAGCTGTCTTAGGTGGAAGAAGCGGAAGTTTCTTCCAACCGAAACTCGTTTGCTGCCATCAAAACGGGGTGGGGGGGGGGAGTCAAACCTCTACAATTCTTGGTCTCGGTTTTTGTAAAATGCATTTCCCCCCAAAATGTGACTTATACTTGGGAGCGACTGATATACATTTTTTTCTTCTTTATGATGCATATTTTGACTGGTGCGATTTATACTCCGGAGTGACTTTTAGTCTGAAAAATATGGTACATACAATATACACACATTTACAGATGAGAGTTTGGTGTCATACTCAAGTGCACCCGATTCAAAACCCCAACTGCTCACATTCATAATTTTGATACTTTCTGCTCCCGAATCAAGCCCATTGAGTCAGACAGGATGTTAGTATGTTGCCTTGATTTGGTCGAACTGGATCACCTGACTGGAATGCAGGCGTCGTTGTTATCTGTGCTTTCCCTGCTCCCATGCCTCAACTGTTCCAAAATGGATGACAAGACCATAACCACAGATAATTACATATTCATGAACGTTCTTAACACAATCCATCACAGTAGTAAACACAGTGAACACCACTGTCCTTGTCCCTATGTTTTTTGACTGAGAAAGTCAGACCTTCGGCCATGTGGTCACAGGTTGTATTTTCATACCTGTCAACTTGTATTTTATATGTTTATATGTTATATGTTTATGTTTATATTTTATATGTTTTTTGATCATTTCAAATTGTGTACGCCGTACAACAATTTTTGTACGGGAAAAAAAAAACCAATTAAAAACTCGATTTTTGTTAGACCAATCTCGTCTTGCCCATTTCGGCTCTAATCTGGAGCATCCGTCAGCGATTACAACTGCAAACTTTGGCCGACTTTCACGAGCAAATCCCCCGCTCAATGAAGTCAGAGATGGGCACTTGACCCTTTTTTGCTGGTCAGGCCGCAACCCTCCACCCTTGACCTGGGTTCCCTTCCGGCTGCGACCCCCCGCCCTTATTCATAAAAACCGTTCCGCCCTCCAGCCCCCCCCCCCAAAAAAAAAAGTGTCCGTGATTGACGCCGCTGCGGGAGAGATGCTAACGGCAGACGCTTTTTAAGGATCATTAGCTGGTTAATTTACTATTCGAACCTGCTGTGGACACGCTTCAAAATGCGCCACTAGTACTTTACTACTTACTCAAATGCGTGTGCTTACTTCCATTGCGAGGCCCGGGGTTGATTTTGTCGTATTGGATAATTATTTGGGTCCAACAGACGGCCAGAAGTTGCATTCAACAAGTTATTTAATTTCCACACTTCCCTTCGTTCACAGCCTTCAAAATAAAAGCATACGAGCAAACCACAATACACAGCAGGTTTGCTACGGCGTATTTCCGGAAGTAAAGGACGCCAGAAGAACTGCATGAACTCCACCTTGATGTGGCAGCGTCATACTTGAGTGCTGCGTGCAGCTTAATATACTCCCAGACACAAGTTGTTTTAAAACCGTTAAGTTCCATCCATCGCAACATGTGACGTAATGGACCAATCGGAGCAGCAACAATTCCTGATGGGTGCATGGCATGTGTTGCAGACCTGTCACCAACAGCACAATGCGTCGGTCACGTGAATCAATGCGGCAGTTGTCGCTCGCGCCGACACGGGAGTAGAAAGAAGCCTAAAAAGAAGCCTTTCACTGAGTAGGCTGAGATGAAATTTGGCCGCCCAGCGACCACGTCAAACGCATGAGGGCCGATTAGTGGGCCGGACTAAAATCCACTTCTGGCCATGCTTAGTCCAGCCATTTTTTAAAATTTGTCACCAGTCGCCCCCCCGCCCCAAAAATGGGCATCCGGCCGGGCCGAGGGTCCAACCGGTCCGGCCCAGGGATGGACCGCCCAGCTCCGAATGAAGTCATACACAAATCTGCATTCCGCGGTGATGCCATTTGTCACAGATGTTCGTTTTACTGTTCTAAGTGACAGCTCAGAGTCTGGGGAGTAACTACAGTCTATGTGAGTGTGCATAAACTCTGTGAAGACAATTCCAAACGATAACAGTCCAGAATTTACAGACTTTCGACTCTGTTTGTTCAACACAAATACAGCCCATCTGTTATTATTTAGTTCTTCTCGCTTCTGAGGAAAGACACTCGCTAGTCATCATCATTAGATAAATAAATAAAATGTTAAGGGCAGCTCAATATCTACCACAGGCAATATGACTCAGGCTACTATGTCCTCACGCGCACTGGTATATTTTATTTGTGCTTTTAAATCACTCCAACATTTTAACAATTCTAAGTAAAAGACCAAAGAAAGTAAAACCCAAATTTGAAGGCTACTTCAGCTGAATGGAAGCCTGAAGAAAATCCTTTCTGGAAAAATCACAATGACATCCATTCATCAAGTATTGATTTTACCTCAAAATTTGGACTGGGTAAGAATAATTTTGGGTTTAAGTTAAATACTTTTGTGATTTGGGAAGATAATAAAATTGGTTTATGTGAGAACAAAAATGTCATTGTCTTCATTGATTATAGTTTTTAATTATGATTTGTATTGTGTGCCTCTTAACTATCGTTAATTACTTGTTATAATGTATATTGCAAAATGTTTGATGCACTTAGTGTCTGGCTATTCATATGTATTTTTTGTAATTGTATTCTAATGTTTTTTTTTACATCATGGCCAGCCAGGGGGCTACAAATGAAAATTAGCCTTTCGGCTAATTCTGGCTTTTTTAAACCATGATTTTCGCCTTTCAAATAAACTAATCTGATCTAATGTAAAACTTCCTAATAAATTGGGAATTAAATGGAATTTAAATTCCAAATGGAAAAAAAATAAACATAGGTGAGTACAAGCTCATCTTAAACTAATCTAGATTCCATGTTTTTAAGTACATAACATCATCAGTGATAGAGAGACTGCCTTGAAAATAACTTTATGGTACATAAAGTGCAGGTTTGCAGCCCTTAGATTCTCACTGATAAAAGGGTTTCAATCATTGACGGAAACACTCCTGCTGACACTTTCTTTAAACTCATGCAAAAACACAACTGCTGAATAAGGGACAAACAACAGACACACACATGCCGGCTTTGATCAAAGAAAGCTGAAAAGCAGAGTCAATTTTTCCATGTACATACCACCAGTCTGGGGGAGGGCGTCTTTAGAAGATTAAGTTCTGTGATGACACTGAAGCTTTGCCCGTATATGGCAGCGGCCGTCCTCATATTTTGTCCTGCCGATGGGGATAGCCACTGTGGAAGTCCAAGAAAGAGTAGGCTTTCGATTATGTAATAGACTTGGTAGTGGCATTGTGTGTATGCTAAAAGCCAAAAAACGGAGCCTCATAGGATTTGTCTATGGTGCTGGCTGGAATGTCTGGTATGGCTGGCGGCACCACAAGAACATGGACCAGAACAATCTGTTGTTTGTTAATCCAGCTAGGAACAAACAAACGCTTTATTGTTGTGCAAAAAAAAAAATCATTGAAGTTGTGCAGCCAAATTATGCAAGGGCATATGAGTGAATCAACAGGTTGGCTAAAAATTAAAGGAAAACCATTGTCAGCCAACATTATGGGCTAAAAATCGTTGCCACAAAGTATAAAACTCTACTAACGCCTTGCTTTTGTCGTCAGGGGGAAAATATGGAGGCCTTCATGTGCAAATCAAAATTGGAAAAACTGTTACAGATGACAGTGTGTAGTCGTTATAAAAGCAATTATTGAGCAGCAAGGTGGAAAAGGAAAAAAAAAATACCCCATAGAGCGCTAAAACTTTTAAAATGACACTTAATCAAAATAATCTGAAGCATCTTTGGAAAGATCTCTTTCCAAACTAAGTAGATATTATCTCTGAAAGCACACACGCACAAACGACTCAACAATTGTCATGTTGTGTAACATATCACTGAAAATGAAAAGGGTTCTTAAACTAACAAAGACACTTCAAGTGATGAGACTAATGCAGGAGCTTTGTGTGGACTCCAGTAAAAGTAAAATTGAAACTATTGACGTGTGCGGTCGGAATCGCTGACGGAAGCCCGTTTAAGATCAAAGGCACACAGGCCTGCAGGCCGGTTATCCACCCGCTTTTAACTCTCAGGGGTGCGGCCATTTTGTCACTTCGGTCACATCATAAATGGCTCAGCTTCAGAAAACAGGTGAGCTGTGATTGGTCGTTACCTGAGCCCTGAGCAGTTGTGATGTCATTGGTCGTTACCTGTGCCCTGAGACACTGTGATGTCATTTTTAGTCGACAGAAGTGACAAAATAGCCGCCCCGTGAGATGGCTAAAAACGGGTGGATTAACTCTTATTCCACAAATGCAATATTTAGCAGAATGCCTTGTTTCAACTAGTGGGCCTGCATAGAACATATTCTTGAAAAAAATGCTTGGGCTGACCTCCCCTTTAAGTGGGGCAAACGCCCATTAGTATGTGTGTAGCTTGGATTAGCGTGGCTTGTGTGCGTGATTTTTTTTTGTTATGGTCATTGATCTTTTCCCTCTGGTACTCCAAGTACATCGAGTAAGCTTTCAATCAATCTTGTTAATTATTATTATGCAACAGCCGCAAAACTGAATTTGGAGAGCCCAGCACCAACTGTCAAAGAGTGCTTAAATGACCCACACGTATGGAAATGTCGAGTTGAAATCAGTTTCATTGTAGGCGACATATTTGAATTAAACAGTCTGTCGTGATCATTTTTGATGGCATCTCAAAAAGGTTTACACTTTGCAGGTTTGCGCCTGACCTTCAGACATGTGGTCCTATTTTCTTGCCCAGTGCAAGTCTAGCGCAAAGTGCAGCCAAACTGCGCACATGGGTGGAGTTTGCTTTGTTGTGGCAATGAATACCGCCGACTTATTTCCTGGCCAAAAGCATCACCAGCAAGACCAGCATGAAAAGACAACGAACCATACTGGTCTATGGTGTTGTTGTTTTAATTTTTTCAGGGAAATAATTTTTTTTCCCCCCAGTTTTTTTTCGCATCATTGTATTCTGTTAGCTAGCCTTCTGTCATATAGTGACAAAACGTATAAGCATTTGGACTTACAGTACTTACATAACACATTTTGTGGGCACTGACTATTTATATGAGAAAGGAATTTCGTTTTTGACGCAACAGCCATAAGTAAATGCAATTGAGCCATGAATGCACAACAATCATTGCAATTTTGGTGGTACTGACTCCTTTTATGGGAAACAGACCTATTTTTGAAGCATGTTTGAACAGTTTTGGGAGAGATATGAGCTTTTGCTAATAAGCTTTATTGTTTTTTGTAAGACTATTTGGCCAAATGATGTAGTTTTAAGAATGTCATTTCTGTTTCAAGAAACTCAACAAACCGATGGAGAAAAAAGTTAGTTAAGGCAATGAGTTGTTTAGTAAACTTAACCAAGAGTGTGCGTTTTCATAATGGTGGGGGTCTATAAAGGTTTGAGGACCAGTGGATGCGAACCACTGACGTCACATTCTTACTAATCTAACCATTACTGACCCTTTGTACCCAACACATTGTCTTCATGTGTATTTACTTGTTTCTTTTCATTAACTTGCCACCTGTCTATAAATATACAAAAAGACTCATAACGGACCATGTACAATTGATACCAGAAATTATTCCGCATAGACGAGTCAACAATCAGCAGACTGGTCTTTTGAATGAGTCAAAATCAGGTTTTTCCACCCTGCCAGTAAGGCCCCAGAGGCCCTTTAAATCTTGATAGTTTGATTATGCTTTTACTGTTACAGACATGACTCAGAGATTCTCAATCAAATGTCTGTTTTTCATTATGTATCCCCTCATCAGGCAACTCACTTTTAAAGACCCCCTGGAACAACCACATCTTGACCAGCAGTACGGTATGACCAATATTGATTCCAAACTGCGTGATAACTCTTTTAGATGATGCTTCTATTCTGTGGTCGTAATAAAAGGACTGCCATTAATTTCCCGCTCTAAGTCATGCTATTTCTTATCACACGTGCTGCATATTAGACACATAGTATTTGGTTAAAGCGGCAAGGAATCCATGAACCGTAGTGCACAGTTAAGGACATTATTATTGTGCGTATTATAAAGAAAATGTATTTATATTGGATTATAAATTCAGCAATACCCATTCAAAAATTCCACATCCAACATATCGCTTGCGTCGGGTCAAAACCTTGTACCTCAGAAATAGTCACTTTTCATGGGACCCCAAAAATGGCAAGTTTGTTCAATTAGCATTGTGAAAGAGATATACAAATGCATTTTGTTCCCGCACAGATGTTAAATTTCAGAACAGCAAGCCTTAAAAAGTTGAGTCATTTTATTGGCTAGCTCACTCTCTGGGAATTTGCCCAGGAAGTGCAAATGTTTCACAAAGTGTTTATCGTTTGTTTCACTTTCTAAGTCCTTAAAACCCAGCGTGTTATCCTTTAGAAGTAGTGACAGGGTTGACATCATGGCATGGTTACGTATTACAGGGGAAAAACAGTGCTGTGCATTTTTGAAACAATAAGTAGACAAAAAGAAGCCCGATTATATAAATAAACTACAATCAGCATGTTCTAACTTGCAGCACTCACTACTTAAAGGGATAAAGTTGTACCCAAAATCCTCCATAGCATTCTTTAGAGAGAATATTCAACTTCCATTATTTATGAGTGACAAATAAAGTCAAAAACAAAATCTAGTCACTCATCCTGGCTTCATCAAGTAGGATTTCAAAGTTTAAGATGGCGGGAACTTGTTTTTGAAAAAGAGTAAAAATGTGCTGCTAAGGTAATTTTACTCTAATGAAAGAGGATTTATTTCACCAGCAGCTGTGGCTATTCCTGCTGGCAGGAAGAAGTCTGGCCATGAACGTTGCGACTTTTGCACCCTGAGCTGTGTGATAAATTAGTGAGGAGCACAGCAATTCATTTCCTCTCTGTGGAGTTTGTGAACCTGGAAGACTTGGTAAATGATGCTGCTCTGTTAAATAAGGCCCATATAAGGCCAAGGATGACTGATTAAGAATGTCAGGAAAATTCCAACAAAACGCATAGAGATGTTTTTTAGTCTGGAAAAATGGTATTATACCGTATGTGCACTGCAATTGTAACTTTGGAAACCCAAGACGGTTGACTTGAATCCCACTAATCGGTCTGATGATATTCCGTACATAGTACCCAAAGTTGTCTTCTGTAAAACGTAACAAATGTGGAATCAAACAAGTCAACTGTGTTTATGTGTAACTTCACTCCATTCATAGTTGTGGTTCGCCACAGCGTTCCCATCACAGTTACTGTTCCTACTGCTAACAGACACCCAAATATTGAGTCCACAGGTCCAGATGACTATCCTTTTCAGACATCCCAAACACGGGATGATTCCGAAAAAGTCTTCTATTTAGATGAAGGAAATACTGTAATCACAGTTACTAATGTAAAATTGGACAGATTGTAACAATTTGTTCCAGCTCAGATGCAAGAAAGAGCAGACAGTGCAAATTCAAGGCAATGATGATTCACTGATGATGGTTAAATTTGTTTGGATGTGGCTTGAATTCCTGGTGTGTGGCATATTTGTAAAGGCTTTGTTGTCTGAAAGCCAGTCGGCTAGCTGTGAACAAATAAAACTCAATCAGTTAAACCGACACGTTGTTGTTTTGTTTTTTTGTCGAGAGAACCTGAGATAGGGAATGGTCAGATCTGGGCATCGCCTAACCGCCATCGCGTTCCGTCCTGTTTATTTAATCGACCACGTGGTCCCGGTCCGTCCCTCGTCAGTGACAGCCAATCGGCGGCGAGAACGTAATCTTCACGTCACAAGCAGGCACTACACGAGCAGACACGCCAAACAAAGAAAAATTAGCAAACAAAAACAACAGAAACACGCACAGAGTGGTGCTCGGTGAAATAAAAACAATATGGGGCACATGTCATTGCGTCTGTGGGACCACAAGGCACACAACACATTTTTTTTTTTCCCTTACTCGGCTGTGTGTCAAGAGTGCGGCACCTGCGTGTGATGTGGTACAGGTTAAGTCCGTTCTCGACTCGGACCGACTGGGCCACGTCGGTCGATTGAATATGGACGGGAAATAGGTGATGCCCAGCTCTGGGAATGGTTATGCTAGCTGTCTCGGAGCAATGCAAGGTGCTAAATGCTAACCTAAACATGTTTGCTTCCATACTGATGCAAATAGGACATGTTTACAATTATTGATATTAAAATGTGTACATAATGCACTGCATGCTAAATGCTACCTTGAACTGTTTGACAGTGACATGACAGCAAAAATGCACCAAGCATTGCATTAATTACATATAATATAAAATAATCCCCTTAGGTGGACATTTATATGAAACTCGTATTTTGCCTAAAATGCTTTCAAATATGTAAGTTAATGTTCACGGAATCACTTTTAAACCCTCTGAGAATATGGTAACGCACTCAGCTACTGAATGGACTTATTGAGAAGGCTAACAGACTTTATTTTGGCTATGAAAGGTCCATAATCATGTGGCGTACTGATGGAACCTCATCCATGACATTTTTATTTCTGTAAAACAACACGTTTATTTGGTGCGCATAAATATCTGTGGGTATAAGAAGCAGGGTGAAACTTTGAGAATAATGTTTTCGTTTGCGCCTCATGTTCAGTGTCTCAAAAGGGCGGACCCTGTGGATGACGCTTATGGTGACAACCAAATGTTCGTAACGGTGACTAAATGTATTTATTCTGCTCATGGCCCGTGTAATTACTCTGGATATTTCAATGAAATATATTGCATCTCGGTTTACTCCATTGGTCTCTGCGGGATGAAAGTACATTTATCTAGTATTATTTTCATCTGTCTGATCTCTCTGATGGAAAAGAAGAAAAATATGATTATGGTCTGAGACGGGAAACAGACCTTAATGTGTTTTCGTGCACCTACGAAAGTGGCACATACTGTACCCCTGCCGTCTTTTTTTTTCTTAATGCTAAGAGAGTCACGTCTGAGGCATACACAATACTTCTCCTTCTGCCCGTTAAATACATCATACTTTAGATGTGTACATCCATATAGGTTTTTGAAAAATGACCGCCACATTTTTGTATGACCTTCAAGGCATATTTTGTTGGCGATTCCACCTTAGAAAACATTCATTTTTGGTTAGCCTTTATTTTGTATTTCTGGCCGGTTTATGTGTTCAGAATCCTCTCAGTAACTCCAGACATCTAATTGGAGGCATTTTCGAAGCTATTTATTAAAGTTCACCATCCCCGAGAGATGAAATGTGTGCCAACGGTGCTTGCATGCTCAGACTAAAATTTCCTGGTGAAAAGTTTTGGAAAGTCTTCACGTATATAGGAGAATAATTAAGCTTCTGCGGTTGTCTCATTTGCATCCCCGCAGAGACTGTTTACAACGAGGCCTTTTAACAGGAAGCACATAATTTCCCTGTTGATGAGTGGAACATTTAATAAAATTCTGACATGCTTTCAGCTGTTCTTCTCTGCCTTTAATTGTGTTCTGTCACGGTCTGGCATGATGTGGAAGCCTGGTGGACCCAAATGCAGGACTTTTTAGATCTTTGAAGGCTAGAATTAAGGATTTAGTGTAAATTTGTAGCTTAAGACCTTCATTAAAAAAAAAAGCAGGAGGTAGAGATAATAGTGTATGTAAATGTTTTATAACATATAGAGTAACCAATATGATCATGGTTATCATCAGTATTATTACAATAGTGCTAATAGAAACCCTAAAAATGACATGACCAGGAGTCTGTTCTTTTTTTGACAGGAAAAGTAGTGCCATCTATCAGTGGAGAGGCACGTATTTATTTTAAGTGGATATACAAATCGGAGTAAATTTGAAATTAAACAATGTTGATCCGGTTACCTAAGAACACTAAGTGATGAGGTAATAATGATGCAGAATATTCCCGCAATGATTCAGCAGTTGGACGACTTCTGATTCCAAACCAAAGTCTATTATTCACTCACCCTAATAAAAGAGGCATAAATGACTATAATAGTGTAAAATGACTAAATCTAGTAAACGTCTGGCTCACTGGCTGGTTTGCTAATGGATGGATGAAAGGGAGTATTACCTATCAATATTACATTTTGTTTTTTGCTAAAGTAGAATAACACTCTTTGGATGGGAAGATTAGTTAAACGTGAGCATTTCCTTGAGAAGCTGAGTAATTGATAAGGTGTCATCGCAATTTATCACGAGTTTCCCCTTTTGTCTCGTGTGATATTTTGGAGACATCACATGGAGCCATACTGATTTGTGCACGTGCAGGGTTCTTGTATCAAGAAGATGAGAAAAAGGAGGCTCAAACGAAGTTTCAGCAAATCTGATTTCATCTGTGGATATCGGAGCTGAGGTGCGGTAGATGACGCCACCATTGAGAGGCCTTTGAATCTTTATTAATGAGCCTGTCAGACTCACCACAGATATGTTGCCGGGTGCTCCTAAAGACATGATCTAATTCTGTAAACCTCTCAGGCCCGTCAATTTACAGCATTACGATTCCCCGCGGATCACGTTGTAATGTCTACGATTGCGTCGTGACAGACGTCAGTTGTGTGCTCGGGGGTGTTTGCGAGTGAGGCGGCGGTCAAAAAGAGCTTTTCTAGCCTGGTGAAAAACGTCTGCTAGAAATATTAACAGGACAACAGAGCCAAATTCAAGTCAAACCCATTAACAGGCTGATACCCGTTTGTGGTGTGGATACCTTCTTTTCTGCGTCTCCAGAGTGAGATCAATGCAAAGCCGGTGAAGCTACCAGAGTGCTAAGTGATTTAGCAGAGGAGACTTGGATGGCTAATGTCTACAGAGAGGTTTGTACAAAGGTATGCTTGCAAGTTTTCCATGATTGCATGTTCAAATAACAATAAATATTCCTCTGTGTTGAGCGACTAATCCTAAGGTAAAATGTTATGTTGCCCTGCCAGTTGCAATGAAAATTTAGAGTCTGGCAAGTTGCTTATAATGTCAGATATCTGTGAAGCTCACGGCGCTACAGGGAGGAAGTTGGGGTCCTTGACCTCCAGCATTTGTCATTGCTGAATAGGAGTTGTGAAAGAACACCCTGACACTTCCTTAACACACATGCTTATTTACGCTTAGTCCAGTCTGCAGGAAGATTCACATCTGGGAGAGCTGTTTCCTTGAAAAAGAAGGGACACTTGTTGAATTCCCCGTGACGTTTACATTTCTACTCATTGTCCACGGCGTCTCCATGTTCTCATTTCAGTCAACAGACAGGTCTCCTTCCCTGTTTTGTAAACATAGCCCTATGTTAAAGACGTTCCAAAGATGGAAACTCAGTTTTAAAACAACTCACTGCGGTCCTGACATTCTTTGAGCTGCAGATAATTTGAGGAGCAGACAGCCAGCATATGGATTTATGTTTGAGGGGCTGCCATCCACAAATCCAGGGCGGAATATAAGAAAATGGTGATTTTTCAGGTTCTCATTTCATATTCCAACAGCATATTTTTGCCTCATTTCAAAAATCCTACCAAGGGGGTCCAAAAGATCCAACAACCACGCACACAAAGAAGAACTCCATACAGGAGGCAGATCCCTACGTGTTAATCTCTCCGTTTTCCAGAAGTCCTTTCTGGAGCGAGGGCTGGGGGGTCAACTCTGTTGAGTATACTTTGAGCCGTTAGTTGCCCTATTACTGCTTTGGTATAGGCACAATCAGCTTTTCCATGTGGATGGACATTCCAGGCCACATCTGCTTTCAATGCATCCTCACGTCCAGCTGTTCCAGACATACTTTGTATATCATAGGCTACTAGCCTTTTCCAATTTATTCCTCAGAACCTATACGTGGGAACTTGCACCATATGAATTCCTGCCTTTTAGACAGTATATTTGAACAGAGGACGGCATGGCTCAGGTGATAGAGCGGCTGTGGGTTCCATCCTCAGCCCTTGTGACCATATCGAAGTGTGAGCAAGATACTGAACCCCACGTTGCTCCAGATGCTGCGTCATCATTTGGTAAAGGACGAGACAGTGTTGAAGCGCTTTGAGTACAGTGACTGTAGAAAAGCGTTATACAAGCGAAAGGCCATTTACCATCATCTTTTGTGAGCAGCACAGCACTTTTATGAATACAGTCAAACCTTACTTAGTTCACAAACGACTTCACTTTGCAAACAGTCAAAGGATCCACAAGGAACACTCTTGTAGTTCACATAGAGGTATCATTTGTTTTTTTTGCTCTTGATTAGCTCTCATTATGGCTCGTAAGAAAGTGAAAGGTGCAAGTCGTTAGACTAATAGCGTAATTGCCTCAATCGTCTTTGAACAATTTAGTGAAACAAGAAAAAACTCAGAGAAAAAACAACTTTTAGAAAGTACATTGGTATATTTTATGAAATTATGACATTGAGTTAAAAATGACTTGGGAAATTATGCTATATGGGTAACGAAGTGTTAGTACTATTAGGAAGCCTAATCCTATTATTATTGCAAAAAATGAAATAGTAGGTAAATGTGAAAATTAATTTCGTTTCTAATCTTGCTGCGTAATTTGGTGAGGCAACATTTACCATATGTACTAATACTATGTTTAAGAACAAAGACGCTACAAAGGGTTAATTTATTTCTACATTTATTTTTTTTGTCACAGAATGAATTGAGTTCATGGACTGAGGTTTGACTGTTTATGACAATACATTACAATACTTTTATAGAAACAGGAGTTCAGAACATTCAGATTCTACCATCACATTTAATTAAAGGTGTAACATCCCACTTGAAAATGGCAATTCATAGATTAATTGATTATTCTTTTATGCCCATTACATAGGCAAAACCATTCCAGCTATTTGATTAGATATATGATAAGTACTTTTTGGCAATGCCAGGGCATTATTGATACATTGCTGCTTGATCCATCATTTGAACTGCTTGCCGAAAGCCATTCAACCATTCACATACACATTCACACCTATGGACAATTTGGAGTCTTCAATGAACCCAACATGCATGGTTTTGCATGCATGATAAAATAGAAACAGTTAGATGGTTCTCTGTCATAGAGTCAACAGAGTTCAGTTTGTAGACACCTCGTATGAGTGATAGCATAAAAAAACCCAATAGTTGTGAAAAAGATATCAAATCTCGAAAAATAATCATGTCTTACCTTGTCACTGGCACATGGCGAGCTCCGCATCCCCTCAGAGGTTTTCCACACTCGTGTTGCTGGCCGCACGTGGACCACACGTGCACTGGGGGCAGATGTGCGAAAGTGATACAATCAGCATCAGTTATCGGCGGCTGCTGCTTGAACCCTACGCACAAATTAAATTAGATTCAAATTAGAAACTTCAAAAAATATGCAAACGTGATCCGCATGCCTTGAGGTTCACACAGGGTCAGTGCTCTGATTTTACTACCAAATCAAAACTATTTAATTGAATCTATATCATATTGTGTTAGGCATATTTTTCAGATCTGACAGCTGCTTTCTATTCAGTTCAAAATATGTACTGTATGTTATGAATGTATAACTACTGTGGAGCAATGGATGATAGATAGATGGATGGATAGATGGATAAAAAGAGAGAACTATAGAGATAGAGCAAGATAGAGAAATATAAAGAGCTACGGATAGAGAGTTAGTGTGAGCTCCACAAAGAGGAATAGACCAAGATAGCTAGAGCGATAGATGGATGGATGGATGGATGGATGGATGGATGGATGGATGGATGGATGGATGGATGGATGGATGGATGGATGGATGGATGGATAGATAGATAGATAGATAGATAGATAGATAGATAGATAGATAGATAGATAGATAGATAGATAGATAGATAGATAGATAGATAGATAGATAGATAGATAGATAGAGAGAGAGAGAGATAGATAGATAGATAGATAGATAGATAGATAGATAGATAGATGAGTGACGGAAAAGCCCCAGGCAAAACAGGAATCCGACAAGCTGACTGAGACCAAGTGGGAACAGGTGGATGGGAAGGTTTTGGTGAATTCATTTTAAAACATGGAGTCCAAAAAAATCAAACCAGATGATGAATTCATTTTAAAACACACAGTTCCCAAAATGAAATGCTGTCCATTAAAATATGTATAATGAACACAATCAAACCAAAACTAAATGAAGAAGACGCCATCACTACAGAAGCCACACGGTAAAAGTGCATTTTAAGAAGTGATTCAAAAGATGCAACCAATTGTGCGCCTCTCAGATCCACAGGCAGGTTGTTCCCAGGATCTGAGACCGCGGGTTGGCTCTAAGGTGGTTCAAAGTTCAGATAGCTCTTAGCCAGTCCCATATGAGCCTTAAAAGTAATCAGTTGAATCTTAAAATAAATTCTAAAACAGATTGAGAGCTAATGAAGTGATGCTAAAATTGAGGATGATGGGGGGCAACCTCTTTTTTCTTCTTTTCCCAAATTGTCAAATATGACGAGCGGAGCTATGCTATTGGGCGTGAGGAACTCCTCAGCCGATGTTCCTCCAAAGATACCATTGCCCCTGAAGCAATGTGAGCATTTTTAGTTGACAGATGATGGGCACGAGTCAAGTTCTTCATGTGTTTAGATTGCCAAATGTTTGACCTCCTCTCTCATCCTCCAGGCAAAACGTTTGTTGATACTTCATCTGGTCATCGCAGGTGTGAGGGGCGGTGGAAAAAAATCCAGGCTGGGTCATTCCATGTAAAATAAATCAAGGGTTTTCCCTACACCTCTCAGGTTTTCTTCAAGTTTTGAGGTGTGGTTGGAGATGGAAGGGAAAGACCAGAACATCAAAGACTTCTGTTCTCAAAACTCTTAATGGGATGTGTCAGAAAGGTTTCAGGACTGGAGTGTGGAATTAATATAAATCTTTATATATAATCTTTTGTGACACCAGTTCTGGAACCTTTTGGAGGCACCTCATGGGCTAACAAACTTTTGGCCAAATTAGAGATACCTATTGACCAGTGTTAATTTTGCAGATGAAACATTTTCATCATAGTTCTAGTCACACTTTTTGTTCCTGAAGAAACAGAGAGACGATTATGAGGACTACGCCGATGACAAAATGTAGTGAACTTTTTCGTTGAGTACAAAGTCTGTCATACTTAAACTCCTCCACTTGGGGCAGGATATCATCCCTGACCTGGCCGACGCCACCTTTTTCAAACTGAGGACCATGGTTTTAAATTTGGAGGTGCTGATTCTCATCCGAACCACTTCCCTCTCATCTTATCAACAGTAACATTCTTTTTCTCTAAATATTATTATAGATACGTCAGGATGTGGGGCTTCTTTGTAAATATTGTGATGGGCGGACTAAAAGTTTCTGAGAAATGAGTAATTACATAAAAAGTGTCCATTCGTCAACCCGCAATCCAATTTCCAACCACATGTAAAAATTCGAAGAAAATCTGAGAGGTGAAGGGGAAATTCTTGGTTGTTTTTTTAATGGAATAAGCCTGCTACCAAGTTGAGAGTGTTGCATGCATAAAAGACACAATTGTGAGCCACATCCTTGACATTATGATACGGTTGTAAGCCAAAATAAGCCTACAAAGAGTAGTTGGAAAAATAAATTCCCATTTGATAACTGCTTACATTTGACTCTATAAATTGCTTGTGGAGAAACATGCCCATCACGTCGATGTCCCCAGTATTCACTTTAAGTTACAGCACTATAGTAAGGCGTCCAAGACTTACATAAGAGAACAAGACATGTAGGGTGAATGGAGGTGGGGGTAGTTTAGCTTGGCAATTATCACGGAATATGACAGCGAGGCTGTCTTCCTTCTGACTGCTGTAAAAATATTTACTAAACTGCAAGTTCTCCAAAAATCCTTTCAGTTCATGTGCCTGTCGCATCCTTGAAAAGCGGCAATTTTTAAAAATGCTTTTACTATTCCATATTTTAACTAAAAAGGAAATTTTGACACCCAAAAATAATTTCTTTATTTTTTTTAAATTATTGTACAATTTGGGGGCATTTCATAAGACCTACCTGGAGAAAGTAACGAAGAGCACGAATTGAGGAAGTTTCTCGACCTCCCTCTGGCTAATTAGATGATGATGAAATGATATATTTGAAATATTCATCACATACCTGAAGTGGGGAAATATCAATAAAGCTGCTTTGACATGATGTTTTCTCTTCGTGGCTTCTTCTGTGGGAATGATTGACATGTTTAACTCCCTGCTGTTTGGGGCTTTACTGGTATATAATCAATCAATCACCACCAGACCAAACAAGTGGATCCCACATCACCGCGTCAGACAAGTTGAGGTATTATTTGAACCTTGTTTAAACTTTTTTTTTTAATATACTGTCTAACACTAATGAGGACAAGCGTTATAGAAAATAGATAAGTGGATGATTTTTTGGGGGCATGAAATTTATATTTGAATGCGTGTATTTGATGTAGTAACTAATCCATATAAGTACAATATACTTTAAGTCCATATAAATCACTCTGACACGTTTTCAGGTGAGGTTAAATGTTTCAGGGGTGTATAGTAGCAGTTGTGTAAACATAAGAGAACAGAGGCTGCAGCCATGGCCCTGAAAGGTGAGAGTCCCTCAGGAGAAAAGTGTGATTCTAATAAATCCATCAGCTGTCGGGGATAAAAATTGGTCTCCAGCAAGATTCAACATTAACAGAGTTGGAAACTATAACCTCCACATTATACTCCTATATTGAAATAAGCACCTTAAATGTTAATGAATTGAATAGCTAGTGATTTAATTAAAATGTTAAATATAATTGAATTATTTATCCATCCATCGTCCATCCATCCATTTTCTGAACAGCTCCTTTTATCTGTTATTTATTTAAGATGGCTTTAATTAGCGGTGGGGTACAACTTGGGGTGATCACCAGTTAATCACTTGGCACTTACATTCACAATTCAGAGTCTTCACTAGACCTAAGAATGGGACCAATTTGTTTTTTTGTTTTTTTTGTAATTTGGGAGGAAGCCTGCGTCAAGCACAGGGTGAACTTGTAAAGTCCACACCGGTGGACCTAACCTAAATCCCCAGATCTGTGAGACAGATGTGTTAACCACTAGTACAATGAGCTACCCCAGTGTGATTACATCTTTAAAAAAAATACTTTTGAAATGTTTGCTTTATGACTAGCTTTATGGCTTTATGTTTTCGTTCCTCTGGATTTGCCCCAAAACTGTCAGAGCTGCATTGGCTTGTTTTTAAAAAAATTTAAAAAAGGGAAGAAAAAAACAAGAATAAACCATTAAGAATTCATCTTTCAATTTGTCTTGAGGTGTCATGGAGAGAGCCAACTAAGCTCCAAATCGTCCTTGTGTTGTTGGAGGTGTTGTCCGAAAAAGGAGCTTCTCAAGACATCAACATTCTATGTGCGGAGACCGAAAGAAAACATCTCAACCTTATATCTGTAGAGGGATACCGCCCTTCTTATCCTTTCGCTCTGAATCCCAAACCTATGAAGCTAATAATGGAACACTCTGCATGTTCGGGGCTTAGCTCAAATCTGTCAGTTAATGAGCATTGTTAACTGAAAGACAAGCACATGGTCCAGTCAAAGTATTTGGTCATATGTAATTCCGAGGTCATTCTAAATGTAGGTCACATTCCACTGTTTCTTTGCGGTCATGACCCATTTATTATATTGACACAATTGGCCTTCAGATGTGTTTCTGCAGCTTGTAAGGAAATGTAAACCAGATCAAAACAGTAAAAATGTAATTGCCATCATAGTGATTTATGGCAGCTAAATGGACTCTTGCTGTTGTTATTGCAGGATTGGTATAAATGGGATAAAATGGGATAATTTCCTTGATATGTTGACTTCTAACTGGCCGGTGTGTCAGGACCCCACGGCGAGGAATGAAGCTACAACAGTTAATGAATGGAATCACTGACATGGTACTTTGGATCACCAAAGAATGGGCATCTTCACTCTTAAAACTGGTCAATTTTGTGATTCAACCGTTAGATCGACACCGTTGGGACAAAGGTCGTGTCAATTTTACCTAGGATTAAAATTAGATAAAATTATTAAAGCCTCTGTGCTGCCCACAAAATAAAACAAAATGCATTGATTTCATAACCCAAATACCTACATTTGAATCCGAGGTTGGGTAAAACTGACACAGCCCAACATTGTCGACCCAACAGTTGAATTACAGAATTGGCCACCCAATTACAAAATTCAACTGTTGGGTCAACGCTGTTGGGTCGGAGGCTGTGTCAGTTTTACCCAAGCTTGGATGAACATTAGACTGAACCATTTGTTTGGTAAGACATGTCTCGCCCACTACATGAAACAAAATGCATTGATTTCATAACCCAAATAACCCAATTTGGGTTAGTTTTAACCCAGTAGTTTTAAGGGTGTTGTGGGTGGAAATACTCAAAAAAGTGGCAAAAGATAATGTCAGACATATATTAATTAAAACAATTATTATTATTGTTTTAACATTCTTATCCCGGACAATAAAATAAAGTCTGTTGCCGCTTTCTTCTGTCATTTCATAGCCTATAAACAACATTTGGCAAGTATGAAAAATTTAGAGGCTAAATGTACTTTTTTCAATGTAGACATCAAGGTTAATGTCTTATTCTGTGAGAAATAAAGTGAAGTGTTTTGGTCAAAGTCAGTCATTGTGTTGTGGCTCAGTCAACTGATTTACAGGTAATATGGGTTTAGTTTTTGTACAGTAATGATGTGAATATGAGTGTGAATGATTGTTTGTTTTTACTAGTGATATGAGTGACTATACGGTTTATAAGGTTAGAAAATCCCATTTGCATCACTTCGCCCCACTCACTGAGAGAATTTATGAGATCATTATGTACTGTACATTTAAGCTAAATTACAATCTGCAAAAACAGCATTAAGGAAGTCATACCTTACATACTGGAAGCAAATTAAAGGGAACTTACTATTGTTTTTTTTTCCGCCCCTCATCAGTGTGTCTGCATCCAGGTCTGGAAACCCTTGCAAGAGTCCACTTCACCCCACTCCACAAGCGCTGCAGCCCAATAGGCATGCACCCCCAAATTGTGCCTCCCAGTGGGAACACCACCGGAAAATGTCAGTCACGAGACTTTGGCATCTGCAACCCCAGGGAAGTAAAACACTTGGCTTCTGTTTCTGCAGTTTCTCTGACATGCAGTCATAACCTTGGGTGTTATCACAGTCAAAGGAAGTGTAAGCAGGAGCTGCTGACACCAAAGAGCAATTAAGTATGTGTTCATCAAATACCCTCATAGGGATGAACCTCACCTCACATTAATGGTATGTAAGTGCCGATTGTGGCGTGTGGAAAATGATATGGCAGCAGATATAAACTTTAAAGTGCATATCCAACTATCTAACGTTTCAGTACTTTTTGCATAGCTTGTCATTCTCTAACAAGGACTTGAATGGAAAAAAATCACAAATGTTTGATTGATGAAACATTTTTTTTTCCATTCATGCTCTATGTGGGAAGTGGCTGCAGAGTTTTGAGTATCACAGAGTGTCATAATCATCAAGTTGCAACAGAGATACTGAAAGACTGGAAGAGTCACAGAAAAGCACAGAAGTGGACGTCTCGGAAATGTTTATGGATCAAACGCCTGATGTTAATTTTGTGCCAAAAAGTACTGAAAGATTAAACAATCGGACGTTCAAAATTTTAGAGGTCAAATGAAGTTTACCTGTAAATGTTATTGTGCATTTTAGTTTCATCCTGAAATTTCACTTGAAAGCCAATTATACCCAACTACAGTATTTGTGATTAGTGTATACGTATAGTATGTGATCTGCACAATGTGAGTGTGGATTGCTAGTTGTCTATCAGTGGCCTGTGATGCCCAAATGCATCCCGTCTCTTGCCCAAAGTCAGCTGGGATGGACTCCAGCTCACCCTAAACCTTGCACAGGATAAGATATAGAAAACAAATGAAACAGACGAATGAATGATCAGTACACTTGTCTACTATTGCAGCATAAAGTTGTCAGCTACACTAAACAGACACACTAAAGGATTGTGTTCTATCAGCTATTTATCTTCATGAACGTTTTGAAGTGTTTGGTAAATGAGTTTTCAACTTGTTGACTCAGCCCACTATTGGCACGGCCCTACTTGGAACTTAAAAAAAAAAAATAAAAAAAAAAAACAGCTTTCAAAAAAATGTAGTTTTCATTTTGAGTAGTAGTCAGAATGGACCTTTGTAATTGCATCAATCTGTATTGTACAGAATTGCATCAGTATGTATTGTACAATCCCCCCAAAAAGGACTGTGTATTTGAGTTTGGCTGTAGTAATAGTAGTCTACATAGTGTGTGTGTGTATGGGGGGTGGGGGGGTGTTTAGGGGGCTAGATACTGTGCAAAGATGCAGGTATTTGACCATTTAAGTCTTACAGGTTGCAGAGATATTGCACAGTGTAAACGTTCAAGTGAGCAAGATTACGAAAGAAAAATATTGCACATCAGATTGTGATGTCATTTGTAGGAGTCAATTTAATTTAATTCAATTGCGCTCCATGAATTCTGCCTAGCAGCATTAGATCAGAACATTGATTCTGAATGAATTTCTGTGCTTGTCCTCTTTCAGGTAGTGGGTGAAATAGAGCCTATCCCTGCTGACTTTTGGCGAGAGGCCGGGTACACCTTGGAATGGTCGCCAGGCAATCACAGGGCAGTTTATCCACTTTTAGCTCTGTTATAATGCTGAATATTGTCTGTACAGTTAAGCAAATTGTGGAACAGTGGAATGAGAAATTGAAGTAAAACAAAACAAAAAGCAAATTGAGGGTAATGTGGTTTTGTGGTATGTCAGCTGAAAAAAATACATGTACCGTTCATTGGCCGAAATGGGCACAGTAAAGAACATACTGATGTTTAGTTGGACCCAAAAACTAGCATGGTCAGCATGAGCAGAATTACATGAGTAAGTATAATTTCTGGTACAAAAAACACAGGCTCTTTCTACTTTGTAATTCCTGAACTGCTTCATAACTACTGTATGTCCACTGTCAGTCTCCGTTAGACTCGATATAGTGCATATGGAAGAAAAGCACATGCGATTCACAGATCATAGATTTTATGGTGAAACTACACAAGCTATATAAAGTGATGCATGCAGCTGTGGGATCCTGCACACATGCAATACAAATACATACATGTGTTTCTGAACATTTGCTGCGGGCTGTACATCAGAGAGTCTCAGGAAACTATTCTTCTAAAATAGTAATAAAAAAAACATTTACAGTCAATCACTTCAATATCACCACATCATACAGTCACTCCCTACCTGCCTTTTTTTCTTTTTTTTTCCATCGGGGAAAGCCCTCATGTCCAGACTAGAGACATCCGGGCCGACCCCAACTCAGAACTGCGGAATCTCCACATGTTCCACCGAGACATAGCTTGTGCATATTTCAGGCTTTACCGTTAATGCTCAGACATGACAGAAAGAATTATGACTGGAGCAGCGGCGGGAACCTCTATTTCGCAGGGCATGGAAAGACATGTGGCATGAGGAAGGAGAGGCGAGGGTTCCCGGAACTGTTGAAGTCTGATGTACTGATACTTCTTTCCACCTTCTCTGAGAAAAGTTCTATATTTGGTCATCCCGTAAATTCTGGGGGGTGGAGGGGATTCCCCAAATTTGTACAATATTTATAACACTTTTGAATGTCTCAACACGTTGGAATCAGTCAACGTGTCAGTCAACCCAAACATATTTTTTTTCCAGAATATGTTCTGTGCAGGACCACTAGACAAGGCATTCTGATTAATATTGCATTTGTGGAATATGAGTTAAGCAACAAAATCCACCCGATTTTAGCCATCTCACTTCTGTTGACTGTAAATGACATCCCAGGCTCAGATAACGACCAATCAAGGCTCAGCTTCAGAAAACAGGTGAGCTGTGATTGGTCTTTATTTGAGCTCTGAGACTCTGTGATGTCATTTTCAATTGACAGAAGTGACAAAATGGCCGCCCCCAGAGATGGCTAAAAACGGGTGGATTTTGCTGCTTAACTCATATTTCATATTGCTCATATTGCCTTGGTTCAACTCGTAGAACATATTCTTAAAAAATATATATTTGGGTTGACTCCCTCTATAAATTTCTTATGTATTGTTTGTTGAGGACAGGCACTACATCTGGTCAACACATGTAAAATTACAAAAGGCCATTATCTTCGCCATAACCTAATCAGTCACTAAGTACGCCGTGTTGAAATATATGAATTCACAGACTTTTAGAGTACGCAATAAAAAAAGAGCCTCCGGAGATGTACCCACTTGTAGACAACTGGAAGTGACGCCCAAACTATGCAGGACATTGAATATTTTGTTTTTCACAACTTGCACACTGGCCAGAGAGCCAGCAGTTGCAAGATATTGAGTCACAACTTGGCAGGTGTCAATGCGACAATTCATTGATGCAGATAGAAAAGACACAGCGAGACTAATACGTCATACGACAGGTGACACCTGTTGCTCGTACTGGTAAAAACTGACTTTACAAAGAAATATCACTTCATACCAGTAGTGAGAAAATACTATGAAATGAAGAGAATAGACTGTTGGGAATTACAATTTCACAGAAAAAAAAACACGATTGCCCTGATAGGCCTCTAACTTAATACTATCCATATGATTTAAATGATTTATTAATTGAACAAACTGTACAGTCTATTTGACCACATAGACATTCACCTTGTAAATGTATTACAAGCACTTCTATATTTTAAACACATGTGGTGGGTCGCCAATGCTTAACCGCAAGAAAAATAATCCTCCATGGTCTGTTTTAGTGGCCTCCCGAGCAACCGAGATAACACGAAGGTACAGAGTGCACTCTATCCATCTGTTGCACGTGCACTGTCATGGCTGCCTAACGTACTGTATGTGAGTGTTTGCCAGCTGATTCTGCCATTACAGTACATCAGAAGCATAGTTGTAGAGGCCTGTATAACAGTGGTTCCCAACTACCAATACCGGTATTTGGTACCGGGCCACACAGTGGGAATGAACAAAAAATATTTTATTGATGATCAGAGCCGGAAAGAATTTTTATTTTGAAAATCAGGTGCATCCGCCTGTACGTGTAAAAGCACTTGTCTTAGTCTGGTGGTAAGGTTGTTGGTAAGGTTGTAAAAAAGTAAGCTATCATTGATGGCAAAAATTATTACAAAAATAAATAAATGCTTTGGAGAGCTTTGTTGGAAAGAGGACAAGGCCAAATGATGAGACCGAAGTGCCTGCATCCTAAAAGCTGCCTTTAAGAGACAAAATCGGCCGTCCTACTTAAAATACTGGCTAATGGCTACAGATGACTCTCATGCACCAAGCTTGCTCTGCTGAATATGTGATCAGAGGCTCGAAAACGAGGCAAAGAAACTTTCAAGACTACAGAAAAAAACATGAGACCTTGCTTCTATTTCCAACATCCTAGTTTTTTTGCAACGATAGCAACTACAACAAAATAATGAATAGACAGGCTTCAAGTACAGTAAGGCACTCTGAGCGTTATCATCCACCTTTATCTCAAGATGGGACATTACAGCTGATTGGTGAATTGTATTATTTCATATTTGTGTTGATCTGTTTACTTCCTAGTCCGTCAAAAATTGTTTGGTGAAACAGGTTCATGGTGGGAAAAGGTTTGGGGACTGCTACTCAAGCCCAATGCTAAAACATGGATTGTAACAATATGAAAAGCAATTAAAGACTATACTTACATTAGCAGTAATGGAGATGTATATTCATAAACATAAGTTTAATTACTGTACATGCATCTGCCTTTAAGAGGCGGGGCCTGGCACGGTGGCATGTGACGTTGGTAAGTCTACCTTATACGTGAATGTCTGGATGGGAGCTTTGGCTGACTGCAGCTCCTGCATAAGTTTGCTTATTGTGTTTTACTGTTCTACTGGCATTCAATAAACAGCCGAAAGGTGGATGAGCGACTGTGGCTTTCCTTTCCCACACGTGAGGGCATTACACTATGTACGTATACTGTAAAAACAAGTTAAAGGAACAACTTTGGGATACCAATGGTGCATTGTAATAGAATGGGGAGCTTCACTCACATGCTCTCTCAAACGACCCCCTGCTTTTGAAAAAAGTCAGCTTCTACTTTAAGATCTTCTAAAATGCGTCAGAGCCTCCTCGACAAGGCCAGAGTCGGCAACAGTTGAAGAGATGAAGATGAGGCAATGTTTGCATTTGGTACATTCTTAGGCAGCGTTCCCCGGCACCGAAACTGGCCAAAGGCATACTTGTGTGCACACTAGTCAAAATATTGATGAAGTGGCCATTTAAGTGATAGGTAGTACATAAAAAAGCACAAGGATGACTTTTATACACATGCCAGACAGGAAAATCCTATTGTTTGTGGAGATCTATTAAATTCTATTGTAAAATGGGGTCCTTTGAATCAGTGCCTATGAGCATTTGGCCCAAATCTCGTCACTGACTGGAAAGTGGCTGCTCGAGATGCTGGAAATAAAAAGGACAAAGACAATAATAAAAAAAAAAGTAGCTTCTGTTGTCCATTAGCTCGTTCAGAGAGATAGCACCAGACAACATTGAATGGTTTCCAGGGAAAGCGCCGTGGAATGACTGAGCAAAACACACCGGACATTAACTGACTCTGCACAGTACACGTGTTTTGGATTAACGCTAAAATGCCACTTGTGACATTTACAGACTTCAACAATACAAAAAAACGAAGAAAAAAAAACTGCAAGAATAAAGTCTTTAATTTATGTAATGGAAGACCTTATTCCAAGAACAGAGAACATCCAAATGTTGTGAAATGTAAGTGTCGATATTTGTCATTTATTGGACTAATTATCGTCCCTAGGAGCAAATTAAATTACAAAATCATATTTGTTTTCCGGGTATAAAGTGATTTTCTAAGAATGAAGTCATAATATTAAGAGAAAAAAAGGACTGGAAAAAAATTGTTAATGTCAAATATCTTACATAAACGAAGTCTGAGACATGCAGCTGCTGTCTCCCAAAGCACCAGATATACTGTACATTAAAGAGCTAATATCACATGATATTTGTTAAAGCCACTTCTCGTTATCTGATAGGTGAAACTCTTAAAGATTTGAGAAAAAAAATCTGTATTAAGTTGTATTTTTTTAGGGGGAAAAAGTCAGAAGAATAAAAGAATAAAGTCACATTGTCATACAAAGTCACAAAAAAAGGTTACAATATTACGAGAATTAAGTCATAGTTTTAACAAGTGAGGGTCACACTTCCCATGTGAACCTAAATGCAGCATTCTGACACCAGCATATTAATCAATACAATTCTTTATTCTGGTCCAATCAGTTTTTGGTTTACTTTTCATTTTCAGTGTGGCTCCAATGGTCCTCCTTGGTATAACGGTAAGAAAGTCATTTAGGTCAATGCAACAGAACCGTAAGAAGCTACAGGATATGTTCCCAATTACACATTATGTACTAATTTAAACTTCCCGCAATCCATAACATATACATTACAGGGCTCTGGGGTATTGGTCGTGACAAACATGATAATGTGCAGTGTAGACAGGGAATCCCGGCTCGTGTTAAAGTGGGATAACCTACAGCTTAAGGCAAGTCTGTGCCACACAGCTACTGGAAAATATTTAACTCCACCTGGTTTTATTGAGCAAAAACATGTGTAAGAATGTCAAGAATCCCAAAGATAGGGCCTCACAAGTATTAGGTATAACCTCATAAATGAGATCATAGTAAGAAAAATAGATACATGGAATTCGCCAGAAATTTTTATCTACAGGGTGACAACAATCAACAGTTGTATTTATCTAGGTCAAATGTGTCAAATAAATCCTTCGGAGCCTCGTTTGTTATCTTTAAAGTAGGTCAGTCATGCCACAGATCCTAAAGGAACCCAAGTGACACTTTGACCTCCGAATGTCTCGCCATGCATTGACCGTGGCGAGGTGATGAAGTTCAAGCCTTGCTCAGCGGGGATGTTCTGTCAGCACATTAAAACAGCCAAGAATGTTCTTACTATACACGGAACAGTGCTGCGGCCGTTTCTTGGAAATTTACATCGGATGTCCTCAAGCACATGTGCATGCGTGGTGTATTCCCAAAATATGACTGTGGCCTACAATACCGTCCCCTTCCTAATCGGTTCCAAACCTTGTAGAATGAGGTGGTTTGTACAGCCCACTGGAGTTGCTCAAGATGGCGCATCCATTCACACTTGGGCCACACGATTTGCTGCGCCAAGAACGTGGAAGAGATACTAGGTAACAGCATGCTGCTGGTGTCCTACAAATTTAGTGGTCCCTCGCTATATTGCGGTGATGGTTCACTGTACCTCCAACAGGCCGCTTGTTGACATTTTTCTGTCCAAAATGTCAGAAACAGACTCCATGAGGGTGGAACGTGAGGGCCCGCCGTCCACAAGTGGAGCCACTGTACAATCCAGAAACACCAGAACTTGCCGATACAGCATCGGCTGCTGTATGCATGCTCTGTGGTTCTCATTGAGCAAAAGTGACAGCGTGTGAGAGACATGAGTCTAGAGACCCCATGGAGGATGTTGCGCTGCCTCCAACAGCTACCGGCGTTTTGGTTTCCAGTTTGGTGGTAAGACCTATTCCCTACAGAAGACATTTGGGTTTAGAATCAAAATACACTCTAAAAACATGTTGGGTCAATTTTGGGTCAACAATTGACAGATCCACAACTTGGATCAATTTGAAACTTTCTCAGTTGTTTTTGCAGAAAACAACCCAAAAAATGGGTAATTTTGTACAAAACAACCCCCAAAAAATGGGATGTTTTGGACAAAAAAATGCAAGAAAGTTGGTCAAATTGACCCAATTTGTTTATAGGTCCGTTTTTGACCCAAAATTGTGTTATTTTTAACCCAACTGTTTTTCGAGTGAAGAATAGGAGACAAGAGATTGACAGTTCAGCTTTTTAGCTGTTACACTGCACACAAATGGAATAAGCTGCCAACCCAAGTGAAGTCAGCCCCGAGTGTAAATGCTTTTAAATCCAGGTTAAAAACATAGCTTTTTTTCTCATACCTTTTGATTAAGGTCTCTTAGACAATTTTAAATCTTTTTTTTTCCCTTTTATATATTTTAGAAACCCATTTTTATTTCTTTACTTTTAATTTTTTTTAAGTATTCTGCTAATGTGCTTAAATGTTGTCAATGTACATTCAAGTAGTTTTGATGGCTGCTTTTGTTTCCTCTGCTTTGCTTTGCTTTTGAAATGTTGTTAACTGTTGTGTTTGTAAATGCTTGTAGGTGTTGTCTTTGCTTGTGTAAAGCACATTGAATTGCCATGTGTATGAAATGTGCTATATAAATAAAACTGCCTTCCCTTGCCATTTTCCGGGTCTTTAAATCCGGATTTTATGCACAATTTAGGAGATAGCACTTTTTGTTTCAAGCCACCCATGCCTTGGGAGCAAAAGTGTGGGAACATAACTGACCTGTGTTTTGTAGTCCTGTTATGTCCTATATCGCTGATTATCCAATCAATAAATCACGCTGAAAGAACCCCTCCAGTTCCTAAGCCCAAGACTATGGATGAGCTGCTGCCACCCCAAGTGAACTTAAATTGCAGTTACAATGCTCACCTAAAAATATGCACTGTTTGTTGCAAATACTTTGATCTTGGAAGTTGTATACCAGATCCAGATGTACGGTAAATACTTGGAAATAAAAGCTCAACTGTTGTGTCTTGTGGTCTCATTTTCATCTTTTCATGTCAAATCCAAACGTTTTCAATCTACAGCAACAAAATAGTAGTTGGCCTAATTTTTCCAAAACATTTGGAGGCCATCGTTGTAGAGCCACACATATCTTCAAGACTAGCCAGGCTTACCCTGGCTGCAGGAACCAGGATGAAATCCCCTCGCCGCCCTTCATTGTCACGTCGCTGCACTTGATATGGAATGGGCACTTTTATCTGTACGAAGAGATATGCGCTGACTCATCTTCGTTTACAAAGTTTTGAAAGGTAACATGATGTCAGCATGCATCAGCATTTTATTTATTGAACTGGTATCATTACATCATTCAACACTCAATATTATCAAGTGACTGTTTACTGCTGAAATTTCCTCAGACAGAGACTGAACTTTTTAAAACGCTTGGATTTTATCTCAGGGCGGCACGGTGATCGACTGGTTAGCACGTCCGCCTCACAGTTCAGAGGTCGTGGGTTCGATCCCGGCTCCGGCCTCCCCGTGTGGAGTTTGCATGTTCTCCCCGTGCCTGCGTGGGTTTTCTCCGGGTACTCCGGTTTCCTCCCACATTCCAAAAACATGCATTGTAAGTTGATTGGACTCTCTAAATTGCCCCTAGGTGTGATTTTGAGTGTGGATGTTTGTCTCTGTGTGCCCTGCGATTGGCTGGCAACCGATTCAGGGTGTCCCCCGCCCACTGCCCAAAGACAGCTGGGATAGGCTCCAGCACGCCCCGCGACCCTTGTGAGGAGAAGCAGCATAGATAATGGATGGATGGATTTCATATGCATATTCTTGGAATAATCATCCATCCATTATCTTCCGCTTATCCGAGGTCGGGTCGCGGAGGCAGCAGTTTCAGCATCGAAGCCCAGACTTCCTTCTCCCCAGCAACATCTTCCAGCTCTTCCGGAGGGATACCAAGGCGTTCCAAGGCAAGCCGGGAGACATTGTCTCTCCAGCGTGTTCTGGGTCGTCCTCGGGGTCTCCTGCCAGTGGGACATGCCCAGAACACCTCACCAGAGAGGCGTCCAGATGGCATCCTAATCAGATGCCCGAGCCAACTCAACTGGCTCCTCTCAACGCGGAAGAGCAGCGGCTTGACTCTGCGTCCCTCCTGGATGGCCGAGCTTCTCACCCTATCTCTAAGGGAGAGCCCGGACACCCTGCAAAGGAAACCCATTTCGGCCGCTTGTATCCGAGATCTTGTTCTTTCGGTCATGACCCACAGCTCATGACCATAGGTGAGAGTAGGAACGTAGATCGAGCGGTAAATTGAGAGCTTTGCTTTTCGGCTGAGCTCCTTCTTCACCACGACAGACCGATACAGGGTCCGCATCACAGCCGACGCTGCACCGATCCGCCTGTCGATCTCCCGTTCCATCCTACCCTCACTTGCGAACAAGACCCCAAGATACTTGAACTAATCCACTTGAGGCAGAATCCCATCCCCCTGACCTGAAGAGGGCACGCCACCCTTTTCCGACTTGGAATAATCAATAACAATCAATTAAATGCAACACAATTGTTACCATGTACCACTTTAACAATATGAGGACAAGTGGTTCAGATCATAGATGGATGGGTGATTGGATCAATAATGATATTGCTTTTGAATGAAAGTGTGAATCTTATGAAAGTGAATCTTCTGTTTGCTCTCTTGTTTGTGCTCTGTACTAGTTCCCCAAGACATCATTGAAAATTTGGACATGCCGTCAATTGTGTTATGACGAAGGAATACTTCGTATACTGTATGTATGCCATTTGCATCATTAAAGCGTTAAAATCTTGTCTACAATTAATTTGATAATGATTTGATAACTTCATTATCTTCCATGTACATTTAACAACTGTATAAACAAGTTTTGAAATAAAATAGCTGGCCGCCACGTTCATTGAACACGTCACTTGATAACCGCCACGTGTGTGTAAGCATTGACTAGACTGCGCAATTACATTCCCACACAGCTGCACCGAATCAAATGCATCTATAACATTAATCCTGAAAGAAAATAAAGCCATATTACTTGCAGCCAATAATATGAAATAAGTCTACCGAGTGAGATTCCACTTTTAATATGAAAGAGTCAGCGCCGGATGGTCTTTTGGAGCTTGTTCGCGATCTGCACACACACGGACAATGCTGGAAATAATATGTTCTCCCACATTGCGCACATGATGAACAGAGTGCTGCTTTGGTCCGGTGTGTGTAGCAGCAACTTCATTTATGAGCGCGGACTCTGCTTGCATTTTGGACATAACATCCAAATAGCTGCAAAGCTGCTGAGCTTGGACTGCACTGGGTAGTACCTAAAAGAGATCACCAGATCAGACCATCACATGTCTTGCTGCTCAGGAGTCCCTGTCAATCTGTTATAACCTGAGTTTTTTTTTTGTCCTCAACGAAATCATGTTCAAATTAAATGTATAAGGAATGTACAGTCAGATACACAATGAGACAAACCCACCACACCCTGTGTGTTATTCCAGCCTTTATTACCACTGTATGTGGTAAACACTGATTGTCATTCAAGCTTTAAGGCACAAATTATCACATTAGATTAAATCATTAAATCAAATGCCAACTACTCTACAACAACATAGCAACACTGTACATAACTCTTGGTTAAAAATTTGAAGATATTCACATGACTACAAGACCTGTGCGTTGCCAATAATTGATTTGCCCCGGGGCAGGATACACCCAGAACCAGTTGCCAGTCAAATGGAAGGTATATATAAACAAACAACCATTTTCACTCACATTCTCACCAATGGAACAAAGGTAAACGTGCCAATGACTTGTAACCGACACTGCCTTACGTGTACTCCATCCATCATCGATACCGCTTATCCTCACAAGGGTCGCGGGGCGTGCTGGAGCCTATCCCAGCAGTAGGCGGGGGACACCCTGAATTGGTTGCCAGCCAATCGCAGGGCACACAGAGACAAACATCTGCACTCACAATCACACCTAGGGGCAATTTAGAGTGTCCAATTAACCTACCAAGCATGTTTTTGGAATGTGGGAGGAAACCGGAGTACCCGGAGAAAACCCACGCAGGCACGGGGAGAACATGCAAACTCCACCGGGAGGCCGGGGCCAGGATCGAACCCACGACCTCTGAAATGGGAGTCGGACGTGCAAATCAGTCGACCACCGTGCCGCCCTCACGTGTACTCATCGAGTGATATACTGTAATTAAAGGGTCAATGTTGTGTTTTTGACCATGTTGACCTATTGGTATTGTTCCTGGCAGCATGTTAACCAAATGTTTATATGGGCTTCGGCTTTCCTGTGTGGAGTTTGCATGTTCTCCCCACTTCGGTGTGCTTTCACATCAACAAAACATAAACACAAGCTTAATGTTAAGACATAATGGGAAATGCATAAATAACCCTTTAAGCAACCAATATGTGAACACAAATGGTGCGGCAACACATAGAAATTAAATTTAACAGTACTCACAGTCATATCGTCGCTGTCCTGTGAAAAACACTTATGTCCATTTTTTTCTTAATTTGATGTGAATGGTGTTTCTGCATTACAGACATCGCATTAATGTGAACATTTTTTGAAAATTCCAAAGTTGGACATACATGCTTTCCACAGGGCAGTGACGATATATTCGTTATCCTCCATGAGGAGCACTCTATACTTCACTTCAGATGTCCATGTCTGTCTTCTTATACTAGCCTCAGGTGGCCAAAGCAGGCAGCAGCACAATGGCCATTCAATTGATGCAAAGTGTGACAAAAAATGTTTAATTCAATTTAATTCAATTTAATTATGTTATTACAGTGTATGTTTTAATAAAATACAGTTTTATGCAGTACTATTTTTCTAATTAAAAGAACACATTAAAACATTTTTTTGGGGGGGACTGGAACAGATGAATGGCATTTCCATTCATTTCAATGCGGAAAGATGATTTGAATGAATGGAAGGGTCGTGGTTATCCTTATCATGCAACTTTGTACGCTTTAACACAATTGACATCTGCAGCCGCAGACAGCTTTTCTTAACTGCCGGAGACCAGCAAACCCACTTTGCTGTCAATCAAGTCTGATACACAGTAAACCCATCCATGTCACTATGAAACAAGGTGAACAAATGTAATTGGTGCCTTAGCAGCATATTTTTAATAACAAACATCGCCCTCAAACTGTACACATGATATTTCTTGCCCCAACTCAAACAAACATCTGGGAACACAAAACAGGCCAAATGTTCACATTTGAACTAAACGTGTAGAATTATTTTTACTCAGGCACATCCAGTAAAGGGGAGGAATTTTCATTGTTAGGCGAAAGGCTTCAAAGAAGTTATGGAAAAGTGGGTCAGATAGAAAGACTTGGAACAAAGAACAAGTCTGAACCGCAAACAAGGGAGACAGTGCCCTGCTTGGATCAAATAGAGGGAGGAAGGAGGGATAATAGTAAACACGTGCAGGTAATCAAGGTGGGGCGTGAAAAATGCTTAAGGGGAAAGACAAAAAACAACAGAAAGCAATAAGCAACTGTAAGAGGTGGCAAAAGTACTCACACACCTTAAAGCGGAAGTCAACCCCAACATATTATTTTCAAGAATATGTTCCCAGCAGGCCCACTAGGTGAAACACGGCATTCTGATTAATTTTGCATTTGTGGAATATAAGTTAAGCAGCTAAATGCATTCGTTTTTAGCCATCTATGGGGGCGGCCATTTTGTCACTTCTGTCAACTGAAAATGACATCACAACTGCTCACAACGACCAATCACGGCTCAGATTCAGAAAACAGGTAAGAACTACACACGCCTAAAAAAAAAACCTGGTAAAAGCAGAAGTTTTGATTCATATACTCAAAGCGAAAATCAAGTCAAACATTTTTGGGGCAATAATATGTTCTGTTAAGCATAATAAATCATAGAATGTAGCATACAATTTTATGCAGCAATGCCCCCTGCTGTCGATGGTAATTGACGTCAAAGTGCCCACTGTGCACCACTTGCGAACGTCACATTACCAAACCCCGAAACAGGTGAGCCATGACCTCTTCCACCATGCTGCATGTGACACATTGTTATTTTTTCCCCCATTTATACGAAGTCATCATCCCAATTCTCCCAAATGCCAAAAAAAGCATCATCTAATGTATGAGGATAAATATATCTCCAGGTTGACAGAATGAGGTGGCATTCATCATCCAATTGGCAGATTTTCGGGACTGCAGGGTGCACTATGCTGTAAAACAGCTGCTTGGTATCTTGGGACATGGCAACCCCAAACGTTTAATATCCACGTTTCCACGGTCACGGCACACACATCCCAAAATCAGACCTGAATTTTACGAGGACAAGGCCAGGAAACGGGGTTTCCACAGCAAGTGGAGCTTGGAAATGTGTCTTGAGGGACAAGGAAATACTTTTTGTCTGTAAAAAGTCCACTGGATAACATCACTGGGGATCTTTACTACTTCCTTTGGAGACATTGCGGTATTTTTTTTTTTTTGTGGCAAATCCTGCCATTCTTTGTGAAATTTTACATAGTTTACAGTTAACTGTCATTGTTAACAGTCTTTGAACCGTAAGATTTGTTTCTGTTGCTACCCATACACAAAAGACAGAAGTAATTCAGCAAGACAATGTAGCCTCTTTAAGAGCAATATTTACCTTTTCCAGGTTAGATGCTAAGACAAACATGTTTTTTTTTTTATTTTCTCATATCAATTACATTTGTTTTGTGGTTAGCACGTCCGCCTCACAGTTCAGAGGTCGTGGGTTCGATCCCGGCTCCGGCCCCCCTGTGTGGAGTTTGCACGTTCTCCCCGTGCCTGCGTGGCTTTTCTCCAGGTACTCCGTTTCCTCCCACATTCCAAAAACATGCATGGTAAGTTGATTGGACTCTGTAAATTGCCCCTAGGTGTGATTGTGAGTGCGGATGTTTGTCTCTGTGTGCCCTGCGGTTGGCTGGCAACCAATTCAGGGTGTCCCCTGCCTACTGCACGAAGACAGCTGGGATAGGCTCCAGCACTCCCCGCGACCCTTGTGAGGATAAGCGGTACAGATAATGGATGGATGGATGTCTGTCTTATTTGAAAAAAAGCCTCTTGCCTGAAGACAGCTGGAATACAGCACACCCTCGACCCTTAGCGAATATAAGAGGTTCGGAGAATGAATGAATGAATGAATGAATGAATGAATTACTTTTTTAAAGTTTAAAATCAAACTTCAGTTGTGTCCCTACGTTTTCACTGGGAAGAATTTTGAATATTCACATGGTTCACAGTAGTACGTGGCATATTTCAGATCCTCTTCAGGTATGGAAAAGCCCAAAAGTTTTTTCATTTGTTAATTTCTCTGTACCTCTGATGATACTTTACCTATGATACCTATGAGGGGTTTAAAATCTCACAATCCCTGTTACCTAAATTATTTTTTGATCTTGCTAATTTCTAAGATATTTTTGTTAAATGGCCCGCACAGTCCTTATGGTCAATACGGTATTAGCATAAATGCCATGTGACTATATTTCATGTTATGTTATGCTAAAAACTCACTCCTGACACTTTCAGTCCTGCTACTCAAATGAGGACTTTCAGTACAATAAAACAACACCTTGAGATGGGCCAATACATTTGAATGGTGTAAATGCTTATTATCACATTTAGGGTTGTAAAAAAAAAAGACAAAAATGTAAGCACATTTTGATTGTGTTACAACAAGATTCAGTGGAATGGCCCGTTTATAATTAAATATAGTGGCACATCCAATAAGAAAACCACCACAGATGTTTAGGCTATGTTTTATCTTGCATATGCGCTTTAACAAAAACAAACTCGCTCAGACACAAGACTCCTTCAACATCCAAATTTCCTTTGTGCTTTTAAATGGCACGTGTTCTGTCGGCCCATTAGTCAACAGCGTCCATTTAGCGGGAGAAAGTCATTGCACTGAAGCGGGTGTATTACCATCACCATCACTCAGCACATCACAGCTAAGGGTCACCATGGATGTCTTGTACTACTGTATGTGTGCGAGAAGGCGAACATTCATTAAACATAAGCATGTCATGACATCACTTTCCCGGACTGAACATATTTGCTGCCACCACTTTATCATTTTCTTCCTTGCATTTGTCCTCACATATGTCAGGTTCTAAATGCAGAACTGTGTCTGACTCACAGCGACGGATGAAAACGAGAATGTTTTATACTTTTCACTTCACCAAACACAGAGATGATCTTCTCTTCCAGATAAGATCATTTCCTCTCCTGTTTGACAGAAGCGCTGGTGAATGGCTAGCATCGGTGATTTATAGCGGCCACTGTTCAGGCATGCACCAGACACACACACACACACACACAAAAAAAATTCCCAACTCATCGCCCATGCATCTCTTGGGAAAAATAGTTTTTGACTCACGAACTTCCTGGTAATAGGTCACTTGAGAGTGCTAGTGAACACGTTCCACACCAAATATTCAGTTTTGACATGGCTAGTCACTGTTATATGTCTCTGTAGATAAACGCAATTAAGATGACCCTCATTTAACCTGCTCATTTACTGCAGGGATAAACATTCAGATCATTACAGAATTGGACGACAATTAAGAAGTCCCCCAAAGAAAAATAGAAATTTTTAAAAGACTGCCTATTTAGCTCACTCCACAGGTTTTCAATGTTGTGTGTGTGTGTGTGTGGGGGGGGTGTGTGTGTGTGTGTGTGTGTGTATATATATAAATATATATATATATATATATATATATATATATATATATATATATATATATATATATATATATATATATATATATATATATGGTTCACCAGACACAGAATCAAGCTCCTCCCATCATAGCCTTCTCAAACTGGTGCTAAGATGCAGTTGGGAACTGAAAACTTGCAGTGCAGTTTGCAGTAAAAAAAAAAAAAAAAAAAAAAAAATTCACATTTTAATTATTGATTTTATACTATCATGAAAAGCCTGTACTAGGATGGCCGAGTGGTTAAGGCGTTGGACTTAAGATCCAATGGATGTAAAGTCCTCGTGGGTTCAAACCCCACTCCTAGTAAAAAGTGAACAATCTGTTGATCTGATCTCACACTCCCTGTGTTAACTAAATGTAAGAAAGTTATCCACTGAAGTTTTTTCAAGCTTTTTTTTTAATTCTCAGTGAATAATGCGCAAATCCCAATGACAAAAGTCAAGCACACAAGGGCTGTACAGTTAGCTGCGTATGTAAACAAGGACTTTTCTGCCATGGTGGACGCTCGTGCTCTGCTAGTGGCTCTGATTGATTAGTTTCAGTGATTCAGTGTTCAACAACAGTGATCATCTGGCTGATGTCCAATCGTTCTTAATGTTTTTGAGTGAGTCACTGTGCTGTGTGTTTTGACATGTAGCAACAGAGGCCTCTTACACACACTTTCCACTATATCTGTTGAGACACGGGCGTTTGTTTTACCTGAACTGCCGCTGATACTCTTCGTACTTGAGGCCTCCCCCGGGCCGTTGCAAAGCAGATACCACGGGAGTGGCAGGCCTCCTCCTCAAAAAAGTAAAGTTCAAACAACTTACTGCTGCAGGCGTCATCATAAAAGATGCTTGAAATTGTTTCTAAGGTTTGGCGTTACAATTATTAGTGCACGCAGCATCATAACAACAAACCAAATTCTCAGGTGTTTTTTCAGGTCAACAAACTAAATTATTCATGTAATTTGAAGAACTTTTGTCTCATCCTTATAGTTAGATGCACAATACAGACTATGACCACATTCAAAAATATATTTTTTCAAATGAAGATTTGTATCCAGCTCCTGAATGCGATCTCACTGCATCATAAAGCAGTACCTCATGAGCTGTAAAAACACGCATATTTATATATTGGCCTTAAGTCTGCGATTTCAAATAGAAAAATTCTCTCATCCAATGATGTGAATCAGCATGAGGACTCTTCACCATTATGGGATGTTTTGTCGCGCGTGCGCAGTGTAAAAGTTTGTTATCTATGGCCTGCTTCCGGCGAGGCTGTTCAGTCTTTTGGCGCATTTTGTCAGTTGTTCCTCCCACGCCGTGAGATCACATTCACGCAATCGTCCCACCTGGCTGATATCAGCAAACACCCTTCCCAGCGGGCTCAAAACTCTGCTCCCACCTCCACAATGTTTTCCATTTGAATCACAGCTTTGGACCAGTGAGCATTGTTAGCACCTTAACGCCTCCTTTGGCCTTTATCACATGTATGCAAGTGTTTTTTTTTGTCTTATACTGTATGTCTAACCTACTTTTAAATATGGTAAATGTGTGATGTAGATCTTGACCAACAACTTCCAGCTTACTGTACTGTACTGACAGGTTTTCTCAGTCCTCTGACCCCCTCCTGCCCCAATAAAACAAAACTGCACCTTTCAGAGTGACTTTTTATTGTGGATGGTCTAAGGCGCATCCGTGCATTAATCATGGTGTCGAATCAGCATGTTGATATAGCATGGTGATATACACCCATAGGTAGGATGGATTATCTCAGCAAAGGAGAAGTGTTCACTATCACAGATTTAGACAGGTTTGTGAACAATATTTTTCAGAGAAATAGTTATATTGTTTATGTAGAAAAAGTTATATATATATATATATATATATATATATATATATATATATATATATATATATATATATATATCATAAATACTGACATAGATAGATAGATAGATAGATAGATAGATAGATAGATAGATAGATAGATAGATAGATAGATAGATAGATAGATAGATAGATAGATAGACGGATAGACAGACAGACAGACAGACAGATAGACAGATCAAAGTGAGTTGGAAAATAATGTAATATTTAAAAAAAATAAAAATAAAAAGTACCCAGGAAGATTGCAAAACTACAGACCAAACTAGATTTTATGGCTACAGGGGACAGTTGCAAGACTTGTATGGTATGTGTTATTATGCTGAATATTGTTCCTGAGAGGTACAGGCAAGTCTCACTGTGTTGCTCACTGAGTCACCTGGTGGTCACATTAAAAATAACACAACGTGAAAATTCTTCAACTGGTCAATGTGCAAACTGGGAGCTACTATATAGAACAAACAGTATTGATAAACAAACTTAAGTATGCTGTAAGTGATGGGATAATATGTTTTTATTTCTATAAATAAACATGACCCATCTATAAATTGCCCAGGTAATAATTCCTTCCCATACTCATTGTCCTATATTGTATATAATGTAAAAGTTAATAATAGCACATACGTATTTAACCGGACGATTAAGCTTTTATTAGACCGGAAACGCCCCCACCCCTGGCACGGGTGAGTGTATGGAATATTTGTTCGCTGAGCTTGTGGAATGCATTTTTGTGCGCGTCTCGGATGTGACTGCGACGAGTTGTGTGAGGTAAGAGGCCCCGGGTCCGCCCCGCGACTGCGCGAGTGTGCGCATCTGGGCTGCCATTGGTGCAGCCCGCGTCTCAGGAATGTATCTCAACCCTTCAAATAGCCACCACTTGCGTCCTAACAGGCAGTCACTCAGTGCAACAGAACTTGAGAGCATCAATTGGAAAAAAAAATCTTTACTTTTATTGAGCCTCAAGAAAAAGAGACAGGATAAATAATAACAGAAGGACATCTTTTTTTTAAATCCACTCTATTTTTTCAAGGAATCTTCTGTTTTTAAGGTTTGTAAACTTTCTATCATTAATTATGCTTTACAAATGACAAATTTGGGTGTGAAATGAGTATAATATGTGATTTATTCTTGTCTTGATTTTAGCTTTGACTTTAGAAAAAGAGATGATGCTGCGTGGCATCTTTCTATTGTTGATGCTTTGGAGTTGTGAGGGTGCAATGCTGGCAGGTGAGAATGCAGAAAAATGACTTCAAATGAGTTACATCTGCATTTTCCTTTCATAATGAAAATAAAAATGCGTATGTGTCCTTTGTTCCACAGAGACCCGTGATGACAATAGTGTTTATGACATATTTGATCTGGTGCGGGTGGACAAGAGGCACAATGGAGTGACTTTGGTCAAAGGGGCTGACCCGTACAGCCCGGCGTACAAAATTCTGAACGCAGACCTGATCCCCCAGGTCCCTGACAGTTCCTTCAGGGACCTTATCGACTCCATCCAGTTGGAGAGGGGTTTCATCCTCCTGGTCAACCTGAAGCAGTCCAGGAGGAATAGAGGAAGCCTCCTGACCATTGAGAAGAAAGACGGCTCGGGTCCCGTGTTGGAAATCATCTCCAACGGCAAGGCCAACACGTTGGACGTCTTCTACTCCACCGGCAATCACCAGCAGCTGGTGTCCATCGAGGAGGCCCACTTAGCTACAGGACACTGGAGGAACATCACACTCTTCTTCCAGGATGACCGCGTGAAACTCTTGGTAGGCTGCGATGAAATCAATGTGTCCGAGATGGACGAACCCATCCAGAAAGTGCTGTCCCAGGAGCTGGCGGACACCGCCAGGCTCAGGATTGCTAAGGGAGCAACTAGGGACAAATTTATGGTAAGAACTCATTTGAAGTCTCCTCTTCACTGCTGTATATTTGTTTGGAGCATGTCTGTTAAATATTGTATCTTTATTACAGGGGGTGCTTCAGAATGTGAGATTTGTCTTTGGGACATCCCTGGAGACAATTCTGAGAAATAAGGGATGTGAAAATGGAGGTAAGGTTTCAGAGTATATTCTACCGAGTGCGTTAGAGAATTGGGTTTACTGTTTTTCCAGTTTAGTAGCACGCTGTATTTTTTTTTTTCCTCTTCCCAGGGACAGTCCTATAATTAGCTTATGTCCCAAATGATGATCGTGAAGTAATAATAAAAACAGAAGGCAATAGAAAATAATATTATGAAATTTACTGCAGTACAGGGCACAGAAATAAATGGTATAACTATTTCTTGATGTACAAAACAATATTATTGATCCATTGCATTGTGTTCTCACCTGCAGCTGCTTTGACTGACGTCATGACTCTGGAAAACACAATGAATGGCTCCAGCCCTGCCATTAGGACCGATTACACTGGCCACAAAACCAAAGGTGAGACCTTCTCCAATACTTGGTGGATTTTGTGTCATTTCAATGCCCTACCTTTTACTTAATATACCTATCATGAGCTGTCTCTTCACTGGACATCATTTGAAATCAGTTGAAAACATTGCCGATTTCACATGTCGGTGATAATAGATTTTTAATAATGTACTTTGTATTTAACTATGCAAACATCTTGTGAGTCGTCTCTGTGAAAATAAGATACAGTATAGTCAGTCGTTTTGGAGGTAAGGTCATTATTAAGTGGGGTTCTCTCCACTCCAGATCTCCAGTCGTTCTGTGGCCTCTCCTGCGAGGACATCGCAGGCCTGTTCAAGGAGCTGCGAGGACTCGGCGTGGTGGTGAAGCATGTGACCAACGAGCTGCGTAAAGTGGTAAGCACTGCAGAACCGCTCCTTGTCTGTTAGCATCCAAGTTAGCGCATTCCCAGTGCCACTTGTCACTGCTGTGGCAGCCTGTGGCCAAGTTCCTAATGAGAGCCATGTGAATACACAACTATGTTGCTTCTATTTGTATTGCTTCACTAGAATCAGGCTGTGTCTTAATCATTATGTCGGATGGTGATTCATTTGTGCTGGAACTTTGGCAAAGTGAAAGTTTTCCATCCTTGGTCCCCAGCTTGCACCCCTCCCCTCACTCCCCTCACTCACTCTATTCCTGTTTTTTCCCGCAGTCTGAGGTCAGCGCCAAGATTCAAGATCAGATCAAGAACCACAGCAGTGTTTGCATCCACAATGGGATTGTGCACAACGACCGAGACGAGTGGACCGTGGATGACTGCACCGAGTGTACCTGCCAGGTAAGTGAAGAAACAGTTGTGTTTCCTACTGTGGGTGCCAACACAATGTGAACAGCTTAGTGAGGCAACAGAGCAGATTTCATTGAAACAAACAAAAGAAAAGCATGGGGACATTTTCTCTGCATGGATGCCAGTTCTGATTTTTGTCAACAAAGCAGGAGTTGTTAATGTCCTGCTTACAACCATGATGTTGTAAAAAAAGCAATAAAATTGACGCCTGAAATGCAGCCCATTATTCTTGTACTAATCTGACTGTCTCTCCAATTAGAACTCTGCCACTGTGTGTCGAAAAATCTCCTGCCCTCTGATTCCCTGCACAAATGGTACCGTGCCAGAGGGAGAGTGCTGCCCCCGATGTGGAAATCGTAAGTTTTTCTTTGTTCAAATACAGTAATGTGAGAGCCTCAACTTATGGGTTTTAAGTACAAATCAATATAATTTCAGTTCATTCCAGAGTGGAAAAGTGATTTGATATAGGTAAAATTAGTTACTAACTTGGTCATGGAATGAATTCAACTCATAAGTCAAGGCACCACTCAACTTGTTTAATTCTTGTCTACTTTGTGCCAAAATGTCATGTTTTTCAACCACCTCCCCTCTTATAGCAAGTGACTCTGCTGAGGACGACTGGTCCCCCTGGTCTCAGTGGACCCGCTGTTCGGTGACTTGTGGTCGGGGCATCCAACAGCGTGGACGCTCTTGCGATCGTATCAATAGCAACTGTGAGGGCACCTCAGTCCAAACCCGTGACTGCTTCCCTCAAGAATGTGACAAACGCTGTAAGTAAGACTTGATTTAAATTATATCTACTCAAGCGATAAAGGATGAGAAATGAATTGTGTATCTGCCACTCGCAGTCAAGCAGGATGGAGGGTGGAGCCATTGGTCTCCCTGGTCTTCATGCTCTGTGACCTGCGGGGAGGGGGTCATCACTCGTATACGCCTCTGCAACTCTCCAACACCCCAGATGGGTGGCATGGACTGCCAGGGCGAGGGACGCCAAACTGAAATCTGCCAAAAGTCACCTTGTCCCAGTAAGCTACATTTTATAATCACAAATACTTCCAGACTATGGAAGAACAAACTGATTGTTGTAATTTGCCAAACTTTCAGTCGATGGAGGTTGGGGACCTTGGTCACCATGGGACACATGCACTGTTACATGTAATGGAGGCATCCAGAACCGCAAACGTCTCTGTTCTGACCCTGTTCCCAAATACGGTGGAAAGGACTGTGTTGGTGACGCCACCATGTCTCAAGTGTGCAACAAACAGGACTGTCCCATTGGTAAGCACATACAATTATCTCTGAATTATTTAGAAATTACATTTGCATTACACAACACCAAACAATTTTCCTCTGCAGATGGTTGCCTCTCCAACCCATGCTTCCCTGGCTCCAAGTGTATCAGCTTCCCCGATGGCTCGTTCAAGTGTGGCAAATGTCCGCTCGGCTACAAAGGAGACGGCATCACCTGCAAAGACATTGATGAGTGCAAGGAGGTCCCCGATGCTTGCCACACACACAATGGAGTCCATCGCTGTGAGAACACAGAGCCAGGTTACAACTGCCAGCCATGCCCTGCTCGTTACTCTGGTCCACAGCCCTTTGGACGGGGAGTGGAGCAGGCAACTGCGAAAAAACAGGTTTGAATTGTTACTTAGTGCTTGTTCTTGATCAGAAACTAGCTGTTTCTGTGTTATTAAGTTCCTGAGATGTTTTGCTTTCAGGTTTGCAAACCACGTAATCCATGCCAGGATGGGAGCCACAACTGCAACAAAAACGCCAACTGCATTTACTTGGGTGTCTTCTCCGATTCGATGTTCCGCTGTGAATGCAAGCCAGGGTATGCTGGTAATGGCCACATTTGCGGAGAAGATACTGACCTGGATGGTTGGCCCAACTCTGACTTGTTATGTGTGGCGAATGCTACCTACCACTGCAAGAAGGTAACCTCAAACTACTACACAAATCCAAAAGGCCACAAATGCATGATAAAACCATTAAATCTAACTGCTTATGTTCTTTTTCTTTTTTTCTATACAGGATAACTGCCCCAACCTTCCCAATTCTGGTCAGGAAGATCATGACAAGGATGGCCGTGGTGATGAATGTGACCACGATGATGACAATGATGGTATCCCTGATGATAGGGTGAGTAATCCCAACAGTGTATTTTATTGGTTTAACACCATGCCTTCCCCACAGAGCAGACATAGCTACAAATCAGCTTTATGCACACCAATAGAAATGCTTAATTTCCCCTTTGTGTGTTTTCTTGTTTAAGTAAAAAACATTAACTATATAATATCATATATTTCAATAATTAAATTACATTCTTGGTATTTCCTTAGGACAACTGCCCGAGAGTGTACAACCCCTCCCAGTATGATGCAGACAGGGATGATATCGGTGACAGTTGCGACAACTGTATTTTTGAGTCAAACACTGACCAGACCGACACTGACAATAATGGGGAGGGTGATGCCTGCGCAGTGGATATTGATGGTGACGGTAAGTGACCATTTACAAAGTACAATCCCAACAGTGGTTTTATGTTTCAGATCTTCCAAGGATCTTAAAAAACATTAGCTTGGTCCCTTAGACTAATACAATTATGTGCTTCAACTCAACAGGCATTCTGAATGAGAATGACAACTGCGTATATGTTTACAATGTGGACCAGAGAGATACAGATCGGGACGGGGTGGGAGACCACTGCGATAACTGCCCTCTCGAGCATAACCCAGATCAGGTAAGGTCAGATCTCGGCTTACTCCTTTACATTATTCATCTCACAGCATGGACCAATTGCGTGCTGTGAAAAAATGTCAAGGATGTGTCTGGAACCATGGAGGCAGTAAATTTACTTTAAAGAAAGAGAGGAATGCGTCAGCCTCATCCAACTTTGAATCAAATGTAATTTGAGGAATGCAGTTCTTGCTTGCATGCTAGAACACAAGGGATTGTCTTTAAATTGTGCCAAGAGAATCATTTCTCATACTAAAGAATAAGAGTCTCCCAGTGATCAGGCCATAAAACTAAAAATTCCTTTTTCCAACAGACTGACTCAGACTCGGATCTCGTGGGAGACAAGTGTGACAACAACCAGGACATTGACGAGGATGGTCACCAGAACAATTTGGACAATTGCCCTTACATACCAAATGCCAACCAGGCAGACCATGACAAGGATGGCAAGGGTGACGCCTGTGACCATGATGACGACAATGACGGTATTCCCGATGACAAGGACAATTGCAGGCTGGCCTTTAACCCCGATCAGTTGGACTCTGATGGTGAGTCACTCTTTCAATCAATCCTCTCACTTTATCATGTACAGTATTTATAATATCTGTGCCTCATGACACATGTTTCGTTTTAGGTGATGGCCGAGGCGATGTGTGCAAAGATGATTTCGACCAAGACAACGTCCTGGATATTTATGACGTTTGCCCAGAGAACTTTGCCATCAGTGAAACTGACTTCCGTCGTTTCCAGATGGTTCCCCTTGATCCTAAAGGCACTTCCCAGATTGATCCCAACTGGGTGGTCAGACATCAAGGCAAGGAGCTGGTACAGACTGTCAACTGCGACCCAGGCATTGCCGTTGGTACGAAACCACATATCCACATGCCTCTTTAGAGATTTACTTAGAACCCATGTAGGACTTGGCGAAACCTAAACCATCTCTTCTTCCAACAAGGTTTTGACGAGTTCAGTGCTGTCGACTTCAGCGGAACATTCTTCGTCAACACAGACCGAGACGATGACTACGCTGGTTTCGTGTTTGGCTACCAGTCAAGTTCTCGATTCTACACAGTCATGTGGAAGCAGATCACACAGACCTACTGGTCTCACACTCCCACGTGGGCACAAGGCCGCTCAGGCCTGTCCATCAAAGTGGTGAACTCCACCACTGGCCCTGGTGAGCACCTGAGGAACGCACTGTGGCACACTGGAGACACACCGGGACAGGTGAGCACTCAGTTTGATATGACTCAAAGAGTCCTCTTGGTTAAAGATTTGAAGTCATTTTAACATTTACCGTATATTGATTTATACAGGTACGTACTCTGTGGCACGACCCTAAGAACAATGGCTGGAAGGACTTCACCGCCTACAGATGGCACCTGATCCATAGACCAAAGACTGGACTTATTAGGTAAGTTTTAAACACGAAGAAAGAAATCCTGACATCTTTGTTATTTGAAATGATCTCACATGATTGCTCTTTGGTTTTTAGAGTTGTGATGTACGAGGGCAAGAGAATCATGGCCGACTCTGGAAACATCTTTGACAAGACCTATGCTGGGGGGCGACTAGGGTTGTACGTCTTCTCTCAGGAGATGGTTTACTTCTCTGACCTTAAATATGAATGTAGAGGTAAGATTTCAAATGCATATACAGTACATTAGTTTTGGTCTTTGTAAAACAATCAGAGACTCATCTGTCTGTTTTCAATTTCTTTTAGATGCATAATGCAATTAAGACACATCCTGGCAGAAGGACGTCTCCCAATTTGATGATACAATCCAGGCAATGCACGTTGGAGGAATGATGAGCAAGAGTGGTAGCGTGAGGTAACGTGACCTCAGGACTTGAAAGCTAAATGAAAGTTCAATGATATATCTGCACCAAATTCATATTGCGAGCGCAGCTCTGCTCAGAAGAATTTGGCCCCTGCCTTTGCATCCAAAGGGGCGGCCACATTTATTGCTTTGCACACCTGAACTTTGTTGGCATTTTCTCTGTGGAGGAAGGATCAAAGGGAAATTCCTTCTTTTCATTTTCTTTTCATCCTTGAGCATTAATGTACATCTGCTGTGGACTCTAACATACTCAATTTGAAGAAAGCAGTAGGAGAACTTTCTCTGGCTGGGGGAATATTCCCTCTCGAAGGAGCCATTGAGGGACCATGGATAGTTTGTAATGACTGTTATGAGATAAGATTCTATTCTGAGTGTGGTTTGAATGAATATGCATGTGTATTAGCAAACAAAAAGTCAAAGAAAAAAGGGCTATTTTTTCACCATCCCATTAAGTCACCCTTCCAAACCTACTTATTAAAGGTCTTCTACATAGGAATGGCCAAACAGGAGAACTTCTCAGGTTAAGAGCACAAAAAGGAGAGCACAGGGCCCAAAGCAGGTATACTCTGCAATGCTTTGGAACTATGATTTTTGGCAAATAATATGTAGTGTACCGATTTATCTTTTATGAAACTATTAAGGGGATTCAAAAGAAGGGAAGGGCATAATTATTAATTCATCATTAAGAATTCACTTGATTGTGTGCTAATGAATTGTAGCTTGAAGTACCGGTAACTGAGGCAACACGGAGTAGTGCACTAATGCAACCAGCAGAGGTACTGTTCAAGTTCCAATTACTTGGCTGTCTGAATGAGTGAAATCAGATATGGGAAGCTGAGCCACATCCACGATATACCAACTCCTCCAGGCAGCACTATTCTGCTCAGTATCGTAACACGAGTTCAGAATTTTACCTTTAAAAATATGTATATGTCCACACTCCATTGAATGTCCATCCATTGTAGAAAATGAGGCAGTCTACTTTCAAACATAATTACATCTGTCAAAAGTTTGACAAAAGGGTAACAATATCACCTTTTTTGTAATTTTATTTTTTTTAGCTAAAATCTTGCCCTTCCAATGAATCAATTAGACTCCGGACCATGTATGCGTGTGCACAACATGCATGACTGGTGTGCCTGAAATTGTGTGAATATTTCTGACAAAGGGAAAACAAAAGGATATCCTTTAAGTACAATTATTACCTCATGAATGGTTTTTGAATTGAGGCCATAAACAGACAAACAAAGCATTTTTCTTAGAACAAATTTAATGGCTTCAATTTGCTTTTGGTATTTTTTTATTTTTTTTTATTTTTCAAGACTGTACTAACAGTCATGTGCTGTATATAAGATATTTTTCTAGGGGAGAAAAAAAAGCCCAAACAGGAAAAAATAAGGAAATGTTGTCTTGACTATGTTTTGCTATGTGTATTTGCCAGTGCCTTTGTTTTGATAAATTATTATGTTAAAGTTATGTCATTTGTGTAGATATATGCTATTTAAATAATTTATCTTGAAGCGTAGCCTCGTGGAAACGCTTCTGTCTGTATAAACTCATTTGCACACTGATATGAGGATGTCTTTTTATTTTGATGACGCTTTTCCATAAACATTTGTACCATAGTTTTTACCAAAAAATGCTGTTTATACTTGTACTTGTTATTTTGTTATATGTCAAGAGAAAAATAAACACTTCCGGAAAGAAGTATCTCTTGTCACTTGTGGTCTTTACAGTATTTCAGGGGCAGTATTTCAGTTGAAAAGTCAGATGGATAGTTCAAGGCCCTGGATGTTATATTTACTTTGATTGAGATCTCGTCCTTACAAAAGCAAAAGGGAGTCGAGTAATGCTGCGTCAAGCAACTGGAATCCATTAGTTGGGTCTGCTGATGGTTCAGAGAAAGGGAGTATCCTTGGGAGTCAACAGCAGGAAAACTCACCATGAAATATAACCCTCTTAAACAGCACATTCATACAGATATGATTACACATCACATAGGCATCTCTTTAAACCTTCGAGCGCTGCATGTGAACAGCAGACTTTGAGGAATTTAGCACACCGGAGAGACAAATTCACTCACTTTAGTGATGTCAATTTGACTTTCTGCTGAGCATTGTCACTGGATGGAATGTGCTTTAAAATAGTTTTTCTTAGAAAATGCCTTAATTTATTATTCTTATCTATACAGCTAAGACAAAGCTTATCTATACAGCTAAGACAAAGCGTCGGCATGGGTAAGGACGGATTTCCTCAGTCTGTAGGTGGATCAGAACAGTGACAGCAGCCTGTCACTGAAGTTGCTCTTCTGCCCGGAAATGTTGGTATGCCGTGGATGCTCTGGATTGTCCATGATGGACAAAGATGTGTTCAGTGTCCTTTCTGACACAGATGTCACTCTGCCCACAACACACCTTGCATCTCAGAAACGTGGTCCCTGCCTAACAGAGACTGAAAGAGGTTGAAGGCACTGGAGAAGTCTAGAAATGTAGTCCTTAGAGTACCGCTGTCTCCGTCCTAGTAAGAAAGATGTCGGAGGAGTAATATGCACACTACAGTGGGTCAAAGGCATAATGGAAATGCAGTCTGAGGTGGTGTACGGCTCCTCTTGTCCAAAGCCAGCTGGGTTCCAGGTCCAGTTTACCCCAGACTGTCACTAGGACAAGCACTATAGAAAATGGATGGTTGAAATAACTTTTGCCAAACGTTACACATCAACAGGAGGTCAAGTTGTGTACAGTAGGTATAGTGCAGTGGAAGGTCTGGCCAAAGAACCCAGACAGTCTAAGAATGCAGCGTGTCTCTTTACATAGAGACATTAACACTGACTCATTCTTGCCATTTTTAGCTCACCACTCTGTATCCTGCGCACCAAATATGCTTGATCTCTTCCTTCCCTTTGCATCACTAATCATTTGCGAAACTAAGAAAATCTTATCTGCTGAATAGTCCGAACAAGTGTTTACTTTATGCGTGTGTTTAGGTTCCTGGATAATGTTGCGAGATTATATCTTCTAGAGAGGCTCTCACCAGGGTCCGACCTCGTAGGCTCCACCTGGCTGACATGTTTCAGTTCACAGGAATGTGAGATTATTCCTACTGTCGGCACGGGGTCACAATGTGAGGTGAAGAGTGAGATGAACGAGGCTATAGGTGTCAGCCAGGTGCAGAGTTGCTACTTGCACCGGGCGAGCACAAGCAAACAGAAACTGTCAATTGAGCTAAAAATATCGCTCAAGCAAACATGAGGGCGAACACTCAAAACTATCCACTTTCTTTGTCCCCCGAAAAAATGAAGAATATGAACGTGGAGAGGGGTCACATAGTGACAATCAGACCCTGGCAGTTGATCACCTGCAGATGCAGGAATGAAAAAAAATGTATTGCATTTAAATTGTTGGTTTGACTAACAGTCCTATAGAGAGACCATCAACCAATTTTACGTCCTATTAACACTTAATGCACACCAGTGAGCACCAATCAGGGAAACAGAATTACTAACTTTTACCTTCTGATGTGTTTTTTTGTTGTTGTTTCTGTTTCGGTTTTTTTCAATTAAAATGTCCATATACTAAACCACAAGTGTATTTATCTACATTATATTTGCCAAATAATAAATGCTCTGTACCATCTGCTGGATCTGACGGGGCATGAACCACTCTGCATACAGTGCACAGTCACCACTAATAGACACATACGCACAGTGTTGTATATTCCAGAGAAAAGTGATCTTGGGTTTGCGGAATACATTTCAGGATGAAACTAAAATATACTGAGATCTTATTTTGACCTTCTCTGAACTTCTGTAAACCCATGTCAAAAACTATTCAATGTTTCAGTACTTTTTGCACAACTAGGAGGAACTTAAGGGCAAAATTTACAACAGGTTTGATCTACAAGTAGACCAATACATTTCCTGAATCAAATGGACTTGATATTTTAACACTCCTCTTCATCATGCTGTTGACATCATAAGAATAAAGTGACACCTCACAATTGATGAAAAGTACCTAACCATTGCGATGCTTCGAACTGACGTTATATGGAAGTGGCCACTGAGTTTAGTGTCATTTGCAGAGATTTAGAGAGACTAGAACAGTCACAGAAATGCATAGAATTGGACTTCCTTGAAAAAATGTTCATGGATCAGTCACTTGTTGTGAATTTTGCTGTTCGGCTCCGTATAAGAGAACATTAAGTAGTGCAAAGGGTACTGAAACAGTGATTGACGATGCATTCAAAAGTTTAAGTCAAATTGACGTCCTTCAAGTTGTACAAAAAGTCTTCAAACAACTCAAGAGTAGACAAGGTCAAATTAGATTACAGCCTCATCCTGAAATTTCTCCTGAAAACTAAATATCCCTTTATTTTTGTAAGCAGTCTGTGATACTTTGCAGCAGGTTAATGCAAGGGGCTTGCTTACTCATGCCACATATATTTTTTAAATTGTGAGAACTTATCTAATGAAAGCATGGAGGAACTTTAGATGGAATGTTTGTTAAATGCAGCAGCTTCAAGCATATACGTATGACATCTTATTCATAACTCTTTACATTCAAAAAGACTTGCCATACCCAGGAGGACTGTGAATCACTCAAGTTTATACCAGTTCAAATGACATATCATGACAGTGAAATGAGTACACTCCGCACCATCTCTCTGCTACACTTGCTTCCTACTCTGGAGGTCAGGAAGCGTGATGTCAACGATGGCGCGTGGTTTGACGGACATCTTGACAGCAGGGCCTAACGTGGATGAGGTCCATGTTTGTGTCAAGGTTCTGGCTCCGTCTCTGTCAGCTCACAACCATCCAGCAGGCAAAGTAACTGCTCCTCGCTGAGGCCCTCTGGCTCACTCTTTGCACAGACACAAATATAGAGTATGTTAAATATGGAGCCTTATGAGTTTCACACAAGCCAGACTTTTACAAGCACTCTGACACATACTGTGAACCACCAGCAGTCAAATAATACATTTTACACGCCTGTTCTAGCTTATAACAAGAGTAGACACTACGCATTTTCCATCTTATTTAAGCATCCTCACTCAATGTGCTCCCTCGACAAACATTCTTTACCGGGCATGTGCTCAGCTTTTGAATAATCACCACAAACTGTTCCTTGATGTTGGATGACCCGGGCTAACAGCACTAGTTTATTTATCATAATAATGTATGGCAGCGAAGTGGATGTTCCTTTTTCATAATCCAAGGAAAACACACTCCAATTGATGTAAGCCTTGTTAGCTCTTGGATTTATTTGAACTGAAATATTTGACTCCACACAAGCAGGCCTCTGACTATGCACGTGAGTTTGCTTCAGGCCTGCCGCACACCGAGCGATGCGGCCGAACGTGACTGAACTGTACAATCATGAACAAATTACAGTAGGTGTCAGACACCTGTACACCCAGTGACTGACCCTTGCATACATCAACATACATCAACTCAATGCAATGGAAAATCTGCGACCCCTGGTATTTTTATCGGGAAATGATATTTGAAGGCACCACATATACTAGACTGTTATCTTTATACTGAACCGCAAACAGCATGGTGTGATTGTCAAAGGTGATTATTTGAGAGGCTGTTGGCAATTCATTGGCCGCACCTGTGGTGTTACGGTGACAACAAATTTCTGACAAATTTCGAATCATAGTAAAGCTACTTGCCGCCAGTCAGCCACTCCTGACTACTAGTTGCCGAACCCTGCACAGTGCGCGCCAGTTCAAATGCTTTCAGCCGCATCACACGGCGTGCGGCGGGCTTTAGTTTGTTCAACTCAGTTATGAGGACATGAGTTAGGACTTTAGTTAGCGAGTTAGAGTTGTTAATTACTGTAGTTTGTGATTCACTTAATGTAGTGAGTTTGTTCATTAGTTATTTTGTTTGTTTGCAGGTTTAAAGTGAAAGTCAACCCAAAAATATTTTTTTCAAGAATATGTTCTATGCTGTCCCAGTGGTTGAAACAAGGTAATATGATCTATAAGAAATCTGAGTTAAGCAGCAAAATCCACCTGTTTGTAGACCCTCGGGGCTCAGATAACGACCAATCACGGCTCACCTGTTTTCTGAAACTGAGCTATGATTGGTCGTTATCTGATCCCTGAGCAGTTGTGATGTCACGTTCAGTCGACAGAGGTGACAAAATGGCCGCCCCCAGAGATGGCTAAAAACAGTTCGATTTTGTTGCTTAACTCATATCGTATCAGAAAGGGCATTCAGAAGAAGTGGTGAGCAAAATTCATTAATTTTCAAACTGTACATAGTATCACAGTGATTAAAAAAATATTAAATACCCCATAATGGGGAAAAAAAACTATTTTCATTTTTTGGGCCTACTATATGCTACTATTTTAATGTTGGTCATGATGCTGGTACTTGGAGAGCAAAGTAATTTTGGAGGTGTAAAATGTTTTTGGATTGGTGTAACTCACCCGTGCAGATGTTTTCAACGCCACCCAACTGAAGCAAAACAAAACAAAACAAAAAAATCGCATTCCTGTGTCTCATCTATCCTAACAAGCTGAAGCTAATACTCTTCATCGATCATGTGCACGCTGCCCCTGAGCGGACCACCCTGGGAAAGGTTGAACAGTTTTCACTTGTTGATAGACATCTCCACCAGAGCATCCTGCCCCTTGCTCTGAATACTCCACAATGTAATGACAGCCTTCACTGGAGACATGGCCTGTGTTAGTCACTTATGACCCCCTCAATTACCCAGACACTGTATATCATTTTCTCCACACGCACGAGTCCACAGGCACCGGGGGACGCATTCCAGTCTTGATGACCCCCCACCGCCCTCAAGGCACTGCCACGTTTTTGTCTTTTGACACGCAAGGTGCACTGTGGACTTGACCTTCAACGCTCTCAAAGGTAAAAGGGCTACTGTATGTTTGCGCTTGTATATAAACATCCTTATTTTCATTCTTTCCAATATGTATTTTATATTCACTACAGACAAATGACAGTAAAAAGCAAATAAGAGAGAAAAGACTATTGTTATCAGTTTAAGTAGTTGGTGCCCCACCATTGTATTAAATAAATAAATAAAAACTTGCAGCCTTGTAGCTCTTTGGTTACACATGACTTCAATTAATAATTGATGTTTCAAGTTGACCCATTTGAAACTTGAGACTAGCAAATATGACTTTAATCGGCACACAGACATAAAAAAAGCAGTGGTCAATTGGATATACAGTATGTCAGTATTTTCACTCTCTGTGAATAAAGCAATAAAAGTGTCCCACTGACCTGGCATGAAATTCTTTTTAACAGCGCCAGTCGTCCTGGCAATGAAGAAGGACTCAAAGTTTAAGGAGCGGTTAGATGAGACTGTTTTAAATAGAAAAGTCTGTAGTTGTGGCTGTCCCGTTAGATGACAGCAATGCTTTAGGTGTCTACACAACAATAACCTAGTAAAACCTGCTTAGTATGTATAATGATCCCTGATCACATGGATCTACAAAAAACGATGAAAAACTATAGGCGTATGCATGCTCAACCAGTTACTTCCCATGTCCTCACTTTGAAGGCCCTTCGTCAGCAACTTGCATAGTACGTCATATATGAATGAAGACTTTGATAAGCAATGCTACGCCACTGTATGTAGTAACGACGCAGTAAATCAACACATTGAGGCAGACGTACGATGATAACCACTAGATCACCGTGCTGCCCGTGGTAAAATGTTTTATTTTCATTAAGCCCTAAATGGTTGCGCTTTCACTAAATAAATGACCAACATGACACTGCTTTTATCAGTTTTAATTAGTTTTGTTAAAGTCCCCTTAGACCTGTAATCTGAAACCTATTAAAAAAGGATGACATGCGCATTTGTGTTGTGTGTTGAGGTGCGAGTATGTCACAACCAAAACAACAATTTAGCAGGTTGGAGTGAGGAACAATGGAACAAATGATAAACACCAGCGTCCAGATTGGTGTAGGGGGCAATACCAGAGAGCTAAAAGGCGAGTATATCAATTTACCTGTCGATCGACAGTCACCCTCATCTCTGGTGACAATATTTGGGTAGTGAGCAAAAGGACTAGCGGATGTTCCTCCAAAAGGTGGTTGGCCACTTTAGTCAGTTTGATGTAATGCCTTCTGGACACACCCCTGGTGATGAGTTGTGGGCATGCAGGTGGGGAAAAAAAGCCTCGTCCCACAAGGCAATAAGTCACTTCTGCTTTTAACAAAAACTCAGCCAAGTGGGACATTGCTGCAACAGCGTACACTTTAAATGCTGAATGTTTGCAGATTACCTTGATACCCAACATTTTGTGCAGTTTATGCAGGGCAATGACCCAGAAAACAGGTGGATATATCCTGCTTGGAGAGGTAGTAAAAAAGGTCTCTGGCCTGGGCGTGCCTCATGATCACATCGGTTGAACTTGGAGGTGCCTAGAGGGAAGTCTGTGCATTTCCTGCTCAGACAGCTGTCCCATGACCTGAGATAAGTGGAAGAAAATCCATAGATGGATGGGGTCACATTACTTATACAGTGGTGCCTTGAGATACAAGTTGAAGTCATTCTGTGACCATGCGCGTTACTGAGCTTGGCGTCGTTTAAAACGGGTGTTTTGCGCCGTTGTGGGCATAAACACGGCTGACTTGATTCGTCGCCAATCGAAGTGTTTCCTCTCATTTCCTTAAAAATCGGAGCGGCAGACGGACACTATCCTTGACATGGTGGACGGAGAAACTGATTTGGTGGAGTCCATGCAGGAGGTCAAAGCATGCAAAGTACATTAAGGAACTGCAAGTAGACCTCCACAGGCGAATTGAAGGTGAATCTTCAATCAAATTCATCAAAATCATGTTACACTACCTGCGTCAATAATTGGACGTGGTTCCAGCAGGCATGAAGTTTAGTTTGCTTTCAGCCACCAACCAAAGTGTCAAGCGCGCCAAATGCATGTCAAAGGAAACACCCTCACTAATCCGGAACGACCAGATTGGTGTGGCGAGATGAACCAAATTACCAAACAAGCAAATCAAGGCTTGTGTCGGCATGAAAATCAGCAAATGCCGTGTTTAGACTAGTGGGGCAGCATCGAACATATTGTAAAGAATTTGGGGGGTTGACTTCCACTTATAAGGTCCATAACTAACACACAGATACTACAATCTGAAATTCTAATATTCGTTATGCTTGCAATTTTTTAAATTGTTTTCGGATATGTTTACAATGTGTTTACAAATGTATTTTAATTAGTATAAATGTTTGTGTTTTTCTGATATCGGAGATTTTCATTTTTTTCCCATTTTTACTAGATGACTGACACATAAGGACCCTAAATTTCCGACGGAGATGAAAAAAGAGGACTCAGGAAAGATTTTTTTTTCGCTGTTGTGACTATAAAAGAAGTTGACCTCTTCTCCCCGTTCCTACATATTACTAAAAAGGCCAAGGCTGTTTGTAGCGTCTGTCTCTTGTCTACAGAGCCGGATAATTTTAGAAAAGCCTTTTCAACATCTCTCAATCCAGGACTTAAAAGTCTGCACTTTCAATTCCGACCACAAGAGAGAAAGAGGCTGTGGCACGTGTTGAAGTTTCCAGAGAAAACACTACATGTATGTTCTTCCGGGCAACACCCTTCTTCCACTGAAGTCATCGCAAAAACAGGAACAGTGATGTTGAGTCTAAAAAGCTGCACAAGGAGACAGAAGATTACAGCAGCAGAAGATAACATTGTTGTGGTCTTTATGTCGCATTGCCCCAATTCTCCAAGCATCCCAACAATGTTCCCTTTTGAGCTTTTTCCCTACCACCTGCTATCCAGAACCAGAACCAGCGGGCCCTGTTGTTTTGTGTCCAACAGCGAGACACAAACCATATGACCAGAAACTGTCTGTGTATTTGGCGCTCATGCATGAAGTCATTTGTCTTCCCGCCTCCTCTGATGGTGAGAAACTATTTTGTTTTCTGTCGACAAAAGAATAGAAGGTGATCTTACGGGATCAAGATAACCGGTGTCATTTTGACGGAGGTACGTCAAAGGCACCGTAGTTTAGCCCGCCAGTGAGCCACCCCGCAAACGGACCGCTCAATGTTGAGCTCCTGTACACACATAGGACGGCTTTACACAAATTGCGAGCAGCTCGGCTTTCAAGGTCACTGACTCGAGTCAAATAAGTAAACTTAATGGTCCAACACACCCTTGGGGCCACTTGCACTCCGAGCACAGGGCAATATTCAATCCATGTGCTCCCCTCTACACATGTGGAATTTCTTACATTGAAGGCCAACAATGCTTTCTTCATTAGCAAATCCATGATATCATCCACGATGGGAAGTATGTCAATTGTCAAGATGGTATGATTGGTCTTGGGTACCGCATTTTCTGTAGAAGTGCAGTTATTGAAAAGGGGCTCAGACACCTTGTCCTCACTTTACCTCAGCATGTGAGCCATATTTCACCGCAGGAACGATCCTTTTGTAAAAATTGGCTTTCCATGCTTGACAAAAACGCACATCGTTTTTTTTTTTTTTACTGCTCTACATGTGCTGCAGTCTTTGCTTTGGTTCAAAACAGAGACTGATAGAATACCTTGCAACCATCACAATCCACTGGGTTAGGCTATCCCCAGGACTCTTGTTGTGTCAGCCAAATAACTGTCAAACATATTTTACTGATATTTAGCATTTTTCTACATAAAGTGTCCATTTTTAGGTCAGTAGTCAGCACCATTTTTCTCCTCTGAAAGAAGACGTGCAATATTGACGATTGAGTTAGTAACTAAGGCAAAGCAACTATTACAGCGAAGGCCACCATTTGAACGTGTTATAAGATGTGTTTTAGTTGATTAGATTACAATTCGTTTTGTTTCATGGTGTGTCTTGTATTTTTGTGTTCCATGTTTCCACCTGTTCTCGTCAGCACGGTCCCTTGTGTCAACCATTCAGCCCCCTAAGCGACGCGTGTCTTGTCCAGATGTTCCTCGTTGTCTCGTCAGTTTACTTGTATTTAGTGCCCTGGATACAGCCTGTTTGTTGGTTTGTTGTTTTTGCTTCTATCCCTGTCAATAGTCGTGTACCCATGCCCTGTTATGTTCCCAGTTGTTGTTTATTTTAAATCTTGTTTTTCTGACATTTGTTAATTTGAAAATAAATTCTCTTTTCAGATTACTCATTCTTTTGCTCTTCTTCTTGCCCCTCAACTTCCTCGCACTTGGGACCACTTTTATCATGTTCCAAAAACAGCATTTTGTAACAGAACAGATACAGTATAGCGTGCAAATTATTACACCAATACATCTCTGAAAGTGATGATCAAAACTGTTTTGTTATCTGTATGGAGGCAGATTTTCACATGGATCTCTTTTTTTGTATTGAATCTCTTTAGATTGTGGTGTTCAACTTAATATTGTGACTTGTTGGTTCATATCTAAATACAGTCATACTCTATTTGTATTGTACCGTCTGAATTATGGAAGCAAAGCGCCATGATTTTGGCTGATAACAGAATCAGTGCAAACAACGGCAGTATGATTGATGATGTTAGACTAATTACGAGCAAGGCCCTCTTTTGGAACCGTCCCACCTTACTGTAAATGGGATTGTTCTTCCTTTTTCCAGTTGATCTAGGAGCACAGCCAAATAAAGTTGCAGGAAAACCTCCTAAGGTCAGTCTTTGGAAACTCCTTGGAAATCTCCTCTTTCTGGAATTGTTTGCTTTTTTTGTTTGGTTAACTTTATTTTGAGGGGAATATGTTCTCAGTGACAACAATCCAAGACACACCAAATCATGTTTTTCTTCCTGGAAAGGAAATCAAATAACATTGCTCATATGTGATAAACCGTTATATACGATAATGTGCGAAACTAGCACCAGTAATGTTTTTGTTTCAATTACCATTTTCACTGGAGTTACTTAGAGTAAAAGTGTAAATACTATCACAGTTCCTGCGATTTAGGCAATCAAAATGTATATATATATATATATATATATATATATAAATATATAAATAAATTTGATTTGACTTGACTTGATGTATGTATGTATTATGTATATACAGTATACACACACACACACGCACACACACACACACACACATATACCCACACCTAACTCATCCAAGCTGGTTTTTAAGGAACTTGCTTTGTGTACTGTGATACATAAAAAGGCCTTCCTCAAATGATCCCCATGTGAAGTTAGAAGAATTGTCCAAAATGTCTTGATGATATGAAGCAGAAACCCTGAATGAAGAAGTACAGTTTGTCTCGATATTTTTTGTGTTGATATTATTTTTGTGAGAAAGACTTGGAGCAACACTGTGGCCTAGTGGTCAGTTTGCCCTGCGGATGGCCCCTCGCCCAACGTAATCGGCTCCAACTCCGAGTTCATTACAAGGACAAGCGCTACAGAAATGAATGGATGGATTGAAAGACTTCAATGTCAGAATATGGTTTCCTCTCTCCAATCCAAAAGGGGACATACCATTGGAGTTTAGGGTGTCAGTCAATTCACATTTCAGCACTCACTTATGGTCACAAGTGTTGGCTGGTGACTGCAAGAATATAGCTGAAGATCCTACAGTACTAAGAGCTTCTTCCGTGACGTGGATGCTCTGCCTTCGCACAATAGTGTGGAAGAGTCCTGGAGTTCCACATTTTAAAATGTGCATTGATGCATAATGTAACCAGGACCAAATCCAAGTAAATGTAGGTCAAACATTTTTCATATCCGCATCAATCATAAACCACTGGTGTTAAAAGCAACTCATCAAACGTAGACTTTAAGATTGCTTTCATACAAAAAGGCCGACAGCTGAATTCACTTGTTTTTCATTACAGGGCAGCCTTTCTTTAAAGGGGAAATCAACCCAAACACATTGTTTTCAAGAATATGTTCACAGCAGGCCCACTGCTTGAAACACGGCATTCTGATTAATATTGCGTTTGAGGAATGTATTAAGAAGGGGCGGAGCCATGGCTGTGTCATGTTTGGTCTGTGTTTTTTGTTGTTGCTTTTTTTATGGTTTTGTGTTCTGTGTCTGTCTCGTCAGTGATTATTGTGTCCACCTGTTTGCATTTCACTCCCTAGTGTTAGCCAATCAGCTCCCTCCTACCTCGTGTGTTTTGGCCAGGTGTTTCTTGTTGTCTCGTCAGTATGCTTGTATTTAAGTTGCTAGTTTTTGCTCAGTCCTTGTTGGGTCATTGTCAATGTCTATGTAAATGCTGTCCCAGTCCATCTGTGCCTTAGTGGTATTCTAGTTGGTATGATTATGTTGTGTCTCGTTCGTGTCAAGCTTTACTTCCCCACTCACGCCGAGCCCTTCTTCCCCGCCCACGCTGAGCTTTGCCATCCCAGTCAAGTCCTGCCACACTAGCACGATCAAGTTCAGCCACACTACTCCGGTCTCTGTCACAGCACAATAAACTCACCTGAATGTGCCCGCTGTCTCGCGCTGTTGCTCTTTGGTCCTTCACACCACTTCTCGGTAACTGACCCTGACAGATTGATAGAATGCCCACCCAGTGAGATTCATGAAAAAATACATACTTTTTTGTAAATTGTTGTTAGATTATTTTTTAATTTGTGTTTCGTTGTTTTTTGTTTTTTATGTTATTGAATATTAAGAATGGCATGATTGTGGTTGTCTCAGGAAGATCCAAACTTCATATTATTCAGTTTGTCATTTTATTTGAATATACGGATTGTGCTTAGTGAGGGAAACATTCAGGCCCACCCATTAGCCACGTTCTGGCTCCGCCCCTGGTGTTAAGCAGCAAAATCCACCCGTTTTTAGCCATCTAAGGGGGCGACCATTTTGTCGCTTCTGTCGACTGAAAATTACATCACAACTGCTCAGACCTCAGGTAACGACCAAATCACAGCTCAACGACAGAAGTGACAAAATGGCCGCCCCCAGAGATGGCTAAAAACGGGTGGATTAACTCTTATTCCACAAACGCAATATTTATCAGAATGCCTTGATTCAACTAAGGCATTCGTCTACAGACATACAGACTAATAAAACCAACAACTGGATTAACTTCTAATGCTTAGTCGAATAATACCACAAAACCATGAAAACAATTTAAAAGAATGGTAAATTTTATAGTAACCGTGGGTGTTAATATACTCAACGGCAAAGAATTTCAGGAATTTTTGTGCTAATTTTTGTGAATTTCTGAGATAACACTAGACTAGTTTGGTTGATGAAGAATTGTTACTTTAGTTACAAGGTGTATGACATGTTTAGAGACGTATGCTGTAAAGAATTACAGCACACCTATAATGCATTTGTTAAACTCTGGTTGAAAATAACTTGGTTTGTGGTTCTGTCGCATTCAGATGTTAAGTACACCTTTTGTTTCAAGGGTGACCGGGACAGCACTTGTGAAGTGAGGGCAACTCCATGTATCCAACTGTGGGACCTTTCCGCCCCCTCTCGTGCTATTTTCAAAAAGACTACCAGCAACAAATCGAGTGATTTTTGTGGTGTTATTGGAAACTTGTGGAAATTCTGAGACTCCCCGAGAGTAGGAGATGTACACCCCTCTGGGTCCGGACTGCAGATGAATGGAGATTGCTTAAAGCCACCACTGGTTAATTTAATTTGAATCATTTTTTTTCCATAACACATAGCCTTTGAGTGACTCAAATGGGCTGTTTGTAATTTTTTTGTCCTTTTATCCTCCCATAATGCAGTGCAGTTGGAATCTCTAGTAATTGTTCCCAACTTGTTTCCTAGATGTCACATATGATTGATGCACCTGCTTGAGCAGTGAGGCCGAAGCAGACTAGCACAAGTACTCTTCATAGTAGCAAGTAACCAACCATGAGGCATGTTTGAAGCACTTAAGGATTATGTTGATGTGCCCAGTCTACTCAAAACACCCCTTTGTGCAGTAGTTGTCAAAGTCGGCTTGTTCTAGAATTAGTCACAATTATCCACAGCATCGTGTGGCACAATCAACAGAGAGAGACTGGTACAGGTATTTCCAGGTTCTGAAGCTGTTGCCGTACGTAGATATACAGTAGATTAAAGCAGACACACAGACGTGGCGGCCATCTTGGCAGGAGCGACTTTCCGATTAAAGGCAATGCATAGACACACGTGGAGGGGTTGTTAGCAGGGCCGACTGGCCGACTGCCCCATTGGAGGTAATGGAAAGCATAGACATTAGCTTAGCATCGGCGTAGGCCTGCAGCTCAAAAGGAGCACCTACCTATACATAAATATGACTGGTTACTGGAGCGACTTCACCACATGTAGTACTGCACACGTTCAGCCAACATGCTGTTTTTGGTGCAGTATACAGTTGTTGTTGTTTTTTTGTCAAGTGTTTATCTATGGAATCAACGCCATTATCTCCTTCCACGCACCAGGGAAGTAAGTTTGGATACACTTTAAAACCTTTTAAACAAAATTTATTTACAATGATTTCACTATACTGTGCATTTTTAGGCCATGAAAAAAATAAATAATTTAACAGACAATTGGCTCTAACACACGACCCTTCCCCCGAATTAGTACGTTAAAGCGAGGTTCCACTGTACTCCAATACCCCTTTGACCAAATAAAAAGTGAAAATTATTATCTTAATCAAACAGCACATTTTTTAACCACTCCTGTCGTGGATCTTTTAGATTGTGCTCGTCAATTTTGTAAGACAACATGTGAGAACCTTCCCAGAAAAGTTATGTGACATAGAGACCTTGTTACATAATCATACTTTAAGAAATTTGGACTTCAGTAGGACAATGCATCAAACTTGCAGAATAATTTAAGACTTTTCACACATTACAAGATAATAAATTTGAGTTATGGCTGTATTACCAAATCAACTTTACAGCTGTAAAAGATTTGGGTAGAAAATCAGCCCTTCTCCTAACTCCAGAAATAAATTGTCACAAACAGACGAGCCTTGATGCACTAAACCAAACAACTAGTTCAACCTCTAGTGGTGGTATATACACCAAAGTGACACCAAGTTTAAATGCAACAATCTAAAGACACGAGCAGTGAATAGACTGCAGGGTGAAAACGAAAAAGATCATTGAAGCCAGCGTTAGGTTTTAGTTGCATGTCATGATGCCTTGTTTGAAGTCAAGCTGTGACTGCCACGTCAGCGGTTTTATTAGCCCTTACAACTTTTATGTTCATATTAGTCATTCATACATCACGCCAGGAAGCCAGGATGAAACCATGTGTCTGACTATACAATAATATTGGGTGTGTCACTGTGTTGGGGCACATTGCAAGCTACTCAGAGATGCTTTATGGTCAATTGTCAGTAGAGGAAGAAAAGGGGTGATTTGTTGCCCGAGACAAAGGCAAAGTCAAATATGGCTTAATATTCAGGGAACATTTTTAATTGTCTTGATGGTCTTTCACCTTTTGTTTTTAAAGCGTTCCTGTGGTGCTGTCTGTAACTACAGTGTTTGGAGAGAGAGAGTGGCCCTTCTATGGTAGTTGTAACTCTACTGAAGGCAGCTAAAAGCTGACGGAGCTCCAATCGGTTTCCAGGGAACACAGTGAAGCTCGGACATCATGTCTTAACTAAGAATGCCAGGAAGGCACGAAACACTACGTTGCACAAAAGGATGTCAGTGATTCCTCCTTGTCTTTGGATGCTTGCACTGACTAAAGCAAACTTCACAACCAAATAAAATGTTACGACTCTAAGCTTGCTTCAAAATGATAAAAAGGGAACAAGGAAGCAGTGGGCTTGTAGCGACACAAACGCTGCACTGTTTATCATCATCTTCACTGGATATGAACTTTGTGCTTGTTATAATTTGTCATGTATGTGCATGAGGTAAACAAAGAAGGGTGTTCTAATGAGAAACACAGGTGGTGTGTTGATGAAGTGCATTTTTGTGTTGTGAGTGTGTGAGAAAACATGGCCGCTGCCAACTCACTGTCATCTCCTGGTCCTGGCCCAGAAGGTCCAGCTGCCGTTCGATCTCCAGGAGTTGCTTCTCCTGCGTCCTCCTCTCCTTGATGTCCTGCAGGACCTTCTCTCCCGGCTTAGGGTCACCGTAATGCCTCGGGTCAATGTTCGAGGCACGTCCCTGATAGACAACAGACACGCGAGTGATTGTCATGCAGGGCCAACGAGTCGACGAGCATGGGGCCGTATTTGGGCACTGTCCTAGAATCACACTCCCAGCTGATGGCTCCCACATTTGGGAGCCCATCCATGTAGCAGTTCATCATCATTAATTTGAGTTGAAAGATTCAAATTGCTTCAAGATTTGTGAAATGCTCATTGTTGTGGCTTTCCACTGCTTAGCAAAGAATCACATCAGGTACTCAAACAAGAAGCATACCATGGCCACAACCTCACATAAATTACACTTGTGCTCTTGGTTGACTAGGACGTGAAAGGCTAATAGCACACGTCTGGCCCTATTTTCGTAGACAGGTGCATGTGCGCTCGGCGTAAAAAACTGCAGAGGCAAGTGTTGTTTAACGTGTTTGGGAATTTGCCAGACCAAGCTACGGCATTGTGGCAGACTGAAGGCGCTTCCTATTACCCTCACTGGTGCTCCTCACAATTTGGTGATAGAAATTGGACTACAATTCAGACCAGGTTAAAACAGGTCTAAGTTGTGGTGCATGTGGTGTAACGTGATTTTGGTGGATTTGATACAGGCGCGGGCAGACAGATTTTGTGTTAGGCTAATATGTGCCGTGGATATCATCATATTTCATTCCAAAATATGACATCAGCATGGTTTGAACCGTCTGAATCATTGAAGAAATCAATCCATCGAATACATTATTATTATTGTTATTATTATTAATAATATTTGTATTATGTTCCTTATAAACATACTTTGCGCTCACCAATCTCCTGCACGGACTCCAGAGAGTCTGTGATGCTTCCGCTATGGAAACCACACACCTCTGCTGCTGAATCAAGTTGGCTGTGTTCAGTCCCACAATGGTGTAACCACCCATTTCTAACTGCGTCCGTCTGTGAAAAGGCCAAACGAAAGAAAACTCCATCCATGCATGGAGTAAGACTACATTTTGTGCTAGACTTGCACATGATACACCAAAACGACGTTCACCGACAGTGACTGACGCTTACCCTCTGTGGCGTCCGGCTGGCTGTCGGCACGTCACGCTGGCAAAGCACACCACAACTATAGACAGCGACGCTGACCATTAAAGTACCTTCTGCGCATGCATAAGATGTAATCCCCTTGCATACCATAAGCGGCGGTAGTCACCATTTCTCATGGTTAGAAAACTCCAACCGGAAAGATGTTGGCCGGGGGCTGATTATAACAACGTAAACAATGCATTAGGCTCTATTCTTCGCTCATGATGAACTCCCATGCAAAGTAAACCATCACGTTCTTTTGACACGGTATTGTGAAATACTTACATTGTCAACCCTCGCTCTTGTACTTGTAAGAAGATTAAGGCAGCGGAGGCGTGCTCACTGTTTTTCCACCTTTGTCACTTCACGTTGGTGCTCCGCGCGCTAATTTGCTAGCTAACAGCCAAACAGAGTGACCAAATGTCACGACTGGCGACGCCAATTCAACAAACGTAAACGCCCCCAAGACGCTTACAGACGGGTTACGACACTACGACGGTGGCCACTACACTAATCAGACGGCACTTAAAGATGCAACGACGCTTAACGACCTCCGACGTCGGTTTGGTGTATCAGGGCCTTTAGACTCAGGAGACTTTCTGCAGACAGCTGCTGGGAGAAAGGTTTGATTTTGAGGAAATAATAAACATTAACTGCATTGTGACAAGCACGTCCGCCTCACAGTTCAGAGGTCGTGGGTTTTCTCCGGGAACTTCGGTTTCCTCCCACATTCCAAAAACATGCTTGGTAGGTTGATTGGATACTCTGAATTGCCCCTTAGGTGTGATTGTGAGTGCGGATGTTTGTTTGTCTCTGTGTGCCCTGCGATTGGCTGGCAACCAATTCAGGGTGTCCCCTGCCTACTGCCCAAAGACAGCTGGGATAGGCTCCAGCACGCCCGCGACCCTTGTGAGGAGAAGCGGTATAGATAATGGATGGATGGATGGATGCATTGTGACAAATGCATAGACTATAGAATTAACCACTGATCCGCCGATTTCACGTAATGTAAAGGGTAAAGCCGTCAAGCTTTCGAAACCAACATAGTTCTTTCATTCTTCTTCAACATTCTTTGCACTCTATGGAGAAGTATTAGCAAATTCGGGGAAAAATGATATTTCAGATAAAGGCGCGGACAGGGGTGTGCAGTACGCCTTTGAGGTTATGTGGACTGAATAAAGACTGAGACTAACCCATACAGAGGATAATATTTGGGAGCAACTCTGGTTGCAAGTTCTACGGATGGTAATTTTGCCACCTGCTAGTATTGTGACATTTGCATTTTGGAATAAATCATGAAAAAAAAAGATTGATTACCGGTAGTTGATTTTTGATGGATTCAATTGACTATGTGGACAAACACAGTTTTAGCAGGAATTTGCATTTATCTGAGTTTGTGGGTTTTGGACACGGAACAAAAAAATAAATCTCTGGATTAGACGTGTCATTTTTGCTGGTGCCCAATGCGCATCATTTAACCATAATAATCCTTTTTATGAGTATTTCCAAAACATCTACTAAATCCAGAAGGGTTTGGCATGAGAGGAAGCATCCAAGGTTTGAACGTCGCTCAGGAACAAAGCGATACGAATATCGGCATTGGTTGCTGGGAGGGAGTTTTAGGCAGCTTGCCGCTTTATGCGGTTTAGAGAATTCAAGCTTCTAAACATTTCAACATAGAACCCAAATGAATTAGGACTTGGAAAATAAAACAAACTGAAGAATAATCTGTTGTCTGCTGACAAGAAGAGAGTGCTCCTCGCTGGAGGAGAATGTTAGCAAGGAATTGGAACGAAATCTTGTAGAATGGATTTATTCCATGTGGGACGAACAATGGAGTAGTGTCTTGAAGATTTGACCTTCAGCCAAATACAAATAGAATAGAATATCCACACACTTCCTATGTTATTACTGCATAATATTACTTTAACAGATGATCATTTATTGATAGGAGTAGATTATACATCTTTTTGTCCCATTATAAAAATGCATTGCAACAAATAAAGAAGTAAGTCTGTTGTAGAGAAAAAATATCGACTCAGTTACTAATCATCAATTTAAAGTGTTTCAAAAGATAACAAATTCCATTTGCAGTTTGGTTAAATTATCCTAAAGATCTATCAACTCCAACTATCCCAATAGGCCCTGATGAATTGATTAATTAGTTAGTGATGCTCATGTTAATCAGCTAATACTGAAATGTATGAGAAATAATTTTGTTTATAGCTCAACGTGTCATGGTGTCAATGTGTCTCTGGCTCCTGACTGAATTAGTCATGGGTCAATTTAGAAATGGAGACTAGTCAGCAAATGACTTGTGGTTGGATGATTGTTTGGACCGCTATAAATATATATCCTATAAAAGCAATGACCGGGTCAAAAATGATAGGGTCAGGCAAAGAGGAAGCTGTCAACCGCAGGGTTGTAGTGGACTGCCTGTCAAGTGCAATTTGTTGAATTCTCCAATTTAGTTTTTTTCAGTCTGGCACACACCTGAAGTTGAAATGTATGGATTTTGCTTAAAATGTCAACATCTCAATCGGTACTTACATACAGCTGAATAATCGTTCATTAATTGTGAATGTTAACGATAGGTTTATTGATTCTACTACAGTATTATGTTCTGAGTTGAGTTTAGCTTGAACGGTAGACTGAGAATTATTACCGTGTATTATGACGACAAAACTAAATACCTTCATACAATATGTGGAAGCGGGGGGAGGGATATCCTACCAGTACAACTTCAAAGTAAATGTAAAACTATAATATACTGAGCCCTGACTTACAGTAGCTATCTCTCATCCCCTCATCTCTGTTGGTGGAACTAATGACAGCTTCTATCTAAGGCTTATTTAAAGTGGTCTTTACTGGAGCTCTCTTGTTCATCAAGACGACAAAATCCAGCACCACCACAGGTCAGACCCCTGTCATGAAAATATAGTGTTCCAACCAGGAAGAAAAAAAAAAAACTAAATTCAAGTCTGTTTTTACCACCATTCTCACACCACTAAATGCTTGTTTCTAAAAAAGTGAAAAAATAAAAAATATATAAAATCTTTGGTAGTTTATTTGCTTTGGAAAAGACAGTGAACCCACTAGAACTTCATGAACTTTGGCTGCAACGCTGAGCACCGAAATGATTCCGCCATGTGTGCCACTTTGTATTATGACGGATTATTTGTGTATTAATAAATATACACCGTTACATTATAATTTAAATTTGGTTCATATTAATGCCATGTATTATATTTCCTCAAATAGTGGCCTAGTGCTCTTATTAGAAGACGTGCCTCCGTTAGTCGCTGGTTGTATAAATAAATGCCACTCTCGAGAGACATTGGGAATGTAGACACACTACCACATGAAATCTTGGTTAAAACGAAACATCCATCCATTTTCTATACCACTTATCAAGTTCAGGATTGCAGGGAGCTGAAGACAATGCTCACTGACTTTGGGTGAAATGCAAACTACACTATAGATGTGTCACTAGCACATTTACCATACTTTGTATTACGTAAACAAAATATCAAGCAAATAGAAGCATTAGCGTTGAATTCACAAGAACCATCTATTTGTCCGCCCTTTTTTTTATTAATACCACTTCTTTATAAATAAATAAATGAATATTAAATATTTGATCAAGTATTAGTAGTAGTAGTAGCAATCTAAGTTAGAAAAAACAAAATGCACAATTGTATTGTATTACGGGCTGGTTTGAAAGACTGCACAAAAAGAACAAGTGACTGGGACAATATGACACGCAGATGCCGTCATGCAGAACTGAGGGGTCATGGGGTGGTGTTTGCTTGGATAAGTTGAGGAACAATCTCCAGATTGTGACCTAATTGAACACTTGTGGGACTATTTGGAAAAAGTATTGGGACAAATCTTTGTACTACCCCATCAAAACACCAAAATGACGGAATATCTTTCGAAAAAATGTCTTTTATCATTGCAGCCGTGTTCCATGGACTTGTCAGGATGCACTGAGGCTGCTCTGGCAACACATGGTGGTCCAGAACTTCCTGACACATGTTGTTTTCCTTACATTTGTCACTCATTTGTAATTTATTTTAAATCTCTCTAGTCTTTAACCTGTCTGTTGTTTTGCTTTGAAAGAAATAATAAACGCATGTTTACATTCGTTGTCAAGGCACTGGCAAATCTGAATAGATTAGTCTGTGCAGTTGTTCCAGCTAAATGTAGTAATGAATCACTTGTTGAAGCAAATATCAAATTTTGACCATAACAAATTCCAGAGGTTGTTAGCATATGCCACAGCATTTGTTCTTCTTTAAAAAGCTTCTTGACACGCTTCGCCGGTATTCTCACCACCAACATTATCTGGGTCACCAGACTTTTGGGAAGTATGAAAAACATGTCAAAAACTATTATATTTTTTCAATAAAAGTGTGTCAAACTATTGAAGAAACATCAGACAAATGATCTGGGTTTTGGGCTGCTGAACCCCTAAAGTTGATTTAAATTGCCCTCTTGGAAGAAGCAAATTTTAGAGGCTCCAACTAGTCCTCGACTGCAAGATGGATGTCAGTATAAATAGAACGGGATCTATCATGCTGGATGTGACACCTCCAGAGGATATGTATGCACATTACCACATAGCTCATTTTACTTCCCCAGAATATGAGGGAACAGAGATGACTTGCCAGCCATTATAAAGCATGACCAGATGAACAGGGTCAGTGTGCTACTTGAACGCGTTTCAGAAGATTAAGCAAGCCTATTTCACACTTGTGATCAATTGTAGCAGCGCAGCATGTTCCACCCAGTTGTCACTGCGACACCAAGATAAACAGATGCAATGGCTAAATGATGTACCATTGCACAAGACAAAAATGGTGATGATTATTCCAAGGATTCTTTTTTTAAGATAACAAGGCTTTTTTACTAACGCCAAGCCCAAATTGTGGTCAGTGCGGGTTACACTGTCCTGCAGGTGGTAGTAATGCACATAATTAGATTTTCAATACAGTGTTCCTCACTTTCTTATACGTTCCATCATCCCCCGCGATATGTGAATTTCCACGAAGAAGAGGTTCACGTTTGTTTGTTTTTACTCCTCTATTAAGCCATCCTAACCCCCCGCCCCCCACACACACACACAGACACGGTTCCCACTCTTCTAAACACTAGTTACACTTACTGAATGTAACTTTTAAAATACAAACTGAAGAATAAATCTGTAAATTCTTAAAAGCCAGCTGCTCCTCCACTTCCATACTTCTGGTGGAAGTTCTTCTTCCTCTTCTTCCATTTACAGTAAAAGAAAAAGAACGGTAGCCATGGCAACTAGCCCCCGGCCTCCACAAAAAGGATCCAAAAGCCGCATTAATGTGTTATTTCATGTTTATAGACTCACATCAAAATAAATGTTCTTGTGGAAAATTGTAATTATTTCCATAATCCTATTAAAAGACAAACACACAAACATTAACACACACACTAAGCAGTTCTTGAATGCCACATTTCCATTTGACCTATATTTGTATCGTGTCAACCATTAGCTCTATTTTAAAGTGACACTGGGCTATAATGTGCGCCCCTTCTTCTGTGGTACACGCTCGCCAAAAACAACTGTTGCATTCAAAACAAGAGTGGGGAACACGCTTGGGACCACCCACTATTTGGGTCATGTGTCTTTGGGCGTTTGGTGTTTAAGAGTGTTTCTGTAGGGAGAAGAGGGTGAGATGACCTTGTTTACAAATATGAAATACTCATAAAGGGCATCATAATCAATAGTCAAATATTTATCACATGTTCTGTCTTGTGAACATTTGATTCATGATTTGGGACCTGGCGCATATGGGGCAGGGTTCAATGCCCCGTCTGATGGCAGTGTTACTTTTTCTAACCCTAAACCCTAACCCTATATGACATTCAAATAATGTTTTTCTCAACGGTCTATTGGGGCAGCTATGAGCCTTTTGAAGTTTTTCAGCAGAATGGTGATTTGGGTGGTCAGCACTGCCTTTCTATGTGGCGTTCACATGCTCACCACATGCCTCGCATGGCTTTTCTCCAGGTGCTCTGGTTTCTCCCCACGAGTAAAAAAAAATGTAAGGTTCACTTCCAGGCTTCATCAGCCAAGGTGCTGACGCAGGTCTGCAAAGTGACTTGAAACCTGTTAGCGGTTAGCTTAGCTTCCATGGTGTAACTCAGCATAAAGAGTGGAAACTGCTAACAATTAAGTTGTCTTTAAGGATGAAACTCAGCATTAAGACTGGAAAACTGTTAGCAGTTAGCATAACATTGTCTTAAACCAGAAGTACTGGAAAAGTATGCATGTATGACACCTAAGTTTAAAAAGGTGAAAACGAGTTGAGTTAAATGTATAAAACACATTTCTCTGTACACTTTTACATCTGCCTTTCAACAAGTGGCCACTCAAGCGCCACAACCCGGAGACAGAATGAGAGCGATTCTGCTAATCTACTTTGCTGTGCTTGCTAGACAATTTAAAATGAACCACAAATGATTTGTTGTTTGTAAGATTTATAATATTTCCATTGGAAGAGAAATTGGAGATTTAAAAAAAAAAACGCACCAGACAGCAAAAGAGAGTAGGCTACTGTAGTTTTCCTGTATGAAATCTACTTTACCATTGTTTCATATGCAAGCAAAATTGTACGGTTGGGCTCCCGAGTTTGATACCCATAAATACTGCACAGTTCCAAAGATGTTGACATTCCCACTTTCTATCGCAAGATTTATCAGGGTATTTTCACTACGCTAATGTTAATTGCTTGGTCTCAACATATTAAGACCACTAATTGAAAAACTCTCTAGAATGGCGCATGTTGCCTTTGGCGAAGCGTAACAAGTTTGTGTTCCAGCTTGGCTGAGTCACCCAACCATGGCTGGTGTTGTTCAGAACAGTATGCTCTAACGATGGGCTTCTACTTTTCTGGTTGCCTGCAGATGGTGCAGTCAAGACTCTGCATGTGCCACGTGGACTCAGGCCACCAGCCAAAGCTTGTCCACATGTTTTGGCTTGCCACAAGCACACCCTGTGAGAGCTCTTCGGAAGCGATGGCTGAGACTCTTGACTGTGCTCTCTCTTTCTCATTTCTTTTCTCACAGACATTTCTGCAGGATAAACCTGTAACCGCCAAGTTCTGAGGTACTGGGACACAGCTGTGTACTATATAATGTGAATAGATTTGCAAGAAAATGTTCAATCACGAACAAAATCTCCAAAATGTATGTGTCTTGGAAAAAGGCAAGGCCAAACTCATATCAGCGTAGCCATTTGACTACTCTCTCCCAACATCCAAAACACCTTTCGTATTTGACACGAATAACTTCAGATCAAGGCTCCTCTTACTTGTAAATTGCTGATAGCTGAACATTCCTGAAGTATTAGGAGCTATTCATTTGTGGGTCGTCTGGACTTTTTTTTTTTTTTTTCGAGAAGTGAGGGTGGTCCGGAGAAATCTCTTTGGAAAAGATTAAAACCTTGTGATGCATCCCACATCCACAAATGTGATACCACACAAACACCACTTTGGCTGTTTTCTGTATTTGCTAAAAAAATGAAAAGGATATTGAGAGGTATGATCCTTTAGTTGGTTTTAATTTGAACTTTTCAGGTGGACAAACTCACAATGGCCCTCAAGGCCCCTATTCTTGTTGGATCGTAGAAAATCTTCACTGAGTTGCTAAATACCTTTGCAGAATTTCTTCCAGTATTTGAGGATTTATGTCTGCAGTGGATGAAGATGATTGCACATGAAGGAGTTTGTTGATTCACTACCAAGACAGTGTTCGCTCGTAACTCTGCAAGAATCTGCTGCCAGTAACAAGATATGGACTTCTTGTGGAGGATCTAGCATTGAAATATATGGTAACCGATGAATACTATCATTGTATAACTTGGTTAAACTATGTATGTTACATTAAACTATGAGTCAGCTTTATATTACATTAAAAACAATGGAACCTCTGAAGTTGAAAGACTCTGAGATCCTGCATTTTGGAATTTGAACAACATTTCTGGGGAAAATATGCTGCTAAGTTACACAGAACTTCACAGCTTACATGAATGTTGTTAAGATAGACTTCAGCTTGAATCGTGGGATATAGGTTCAGCAAGAATCAAAGAATTAAAGCAGCACTGGGCAAAAATTCAACCTTATTAATTTTTTTTTCACAACTCTTTTGATTAACTATTGACTTAGAAGTAGTTGAATGGGACTTGTGTCATGCCCTGGGGGGTGTTCAGTATCATTTTTACTGGCACTAACCAACTTTGAGGAGAATGGGAGCAACCCTGGCACACACAAAAAAAATACAAATGTCCTGAATTGCTTTACGACATACTCACTTCCTCCTTTCGTTATAAGGACAGAAGTCAATTCGAACGTCTACGTGCTATTATTGGTGTCATGGCAGAAGCCCCAAAGCTAACAAAAAAACAAAAGTATTGTTCAAACAAAATTAGATTCATTACCTTATCGCTATTCATCTTTCTAACAGCCACTGGAAATAGAAATGTAATTCAGTCCAACTTGCAGGCCAGCGAGAGCTCAGGTTTTTCACGACACTACGCGCTGGCGCGTAAGGGAAGTCGTCACCTCTTATGTTTGTGCTCTGCTGAGTGGTTATTAAGAAGAAAAATGTAATTATCTGGAAGCCATTTATTTTTAAGGCAAATGTTTTAGTTTAGTAGTTTGGGGTATGTTTATAATTGATTCTATTAACATAGGTAATCATAAAATAAATTCAGGGGTGACTTCAATATTTGTGCTTTTTCGCTGTTCGTGGCTGTAAAATGTTTACTATAAAATGAATAAGGAGTGTTCATCCTCAAATTAGCTCATTATGAATAAGCCTTTAGTGACCAGTGTTGAAAAAAATGTGACCCCCGATCTAAAAGTTGTTTCAAAAGCTATACCCAATTTCATCAGTATCACTTAGCTCACATAAAGTAATCACAAAGTTTTCCAACGAGTGACAAAGACATGAGAGCATTTGAACAGATCTTCAGAACAGCCAATGTTGAATATCAAGTGCATCTGGAGAGAATCTATGTCCAAGTGTCTTTTGCACTTCCAGTGCACTTCCGCTGACACATGCTGTGAACAGTCAAGAACAATACCACATTTTAATTGCAAAGAAGCTTTGCCCTTATGCAAATAAAATTTTCCTCTAATGGTTTTGAGATGAGTGGCTGTGCCTGCACATAAAAATCTGCTGTCGATACCAACAAATTCGGGGAACAAGACATTTGCTGATAATTCTCATGGCACTAATTTGACAGTTCACACAGTGTCCACATTTGCTATTAAAAGTATTTTTTTGTAACACAGTGAAAAAAAGATTATTTACTTCGCAATACGATTAAGAGAAAATTCTCTTATATTCTGAACTAGATAATCCTTAAAATCCTGCTTGAGTGTTATTATCTAACAAGAGAATCATCTCCATTTTTTTATTGTATTTGATAAGAACGTTCATCAACATTTATTCTATTTCAACCGTAGGCTATCTATAGTCACATCGTCAGGATGTAAAGGATCACTCGTGTCTCTCTCCAGCCACATCTCTGATGGATCCTTCCTCAGTTGACGCTGCCAGCAGTGTTACTGCAACTGGCAAGTGCGTGTGGCTCTTGGTGTTCTCGGCTATTCAGCACTCCAAACAGTCATGATAGATTAAACGTTTTAATGTGTTTTTAAGATTATGAATTAAGATTAAAACAATAACAATTGCTTTAAATTGAAGAAAAATTTACGAGAAGGCAGTTGCCTGTCTTTGCCTGATGGTATGGTATGATAGTCTCCACCCATGACCCTGATGAGGACAAGCTTTATAGAAAGTGGATGGTTGGGTATACAATAATTTTTTTTTGTAGAACAATTTACAATGTAGTTTAATCTATTTTAACCAACACTTCATACACAGTGATGTAAAACAAAAGCACATCTGCATTGAGATGAAGTTCTAACAGAACGTTTTGGTCGTGGTATTAATTACATGATGAGCCCAAAATAGTTGACCACTTTATGTTGGCCGAAAGCATCATTCATGACGAAAACTTGTTTCAAATTGCCTGTGGTAAAAGACATAAGTGCTTATGACCAACCACATGATGTGACCTCACTGCCTTTCATCAGAATACAGCTAACCAACAATAAACAAACAGCTGGTGACCCTGTGAAGAAAAAACAATCTGATGCAATCAAAGGTACTTAAAGCGGAAGTCAACCCCAAGATATTTTTTTCAAGAATATGTTCCCAGCAGGCCCAATAGTTGAAACATGACATTCTTATTAATTTTGCATTTGTGGAATATAAGTTAAGCAGCAAAATGCACTCGTTTTTAGCCATCTCTGGGGGCGGCCATTTTGTCTTGATGCCGTGATTGGTCATTCTGAGCAGTTGTGATGTCATTTTCAGTCGACACAAGACAAAATGGCTGCCCCCAAAAATAGCTAAAAACGAGTGCATTTAGCTGCTTATCTTATATTCCACAAACACAAAATTAATCAGAATGCCGTGTTTCAACTAGTGGGCCTGCTGGCAACAGATTCTTGAAAAAAATATGTTTGGGTTGACTTCCACTTTAAAATTATTGGAATTACCGTAGTGGCTTTATTAATTATCACTGTAGGCACATTTTAAAAAAGATACGTTTATGAACATGCCCTAATGAAAAGAGCCTATATTTATCAGGGGTAATTTGTAAGCATTAGAGCTTTTCTTGTTGAACTTTAGAAGGGTGGGTGCTGAAGCCATAAACATGTTTCTAGTGAGATGAATTCAGAGCAATCGCAAAAGTAAAGTGAAAGTAATGAATACAAAAAAGAGCAATGATGTTCTATACAGTCAATGACTGGAGACTTCCCACTCATTTTAAGACGGAACCTTCGTAGGCTGACCAACCACAAATGACGCTAATCAAAACGCTTGGCAAATCACGCAAATTTCGGTGCAAAATGAGTCGCTAGTGGACAGGACACTTGGTAAGCCTTTCCATGTGTCTTAAGATTTGCCAATGAAAGAGAAAACCTTGTTCCCTCTCTGGAGCTGGTCCTCCGCCTCAACCTCAAGCAACCCTGTAATTAGATTCTGATGGGGGGGCTGACGAAACGCTGTGCCAATGTCTGTTGATTCAAGACCTAACAAGCTGGGCTCACCCAGGCAAAACACTGTTTTCTGCTTTGCCAGACAGGCTACATCTACGATGGTGACAGAACAGAACCTGCCAAGTATGAAAGGCTTGAGGCTTGTTACCATTTTTGCTACTTTGAAAAGGCACTTTTCTTTTTTTTGGACAGACTTAAGACAAACAGTTCTTGGAAGAGTCATAGTTTTACGGAGGATCGGTCTTGAATGGTTATCCGAGAAACAACCAGGTCTCTAAGCCGCGTCTTAAGCGTCAATGTAGTTGTGTTACTAGCACAGGTTAAGGCAACAATGGTTAACATGCACCAATTTGTGATGTACTGTAGCTATAATGATTTACAGGTGAGACTGTCCAATGATTGCACAGTGCAGTCAAACTGTGCATGCTAATTTAGCCATTGGAGAGGAAAACCATCTTAACTCAGTGCAGGTCCTTAGACTGGACAAATAGGTATAGGGTTGGAGTTTGTAAAGTCTATTCCAAAACTAATATAGACATATGCCTTAAAGCGGTCAAGTCAACCCAAACATATTTTTCGACTGAAAATGACATCACAATTGCTCACAATGACCAATCACAGCTGACCTGTTTTCTGAATCTGAGCCGTGATTGGTCGTTGTGAGCAGTTGTGATGTCATTTTGGTCGCCCCCAGAGAAGGATGAAAACGAGTGGGTTAACTCTTATTCCATAAAGGCAACATTTATCAGAATGCCCTGTTTCAATTAGTGGACTTGCATAGAACATATTCTTGAAAAAAAAAATTTGCGTTGACTTCCGCTTTAAGCAACAAAATCCACACGTTTTTAGCCATCTCAGGGGGTGGCCACTTTTGTCACTTCTGTCGACTGAAAATGACATTACACACCACCAGGGCTCAGATAACGACCAATAATAGCTCACATTCAGAAAACATGTGAGCCGTGATTGGTCGTTATCTGAGCCCTGAGGGTGTGTGATATCATTTTCAGTCGACAGAATTGACTAAATGGCCACCCCCTGAGATGGCTAAAAATAGGTGGATTTTGCTCATTAAGTCATATATCATATTAATCCTAATGTCTTTTTTTAACTAGTGGCCTGCATATAACATATTCTTGAAAAAAATATGTTTGGGTTGACTTCCACTTTAAACAAATGGAGGACAAGTTCGTCCAAAAAAAGCAATGCCAAATATGTAAAAGCCAGCAATAAGTTTAAGCATGTTGTTGAGGCGAGCACTTCTGCCTCCCAGTCGAGAGATGCATGGTTCGACTATGCACTGAAATATGTCTGTTTGGAGTTTGCATGTTCTCCACTTGTTCATTTGTACTATATATGTACCCTGCGATTGACTGGCAATGTGTGGTCCTGTGATAGGCTCAAATGACCAGCAACCCCAATAAAGACAAGTGAAACAGAAAGCACATAGACAGGAATGAAATACCAGATGATATCAGAATCCAGGCTAGGCATTTGTTGGTCACAAAAAGTCCAGAGATACGAGATACTTTTGAACAATTGTTAAGTGACATTTTTGTCTCATGATGTCAAAATGCGAAAATGATAAGGAGGACCATTTCAAAAGCAGTTCTAATTGAACCAAGAAATGTGATGGTCCATTAACGGATAAAACGCCTGTTGTGAATGTTGCTGTGTGCCTCCTTATTCAAGAACTGCAAGCTGTGCAAAAAGGATTGAAACATTGAACAGATGGATGTTGTTGATGATGTTGGGCATGTACATTCCAAAGATTAGACAATGTCAAATTAAGTCCAACTGTAAAATTTATACTACATTTTAGGGCTTTTCCTGAAATTTCAACTGAAAGTGAAATGTCACTAACTTTTTGTGAATAGCGTATATTGAATTGTTAATATCGTAACCAGTGACGGATTTGGTGAAAAAAAGTTTGTTGTGCCGAAATGCTATTTCGGGACTCAAATGGAACTGCAATACCCAGAAATCTGATTTTCCAATCAAACCCGTCAGACAGAAATCTCCAAGATTGAGTCCACTACTGAGTGGCTGGATTCTAGTTGTTTTTCACACTGTGTGTGTTATGAAGGGATCAGAACATAAAGTCACATATGCAAGTCCTGACTCATACTTCCTGACTCATTCTAATAAGAGCCAGTGATCAGGAGGGACATACGACTTGCTGTTCATTTGATCTCTGTGACAGGACAGGATGAAGTAGTCTGGCACAAACGACTTTGTTTTGCCTTCAAACAACGGTACCATGGAGTGAACAATCACACAAAGACCTGCAGTCTAACTGGTTCTAGTTAGGGAGTGCTGACCAGTGCAAGCTTCTGCGGAGAAAAAGGTTAACCACAAAACAAAGCACATTTGATTTTATGATCACCATTACATTTTACAGCCACAAATGCTGCAGGAATTACTTGCTTTGAACGAGATTTAGTTTGGGGGCGGCGCACCTTTTGATATACTGTAATCTGGCAGAATCCGCCTCCTTTAGGGCACAGGTGTGGTCAGCATCACCTTTTCATACAGTATTTTGAAGAGTCACTTTGTGCTTTGATGTGTTAGTTGTTAGTTAAATACTATTGGAGCATATTAAGTGTGTCATTGTCAATGTTATTAGAAAATACCTGCAATGACCATGTCAGCGCTAATACAGAGCAGATGACAGATGGATGATAGAGAATTTGACTTCCGTGAAATCGTGTGAATCATGCAAGATTAAAGGCAAGGAGAAAAAGTAGGTCATTGAAAGTAACACATCCAGCTGGCCATTAATAACACATTTTTGTACTAGTAGCCAAAGGTTCATCCATTGTACGGGACCCAAACAAGGACTGGATTGTCTTATCTTAAAACACTCAATTCAATATTCAATTATGAGTTTTTCTTGCCGGCTGCAAGATGGATCAGACAATTTATTTTTCCAAAGTGGAGGCATTTAGCGTAATCAGCAAATTGACTTTTTCTTACCCTGACACTGAAATTCTCTGGTCTTGTACTACTTCTTGTCATGCTCACTTAGCTCATCTATATGATCGCATGCACATCGTTTGGCATGATCAACCGCATTTCAGACTTCATTTTTAACAGTTTATTCATCATTTCCACTTCAGAGGATTTTGTACTGGTAAAATTGGGCCAAAAATATCACGTTTTTGAATATGGACCTAGATTTTAGCACTTGGCTTCAAATATTGTAATTTTTCCTGTATGCAACGGTATGATATTCTGGCTCACGTAAGTACACTGTAAAATTATCTGGCTTTATAAAACATAGAATATGTGGAGTGTTTTTGGTTTTTTTCAGTTTTGTTCTAAAACAATGAGCGTGCCATGTGGTGACAACGCAGTGAGAACAAATCCTGAGATAACCCTTAGCTTACGCTTGGAATCACGGCCAAACATACGATCTGCGTCTGGACGTTTGGACTGGAAAGAAACATTTCAGCACTGTTTGATGTGACAGTGACATAAAGATCAGATTGGAAACTCAAGGAAACATGCCATTTTCAAAGGAAAGGCACCACCTTTATGAAAGCCTTAAATTCGCAGCAAAAATACATGATATATGGTGATTAAATAGCTAAAAGATGGGACACAAAATAATAGGGGCTATGGACAGCTAATTTCCGCATTTGGAAAAACAGGATGAAGCACTTTTCTGGTTCAGGTCACCACTGCACAAAGGTGACCTTATCCGATGTTTAGGGTTCGTTTGTGTTTACACACATTATATCACATACGGTATGTGTGAACAAATTATGTGCATCTATTTAACTTTTGTCTGAATTGGCCAGCAATAAAGAAAACAATATTCTGTGTGAGGGGTCAACCCGTCTTGTCATCAGCCCGTAGTTATAGCTGCATACACAGGAAATCTGCCAACCTGTTTTCCAGTTTGATCAAGTGACGTTCCACCTAAGGCCCATTACTAAAATAATTATGACAAATGTGAAATGTCTATCTGATTATCATTTAACTTGTATGATTTTTGTATTGATTTTTTGCAAAGTCCATCCGGATTTTTACAGAGAATGTACACAAATCTACAGGAAGATGGGGGCACTGTATTGGCAAAAGAGGACAATGAAAAGAGAGGCTGGTTGGGGTTGCATTTTGTAGTACAACTCATTGTCTTTCATGGGTTTTGCTTTGCAAAATATAATACAGCTGGCCATGATGGCATTATTTAGGAAGGTCAGAACTAATTTGGTTGAGGCCCATTTGTAGTAAAACACGATGGAAAAGTCATGACTGGGCATGACATGCTGCGATCTACTTATTCTCCTATTACAGACTACTTATTGTCTTTCCTGGGCCTTGCTTTCTGAAATGTACAACAGATGCTCATGATGGGATTATTTCTGATAATCAAGATTGACTGAGTTGAGGGTCGTTTGGAGGCAGACATGGTGGAATAGTCACAACAATGCATGACATCCTGCAATACCGTCACAGAGACAAAGCCGCTACCTCAAATTCTCTCTCTGGTCTAATGTCTTCCTTACAGGCTCCTCTCAAATAGTGATGATTATGTTATTGATTATTGATTATGGTAAAATGAAGGTATCTACTACAATAAATACATGTGTTTTATATTATCTGCTAGCCCTAAAATAATTGCCAGTGTCCTGAACTCAACCTAAAAGAATAGGTTTTTCGCTTACTGAAGACAGAAACTGAAGGTGGATATAGTGAAAGTCTGCCAAACATCTCCAGGGAGGAAACTTGGATTTTGGTCATTTCCATGTGCTCCTGACATTAGGCACAGCATTTCCCACCATGTAATAAAAACAATGATCACATTTAAAATTATGTCATTTTGCTCCCTGTATAAATTGGCTGTAATTCCAAAGTGTTTGTGATTTTTCTCAATCACATATTGGATGATTTATTTCAAATCCAATGTGGTGGCCTATTAGGGCAAAGTCAAAAAGTCTGTCATTGTCCAAATACTGCACCTACTGTATTTGCATCATAGCCTGTACTCCGCTGGTTCTGTAAGTCTTAAGTCTACGTCTATGTCTACGAGGAGTCACTTGTACGTACAAAATACAACATTGCTAATCATGATTGAATAATGCTGAGCCTGATGAAAATTATCAGGGGAAAATGCATAAGAAGCACAAGTGCGTACGTTATGAGGAAACGAAGACGGAAAAGTGATTACCGCAGCATGCACTTTGCCATTTTTCCTAACACCGAAATAGCACTTAGACTCCCCAAAGGTGAATTGGAAAGATTTTACAAGCTGTTGCCATTGATGCCCTGCTGGGTTGAACTTAAGCTTAATGACGTTGCCTCATATCAGCTCTGAATCCTGTTTGTTAGATTAATGAGAGCACTATGAGAATTATTTGTTTTACAGTATAGATGTGGTTCTATTGGAAACATACCTCATTTAAGTGTGTATTGGAGCTTTGCGACGAGGCGAGTTCTAAGGCAGGCTGGAAAAGGCGAAGTTTGGAGTCAATGGCAATCAGCCGCTCCAGGTCGGAGGTCTCCGGGGTGTAACCCTGGCTGGCCGACACCGGCACGGCCCACATGTCCTCCTGGAAGACATCCATCAGTTGAATAAATCATAGACCATCGGGATTGGCCTCCTCTATTTTGTGGCAACGTAAATTGGAAATGCTAAACATTGCATATCTGTAACTTGGCAACAAGGATGAGATAGTTGGTCACGCCTATCCTTACAGCATTGCCAACTGAATGGTCTAATTCAGAATCAACTGTCCCTGGAGAGGGAAAAGGATGGAAGAGTGGTGAGGTAACTGGCGTTCAGTGATGAGACGAGATCTAGATCATGATTGAATAACGCAACTGAGTTCTCTGATCAGTGAGGAAAAATTTATTCACACATGTCAGAATGCATTGTGTATGCACAAAAAGCAAAATATAGTCGTTCGTTGACTTTCACTTTAAACATGTTCAAAGTAACCCAAATTGTGTGAAATAGCTCAACCAAAGGGACCGAGCTAATGCTAGGGTGCATAGCCAGCAATAGTGCAATTAATCAAAATTCAATTACAATTATTACACTCCACGATTACAAAATTGGCATAATTGTAAAAAAAGATTATTAATATGTATTTACATCCAATGCACTGTTTGTTTACACACAAGGAAATCATGCTTGAGTATGTATATTTGCACCTTTTTTTATATTCTAACTAATTTTATAAATGTTGTTTGGAACTTACATAATTATAGTGTTTCAAAGAAATTTGTCATTATATTTTTTTACATTTAAACAGTTTCTTGTTTTGTACCAAAAAAATATGATCTTTTGAATAATTGTGACTTCAATTATTACCAAAATAATTGCGATTAATATTTATTTCATAATCAAGCAGCCCTGGCCAGCACAATAGGTTGACTAAGCATGTTGGGTCAATATGTTGATCCAACAAGGGTAACCCATACTGATGAGTTAAAGCTTCCAAGAAATGGGTTACAAGTTACTTGATTGAAATGTTTGGTAGAGTTTACACTGGATGCCCTCCTAACGCAACCCACCCATTTTTTGGGATTTACCAGTGGCTGGGAATCAGCAAATGCAGTAGAAGGTCTTGCCTAGGGACCCAATTGGATGTTACCATTTGCCTTGACTGGGACCATAGACTACAAATAACGCCGCACTCACGTGGCTGGATTGCAACAGTATGGCTTGAATATCGTGAATTATTTAGTCCAACAAGTGAGATATTCTTAAAATTGTTTTGACTTGCAAAAGGTCTGCGCTTAACTCAGTGTTATCCTCATTGCAGTGTAGTTATAAAGATGAATCTAATGAGATATACATCAATGGAATTGGTGAGTATTATAAATGAGGGTTGAGACTTTGCAGGACTGGTTAACATCCTTTTTTATCGGGCAATATTGTTAGAATAATGCATTTGGTACATATGCTTGTGGGCTTCTTCCCACATTGCAAAGATCCAACTTGGCGTGACACATCTCCAATGATTCCAATGATTATGGTCTGGTAAATGTATTGCCTTAGTTTACCAGATATAAATAACATTCTGAGAACCTCAAAATAGTGTAAAAGGCAAACAGAGCAGGAATGTGGAGTTGATGTGTCCCGTTGGATTCCACGCAGAACTGGAACTCAGTCCTGAAGATGATTCACTGCCAAAGTCTCAGTGACATAAATAATGTTTTTGCTCTGTCATGATCATTCTCAATAGCATGCTTTGCAATAACAGGAAATCTTCCTCGATCCAGTAAAATATGGAAATCTGAGCAACTGCACTCCCGTCAATTTGGTAGCTGCCACTACAATCACTGTGGTATTTGTTCATAAACGTAAACATAATAAATAAAGCATCATGGCATTAGGAAAAATCTGGCGGCCTCCCATGTATGCAAAGTTGCTGGGTTGGCCTCAAAGGAAAAGTATGCGAAAGATAATGCCTCCCAAAAGTGCTATTTGGGAAAAACTAAAAATTGGAGACCAAGATGTAAAGATGGTAGAAACTGTATAGTTCTGCTGTGAGATGTCTACTGCTCAAGTGTCTGCCCTACAGTTTCAGACTTGGAGATGTGATGGCACACCCTCCCTTAAGTGTGCCGACTGCAGCTTACAAAAATGTGTCTACCCATTTATGAGGGATTCAAAATTTCAAAGACGCAGGCAGAATCATTATGAAAATGTGTCATAAAAAGAAGCCGCACGATGTGGCCTCTCATAACTACATCTGGCTCATGTGTGCAGCTTTGGCTAGTGAGGATGGTCTGCCCAGGGGCCTTCTCAGTGGCCAAGCAGACGTCAAAACATGCGTAGCGGTTAGCGTTAGCCCATGTGCTTAGCTGTAAAATGCAGACACGATTGTGACCATGATAAGGGCCCCGATTCAACTATGTGAGTCAGAGTGACTATTTGATAGTGGAAACATATTTTGGTTCCCATAAAATATAAAAATATCTTGCAGAATGTCGATAGCAGACACGGTGAAATGGAATCACCACCTGCTAAGATGCGACTCCAAAGATCTCAGACAGGAGGGAGAAGTTTTAAAGAACTTGCAAAAGTCATATGTTGCCTGTTCTGCGCTCCCATGGCAGCTTACCTCTTTGTCTGCGCCTCTGGCACTCTTCTCTTCCTCTTCATCTATGTCTTGCAAGAGCTCGGCCAGACGCTCTTCCTCTGCCTGTGTCAACAGCACTTGGCCTCCTTTGCCCCTGGCAAGCTAGTGCAGCACACAACGTTGGGAAAGACAACGACCTTGACTGCAGACGAATGTGTATTTGCAAATGAACAAAAACAAGTACTAGCAAAAACACAAATTTAGTGACTTTAACCAGATGTTATTCAAAATCAAAATCGTGCTTGTCTAGGTTTGGAGGGCAACTACCAATCAGATATTTTGACTCGGCTGTTATTTAATACCAACAGAGTGTGTGTGAGAAATTACAATAATCCTATCAAGTTTGAATGTTGACTTTAAATTATAACCGTGGCCATTTTGTGGCAAATGGTTTTCGCTTTGATGGAGAGGCAGATTATGTTGATGGAGGGAAAGGACAGCCATAGTTCCAGACAGAGGGAAAAACTGAAAGAAAATTGGACGGATAGGCAAGCAAAAGACAGTTAGACCGCCAGACAAAAACAAAGGGAGATACAGTCGACCCGAGGTGTCAAAATATCGGCCCGGGGTCATTTGCGGCCCACCGTCCATTTTCACTATATTACTGATAAATCGGCAAAGTGTGGAGCAGATGTTTGTCAGCAATGAAAAATAGTCAAGATTTTTTTTTTAAATCACACATCACACATGTACGAAAATTGAGTTGCACTGTGTAAAATGTTAAGCGTCAAAATGACCCCTTTCGCGGCAGTCTGAAGCCCTGCTGATGAATAAAGATATTTCAGTTTCAGAAGCAAAACTGTTTTCCTTTGCTTTCTGCTTCCTGTGTCAAGGTCTGATTTGAGCATATCACATTAATGATTAATTAAGATCCCCAAGTAAACACTGCTTTAAAAACGGTCATCTTATTACAGATTAGTCTTGTTTTTGTTCTGAATATGACGTTCTGCTCAGGGCAGGAGCGTTCCTATTCTTGTGAGATACAAGGTTGCAGGCCACCACATTATCACCTGTCAAAGAAAGTTCAAAATAAGTTCAAAAAAACGAAATTAACTACAATACATAGCTGCTTGGCTGATTGATTTTAGAGTGTCCAATGAAGTAAAGGGGCCTTTACATCCTTTGATTTTTCTGTATGCGGCCCTCAGATGAAAAAGTTTGGACACCACTGCAGTAGACAAATTGACGGACAGACCAAAATGACAGGTCAACCGGTTGACCGACAAAGACTCAAAGGACAGACAGACAGAAAATCAGACATATCAAATAATGTTCAGTGTCATCAAATGGACTCCAAGTTGTATTCTTTCATTTTACTCAGTGGAGCACTCGCAAATTCAACATGTGTTTTTCCCTCAGCCTCGTCAGTCAAGTCAGATTGAGAAAAACAAACAGTGAAGAGACTTGCTCCAAGTCATGTGAAGATTCCTGGAACTGCCCTTGGCCTCACGTGAACTTTGACATACCTCAATATTTCTCTTGACAAAGTTCTTCTGTCTCTTCCTGCCCTTGGAGGCGTCACCGTGGCTCCCATCATTCAGTTCCTCACAGACAGACTCGGCTCCTTCGCTCAGGTCGTCTGCTCTCTCTTCACCTGTCGGACGAGTATGTACTTTAGATACCACAGGGAAAACAATGGAAAGCTTATGTTCTTACTGTTGGTTGGCAATGTTCCCTTTGTCATATTATTTGTTTATTTTTGACTAGTTCCAAAATGAATTCTATGTACAAAATTCTACCACTCGATGTACAACATATCAAAGTGGCAGATGTGATTTTACAACCCTGCAGTGCTGCAGTCTGCGGAACAGTGTAGGAGAGAAAAGAACTTCAGTAGAGAGTTTACTAAGGTTATTGCGCCATCTATTGTACATTTGTCTCCTTACATGGCAACTTCCATCAGGTAACGGCATAGGTGGCCTGTATCCGTAATAATACACTCCCTTTAGTATGCATAGACTTACTCTGTAACATTTGTTGCAGTCTTATGTCCAGTTCAACATCGGCTATCTCAGTTTGAAACAATGGCTCATTGTCCTCCTTCTCTGGGGAGCCTACGAGAAACAAAACACATTTGGAATGTGACATTTAACATGATTGGTTATTGCTTACCAATCGGTGCTTCCAAAGCCCAAAACAGCCTTGCATTCATGGCTTCATGGCTGCTTTCAGAGCGGTCTTCAGGTAAGGTCTCCTTTGAAAAATACACATATTTATTCAGAGGTGGCTAGTAACGCACATTTACTTTACATGCTACCAGTTACCACACAGAAGAAAAGTTTTTAAAGTGATAAATGAAGATTGGCAGACACAACAGAGGATGTCATGTGCTGTCATTTCAGCCTTCAAGAACTCCACTTCAAAAAACGTGTTGCCATTTTCTATGTAACATTTGCCTGGTTTAACCTATAGTGCTTTTTCACAAGTGTAAACGAAAAAAGTTCATCTGATAAAAATAAAAAATAAAAAAAAACTTTGGCAGTGAGTACACTAGTGGTGTTTTTCTAAATTGACGGGCATCATGAAACCGAGCAACATGCAAATGTTTTTTTTTTTCTTTTACCATCAGTTCTTGCCAGAGTTCAGCTTGGCATTGTTTCCTTTGACGCTTGGCTTCTTTTTCTCTGATCATGCATACAGACAGTAGTTCATCAAGCCTCCTCATCTCCTCAATTGCCCTCTGCAACTTTGGATCTTGCTTCTCTTCATCAGTTGCATTAATATCATATTGATCTAAAAGGGATATGCATATATGCAGTATTATAATCATATACTGTAGCCATAGTGAACCCCCTGCATATTTGCAGTTTAGCATTTACAAATTTGTCTATTTGCTGATATTTTGGGGGGAAGTTTATCCTCTAATTTTCACTGAATAACTCACTTACTCTGTTTGTGCCTTGCGGCATCATATTCAAAAATATTTGAGACAATGTAATTATACTGCCAAAGGTACATGAACAAAGTATTGAGCAAAGACTGAATACGTATGTACATGTGACGCCATAGCTTTTTTTTTTTCTTCATTTTTATACACTTGAAAATTTTTCAAAAAGGAATTTATTGCTTTCATCATAGGGTGGTTTGTGTGCTCGCGTGTATGCGCGTGCAGGGTGCGTGTGTTAGTGTTTTTTGTGTTCGTGTGTGGGTGTTCGCGTGTGTGTAGCATTTTGAGGAAAATAAATGACATTCCATTTTGGGATGATAAAATGTGGAAAAGGTGATTCACTGAATACTTTCCACATGCACTATACATCTCCTGTATAAATAGGGCCATCCATCTATTCTATTCCTTCTTATCCTTTCATTCCCTCACAGCAGATTAGTGGTTGGGAATGCATGCACCCATTATCCAATCCGCTTCATTCGTGTAGAAATGGATGATTGAATGGATGGGTATACTGTCTTTCACCCATTAAAAATACACATTTTCATATATAAGGACACAAATACAAACTTTCTTGTTGTGCATTAAACTGCACATGCCACTCACCTCTTTGTGGGGTCTCAGAATATTCTCTTGATGCAGGCCTGGAGATGCTTTCTGAACCACATTGTATGCTCATTTCCATGATGGCCTATTGGAGTGTTCAGCAAGAAGTAGGTGTTTTTTTTTCTTTTCAATATTGTATGTATTGCAATTATTAATGTGTACTAATGCTAATGCTAATGGTGCCTAACCCAGATATAGTGAGCACAATTAACCTAGAGGTCGAAAAAAGGTTTCACACTAAATTTGCAATTCATTTCGTCTGCTACATCGGATATAACCACGATAATTGTCTCATTAACGACCACAAAGACGTTCTATTCTACTTCACGTCTGTGACGTAAAAACGACGCGTCTCTTTACGCATTTTGTCAAAAATAAGATACAAAAAAACATACCATCATTGCCCCTTGAAGTGAAAGTCATTTATTCGTGAATGCCTTTCCTATATTGTGTGTCTTTTTAAAGAGATCTCGCGGCGAAGTAAAGGCAGCTGTTTGAAGCTGTTGCGTTCGAGTGTTACGTCAAGCGTGTGGTAACTATGGACGCCAAACCTCCCGGATGTTGTAAGTATAGAAATATGTCTTCGTTACTATGGAGGCGGTGCAGGGCTGGAGCCTTCAGCTAGTTAGTGTAGCAAGTGAAAGGCTAGCCTCAGGTTGCTCGCCTCGTTTATATATAATGTTTAAAATTATACACGCTCACAACGGTCCGGAATATTGTTATGAAATGTCTCCGTTGTGAGGAAAGCGAAGGTGGAGTATCTTAGGCTGTGTTGAGTGGGAGGTGTGTATCAGCTACAGTTAGCAATTTTATCGTCTGCATTACGTAGTTTTCTTTAAGCTAGGTAGCTTGTCCTCGACCCGCTTTTGTCATTCTGACGTATTTATAGTAGTACAGTTGACGTCGATATCACCACTGTGGACTTAAGACAAGTAATTTAAATCTAATTTTATGTAGTGTCACAAATCGGTTCTTGGGAGATATGATAGGGTTAGTGCAGGATTAAGATGTGTGTTGACATTGAACAATTAACAAGAACTGTAATTGTGTTATACTACATATGCGAGAGATTGCTTTGTGCGCATAGTTTACGGATGCATTGGAATGAGTCACTGTTATTAATGAGGCGTATGTTTATAGAAAAACGCTATCTTACACTGCGCTCTTGCTGTCTCAGACCTGTCAGTTCCTGTCATCATTATAGCGTCTTTTCACTGGCATCTGGCCAACCTCTGCAGACTACCTGATCTGTCAGTCGTATTGTTTCAGGGTGACTTGAATGCAGGGGAAGATGAGCAATGAAAAGACAGAGGCAACATCACACGCCCGTTGGACTCACGCTTGTTTTGAATGGTCCTTGTTGCTGTCCCTGTTGGTGGTAACCACAGGGCAAGGTTCAGGTAAGGGGATTCTACATGCACTGACAATGTCATCCGCACACTCATTTCGCAGTGTATTTTTGAAGCCCTGAAACGAAAAGCAAGCATTTTCAAATAATGGTCAAGCATCGTAGTTTGTGGGTCAAAATTGGTATTTTGTGCCTCATTAAAGCGGAAGTCAACCCAAACATATTTTTATCAATAATATGTTCCCAGCAGGCCCACTAGTTGAAACATGGAATTCTGATTAATTTTGCATTTGTGGAATATAAATTAAGCAGCAAATACACTTGTTTTTAGCCATCTCTGGCTAGCCGTTGTGTCTTCTGTCGACTGAAAGTGACATCACAACTGCTCACAACGACCAATCACGGCTGACCTGTTTTCTGAATCTGAGTCGTGATTGGTCGTTGTGACTAGTTGTGATGTCATTTTCAGTCGACAGAAGACAAAATAGTCATCCCCATAGATGGCTAAAAACGAGTGGTTTAACACTTATTCCACAAACGCAATATTAATCCGAATGCCCTGTTTCAAGTAGTGGGCTTGCATAGAACATATTCTTGAAAAGAAAATGTTTGTGTTGATTTCATCTTTAATACACATTGAATGCAAAACTGAGAATCAAAGCTGACCAAAAAAGTAGTGACGTGAATTGGGAGGCGTTCTCATCACTTGAAAGAGCTTGTACATAATTGTCAATTACTAATTTTTAACTTGTCACTTATAGGGGCCAAATGGTGACAGCCAAAGCACACAGGAGAGACGATGCTAATATGGAATAGTGAAGAGATTGAGGGATATCTGTAAAAGGAATTATGTCTGGACAGATTGAAACTTTATTGACAATACAAAGGCAGAATGTAGAGTCTGCAAGGGAAAAACTGAAATAATGAGTGTTATCTTGCTGGAAAAACATTTATTTTTGTATGCAGCGCTCTAAGGTACATTAGCAACTCTGACTGCTACTCTGTTAGTCTGTAATTTCTAAAGTTTGCCTTTTTTTTTTTAAACATTTTTAGGTTGTGTCAGACCCGTCATGGTGGAGCATGGCTCGGCTAACGTGCCAAAAACCAATATGGATTATTTCCCCGTGGGGACAGTGCTGGAGTACCATTGTGACCCTGGTTACCTGTTAGATGGACCCAGCATCCTCACCTGCACTGCACTGGGACACTGGTCCTCGGAACCACCACAGTGCATACACAGTGATGGTAAAGTCACTTATTTTTGTCACAACATAAAGCAGGCAACCTGGGCACTCATTAACTAGCGTAGTGCTAATGTTCACAATTAAAACTGGAATTAACAAAAGTTTCTCATTTTCCCCTATTTCAACAGTATGCCAGCCTGTACACTTGCCAAAAAATGGGGGCTACACCTGCCACCCCTCTCCATGTCGCAAACTTTCTCACGGCACTGTGGTTGAATTCTCCTGCGATGAAGGCTACATCCTGAAGGGAGACTATAAATACATTACTTGTCAATATGGGGAGTGGGACAGCCCGGTTCAGATCAGCTGCATCAAAGAGCAAGGTATTTGACATTGGCTATTTCCAGAGCTGGGCACTTGAACCTTTTTTGCCGGTCAGACCCCAGCCCTCCGGCCGCGACCTGGGTACCCTTCCGGCATGGACCCTACGGCCTTATTTATAAAAATTATCGGCCCCAACCCCGTTCCAGAAAAAAAAAAAAGCGCCTGTGATAAACAATAGAAATACTGCATAAAAATCATCACATCTAAAACGAGGCAACAAGGGTATTACAGTATAAAATACTGTAACATCGAAAAATGGATGCGGAAAAGTGGGGGGAATCCCATTTTTACCCGCTAGAGTGTTTTTTTTTTCTAAAACGGCGTCATGAGTAACGGCAAAAAAACCTGTAGTTCACTTGTATATTATAAAAAATGTATTATCTTACTTTTGGCAGTCATTATCACCACCGCTTGTCAAACTTGCGCTGTATCTCTATTTGTTGAAAAATGATTCATTTTTTTTCTGAGCTTCCCCTCTGTTCTCTCTGTTTGTGTCCTTCTCCTCATCCTCCTTCATCTCCTCCTTCTTCTTCTTCATCTCATTCTTCTTCTCCTTCTTCCATTCCTTCTCTTTGTGCAGACCAAACGTGTTTTTTTTTTTTAACCTTTTTAGAGACCGAACGTGCCCAATGCAAGTAAGTCGTACAGCTGGTAGTGGCGCATTTGATGCGTTCTGAGGCAATTTTTGTGGTTTGCCCATTTCATCTCAACCTACTCTGCGAACTTTTGGCCGCCTCGCGAGCACGTCACACGCAAGAGGGCCGATTAGTGGGCCGGACTAAAATCCACCTCCGGCCTTGCTTAGTCCAGCCCTTTTTTAAAAACCTTTTTAAGACGGACTAAGCACAGACAGAAGTGGATTTTCATCTTTCTTTCTAATCACTAACCTGGTGAAGTCTGAACGGACCTCACAGTCTATCATTGACCGATGCCTGTTTTGCTGACGAGAGACGGAAACGCGACCCAGACTGCATTGACTGTATATAAACAGCAGGTGACGATATGCACCAAAGAGAAAATCATGAGTTACTCTGGCTAAGAATTAATATACCTGTAATAGCTTTGAATAGAGGCAGTTTTACACGGAAGTTCTTGTGAGTTAAGTTTTACATTTTTTTTTAAATTTTTGTAAAGAGTAGGGTTAAGAGGTTGTGAAACGGTATTTTGCAGCCTCCTCACGCTCCATTTCAGAAGGTGGCAGTAATGCACCAAGAGTTGTTTGCCAACCGCTAAAAGACAGAAGAAGAAGAAAAAGACCAATTCAAAGAAAAAAACATTCAGGTACTTTATTTCAGTTTTCACAAGGACTATCATTTTAATCCACCAGGATTGTACCTTTGGCAACAATGTGACACGGGATTCCGGGTTAGGAAAGCAAAACTTTAAAGTAAAACTTTTAAGAGTGAAAGCGGCAACAGGATCCCACTTACAGTTCAATAGATAGGCTGCACTTACTTGCCAATGTGAAATGTCAAATCTATGTGAGTATAGAGCTGATTGAGCAGCAAGCCGACTCATTATGATGTATATAGTGCACCCCATTTACCATTTTAATCAAATTGGTTCAGATGATGGATGGATTTTTATCTGTTGGACCTTTTTTTTTCCGGGTTGACGATCGAGGGACTGGCGGACCTTTGGTGTTTTCTGACAGAAGCGCAGTTAAAATAACATGACGGACGGTGGACGGGTACCCAGGCTGCTGACTGATGACGAATAACGGACCAGCAAACTTTAGGAAAATAAGCACCTCTGGGTGCAATCATTATTATTGTTAGCGTTAAAACAAAATAAACTTACAAGGTACACACCACATAAGGTACACACCCATCAAATAAAAAAAGAGCCAATAGAAAATCTGTAAGAAACTGTTATTGACACTAACAATAACTTCCATTCCATCCATTATCCATTCCGCTTATCCTCCCAAGGGTCGCGGGGAGTGATGGAGCCTATCCCAGCTGTCTTCGGGCAGTAGGCGGGGGACACCCTGAATTGGTTGCCAGCCAATCGCAGGGCACACAGAGACAAACAAACATCCACATTCACACTCACACTCACACCTAGGGGCAATTTAGAGTGTCCAATCAATTTACCATGCATGTTTTTGGAATGTGGGAGGAAACCGGAGTACCTGGAGAAAATCCACGCAGGCACGGGGAGAACATGCAAACTCCACACAGGGAGGCCGGAGCCGGGATCGAACCCACGACCTCTGAACTGTGAGGCGGACGTGCTAACCAGTCGACCACCGTGCCGCCCATAACAATAACAATAAATATAAATTAACATAATAACATAAATTACACTTTTCCTCATACAGGATTGTTACTTTTGCTAAGATCATTTTATCCTACACGGGACACATTCAATTTATATCGGTAGTCTGCATCTGTTTATCTTTGCATGGGAAAAATTCCAGTTCTCCAGAAGAATAGTCAAAAGAATTCAATTGATCATAATATTTTTCTTGGTCTCCCCGTGTAAATTACCGTAAACCAGGCTGAAAATATTTGTTGTAGTGATATAAGGGAAAACAGCAGTGTCCCAGGCTGGAAATATTTCTAATCAAATAACAACAGTTTCCCAGAATTTGTTGCGGTCTTCCTCCCAGGATGCGTGAGGCCGTACATGGTTGAAAACAGCTGGGTAAACCACACGGAAACCAACAGGGGCTTGTTCCCTGTGGGCACCGTGCTGCAGTACAGATGTGACCCTGGTTACCTGCCAGATGGCCCAAACATTCTCACCTGCATCTCGCCAGGACGCTGGTCCTCAGAACCTCCCAACTGCACACAGAGTGACGGTAAGACTCTCCATCCACAGCTTTCATGTATAAAAAGCTGTTTTGGGAATGTTGTTAAATTACCCAAGACAATTATGATGACCTCTAAAGTGGAACACAATCACAAATGTAATGAACATTTTCCCCAAATTTTGGTCAAGCTCCTTATTTGACAAGTTTTAACGGGTTCAAGATTTGAGCTTCTGCTGTAAATGTTTTGGTTTTCCTCTGTGTTCCACCAGCTTGTCTCCCTCCGTCTGAACCGGAGAACGGGGGTTACACCTGCCACCCATCCCCCTGTCGACTGTTTTCCCACGGTACTGTCATCGAGTACTTTTGTCACTCGGGCCTTGTTCTCAAGGGGGACTACTACCTGACCTGTCAGGATGGACAGTGGGATAGCCCCACGCCGGTCAAATGTGTCAAGCAAGGTACCTCCATTCACTAATGTAATCTTCCTACAATTGGACATTCTTAAAACCGCTTCTCGATTAGTAGGCCTTGAGTATCTTTCTTTTTATTATTCTTGGACAATTGGTGTCTTAACCTGTGACTGTCACTGAACGATGTATGAGACCCTTCACGGAGCAGCACATTTACTCTAATCTGACCGACACCACATGGGCGCCTTCCCGTGGGCACTGTGCTGCAGCACCAATATTTAAACCCCCCCGAAGTTTGTCCACTTACAGAGAAATTAACAGCCTCCACTCACAATGTAATTATTTTATTTGCAGTTTTAAAATGTGTATATTACCGAGTGAAATAAGTATTTGATCCCCAAGCCAAATATAAATTACCACAGTTCCTGGCAGAGAAATCCTTGTTTGGCAGGGCTCAGAGATGAGCGGTTTATTGTAGTTGAACAGTGGGTTTGCACACAGCTCAGGAGGGATTTTGGCTGCTGCAAGTTTCTTAGCAGCTGCTTGGAAACGCAGGGCTTAAATTCCCTCTATAAGCTTTCTATTGGGTTGAGGTCTGGAGAATAGGTCACTCCATTACCTTCGTATGATTCATCTTGTTGAGTCACCCTATTGTTGTTCTGGCAGTGTTAGGGTCATTGTCATGCTGGAAGGCTCATCTACGACTCATCATCAGTGTTCTTGCTGAGGAAAGGTTTTCAACCAACATTTTAAAGAACATTGCTCCGTATATTGGCATCTCGATCCGATGAAGTCGTCAGAAAAAGTGATCCAAAACATTTTGTAAGTGAGCAAATATACAAATTAGCACAGGATTGTATTTGCATCTCCTAATATGTGAAAAACAACAAAAATATATACAGTATGTTTTTTTGTTTTTTTTAAATCATACAATTTAGATATGCTTTTCATTGGACAGTGCTATCGCAAATCAGCACAGTGAGCGTTAATGTGACACTGTGAAAAAAAGAATGGTTCATCTTCTATTTAACAACTCTTCTATTTTAGGCGATCAGATTGAATTGTATCATCATCATTAAATATCTTATAATGGAAGCTAGTGGAATTAGTTCATGTCCTAGAATACTGAATTTTGAGTCAAGCAAGTTTGTGTCTTGTATAGGAAGATTTACTGGTATTTTAATCAATAAATGGTACTGTATACCCTTTCTTCAGTGTCATTGACAGTGTGCCGGCCTCCCTATCAGCCGGAGAACGGAGGCTACACCTGCCACCCCTACCCGTGTGGAAGACTCTCTCATGGCACTGTGATCGAATATTTCTGTGATGAAGGCTACATCATGAAGGGAGAATATAAATACCTCACCTGTCAGTACGGCACGTGGGACGGCTTCATGCAGATCAGCTGTGTAATGAAGCAAGGTACCACTCCAAAAAATGTTTATAACTGCCTACATAAATATACCTCAAACTATTATCCCAAAACACTTAAATATGTCTTAAATATTTCATGAAGCTCTAAAACATACATCTATAAATAATCAAATATTCGGTCGCTACTTTGTAGATTTCATCCATCACGGTGGTGATCTGGTATGTGGTATGGGAACCCCCAAATCAACAAGGGAACACTGTATATTAAGATACGAGTTGGAAATCAGAGTGTCCAAATAAAAAGGAACCAATTATTGAATTTCACTAATTGTTTTCCCTCAGAACACGATGCATCTTTACCGTTGGGGATACCGACTTGGTCAATAGTGTCTTCCACAGCAAGCTCAGTGGCGCTCATCCTGCTCCTGGTGGTGCTCTTTGTGCTTCTGCAGCCGAAACTGAAATCCTTCCATCGGTGAGGCAAAATCCAGGCCAAAGCAACCAACATATATTCCATTACAAAAATATAAATAACAAATACAATATATCTTCTTATCATATTCGTATACAGTACAACAGTTTTAGCTAAAAATAACTTTGGAAGCCTTTATATTCAAAATGTAGATTTTAAGTATAAAAAGATGCTGGCATTACTTTATTATAATATAAAGACCAGTGATTTGCCAGTCTGTAACAACGGAATAGGGTTCCTATAGATAACCTGCTGCGATCATGTGCAGTCATTTTAAACCAGACGTTTATTAAAAAAAAAAAAAAGAAGAACAGATGGCTACATATGGTTTGCGGTTGCGGGTTGGTGTCTGGGCTCCAGCGTTCTTGTGTGGAGTTTGTACGTTCTCCCCAACATTGCGTGGGTTTCCTGCAACAGGAATTTCTCACCACTGATTGTAAGTCGCAGATTGTGTCTTCTGTCCCTCTCCACCCAGACGGGAGGAGGGTGTGTCAGGCCATCCCGTGTCCATCATGGTGGAAGGCGTCCAGGTGACTCTGCCCTCATACGAGGAGGCAGTCAGAAATAACGCAGCTTTGGGCTCGGCCCCCAGCAACGAGTCTCGCGTGCAGATCGTGTTGTCCGAGGGACACCCGCAAGTCACGTCGCCGGAGGCCGGCCCCTCTCGGCCCTCTTCCCTCAATCAGCTGCATTCGCAGTTGGCTGTAGTGGACCCATCGCCACCTTCGTCGTCCTCATCGCCCTTGTCCTCGAGCTGGACTCTGGAGCACGCCGGCGCCGCAGCTTTGCCGCCCGATGACCAGCACGGCCTCCCTCTGCTCGACTCGGAGGTGGACTGTTCTGATGGTGAGGCCTCTTTTTCGTGAACACTCCTTATTTTCAGTTCATATGATGTAATAACGGCTTGAATTATTTTCTTCAATTGAAATCTGAAAATTCTCTGAGGACCACCGATATCTTAAATAACAATTCTGATCAACACCTGAGACCAGGATCAAGGCAGATGGGATGTATTCGTAAAGTCCCCCATTCCCCCATCAACTATGCCAACTATATTTAGAGACACTCCCAAATCCTCCAGCCACTTTTTTTTTTCTTTCAAAAAAGCAACTGGCAAAGGATTCTACATTCAGCCTTCAGACAGGGCCACCATGAACCATGTTGTGGTGGCCCTCTCAGAACCAGCACTGGCCACATGTGTAGTTCCTTTTTTTGTATGGTGGTCAAAAATCTCAGCAATTCCCAACCAGTGTGCCATGGCACATTGCTGTCCTGCAAAAACATGTTTTGTATAGGGAGAAATGCAGTCAATCCCCGAAGGTAAAAACAATTTTTCTTGTCATTTTCCTTTAAGTGAAGGGGGGGGCGAATTAATAGGGGGGGTCTAAAAACTTTATTTTTAGGGTGAATCACCTCGCCTGACAATACAACAATGCTCTGCTTGTGTTTTGTGCAGATATGCCTTTGCTGAAGGAGGCCTGAAACACAAACCATGTCAACTCCACAACAGTGAACACACTTCTAAGTGGCGCCAAGCTAAGCCATGTGTTACTCTGGCCACCCCAAAGCAGAACATAAGGGCACTTCTGTACATGTACACACTAACTGCATTTTTCATAGGCGTCCCCGTCACAGTCTATGTATACCTAATGTTCTTCTAATGCCTCTACCTTTCTGTTTTCTCGACTGCTGCTTTAAACACGCGACACAACAACACAGTATATGGGTTTGTGATGTAAGCTCCCAGCAAGAAATGATTATAAATGAAAATAATAATGTATGCATCATGAAGCACCTTCCACTTTTAATATACACCATATGACTGCTTGTCTACCACCTGACCTAACTTTGCTGTATTTAACTTGTTCACACCTTTGTCCCTGATGGCCTTATCTTCCCACTTCTATGCACACGTATCCGTGGTGTACAATAAGGACTAAATGTTGCTTCGTGATACTATGTGTAGCTTTGTTGCCAGAAAAAATGTTCTACCTTTAATTTATTACTGCTGAAAGATGTGCGTTTACTTCATTGTGCTGTTGATCAGCTATGGCTTTGTTAACACATCATGGAATTATTTAAATAGTATCTTTTTTATTTTCACTTTCACTGCCTAAGTTGCATCGCGAGCACTGTAAAAACTGGTCTGGAAGGTGCACATTGAAAAGAATGACTGTCAAGTTCGGTGTTATATCACTGTTACTTTTCGTTTCCGTTTATTGAACTTACATGGCTGATGTTTTGACTTGTTGCTTTGTGAAAGTCGTATTGTAATATATGTAAAGTTTGAAGGTACCGGTAACTATTATGTAGCATTTTGTCGAAATCATGTTTGATTAAATATGATTTAATATCCATTCATCTCAGTTCATGGCTTAAGAAACACTAGATGTGTGTGTGCGTGTGTGTGTGTAGGTGGGGGGTTGATTGAAAAAGTGTATAAGTACAGGCCACATTAATAGGCAGACCCGAGCAAGCTAATACAAATACAAAAATTCTGCCTTTACATAATTTTCAGTTTTGAGTGACACTGACAGCAAAATATTAATACATAGTTTGCATTGGTGTGGAATTGTACTAGTACTAAGAGGTGTTTTCTAATACTGTGATGCCTTGACATACAAGTGCCTCAACTTGGGAGTTTTCACGATACCAGAGTTGTTCAAAGTCTGCGAGTGCAGACTTGAGATATATGCACTGATAGCAATGAACTCAACTCACTTTATAATAATCAGCTCTTGGGCAATACTGAAAAAAAGGCTTCAAGCTGTTGATTGCCACTCTCAAGTTTACTGTCAAACTAAAAATTTAAAAAAAATAATTACACATTCTGTATTTAAAGCAGCACTGGGCAAGAATTCAACCTTAATAAAAAATGTTCACAACTCTTGATGAAAATTTGACTTACAAGTAGTTGAATGGGACGTTTGTCATGCCCTGGGGGACTCTGTATCGTTTTTACTGGCACTAAGCGACTTTGAGGAGGATGGGAGAAACCCTGGCACACAAAACAAATACAATTCTGAATTGCTTTACGGCTATGTACTGTCCCCAAGTGGGCTAGGTTGGCACGCTAGAATGGCAGCACAATGGCCGTTAATGCAGTGGGACAATGAATGTCTATTTCAATTCTGTGTAATTATGTCATTACTGCATGTTTTTATAAAGTACAGTATTGCAAAGGGCTATTTTTTCTTGTTAAAATGGACATTACAATAAAACAAATGTAGTTTTTTGGGGGGGATCTGGTACGTATTAATGGCATGTCCATTGGAGCGTGGTCATGGAATTAATTAAACTTGCATTGCAAGGCACCACAATATTTTGGTAGCAGTACAGTTCTATCCAGCTACAATAACAAGTATAATGTTAATTAACTCTGAGTGTCATTAAAACAATAAACTATGTACAAACATTGTAATGGTCCCTGTATGTGTTTACAGCAAACAAATCCATTTTTTTTCCAAACTAATAAACTGAACATGTAATCTCACAACATACAAAGTATATCAATAATCATGCCTTAACATGTGCATTATAAAATGAACTTACAGTTGTTGCTTCTTGTAGGCGTTAAAAGCAGGATCGACTGAAATTCAGTTAACTTCAGCAATGATGAGCTGGAATACTGTACTTCCTGTTTTCATTATTCCTATCAAATTTACTGTCAAACTAAATGCTCCGACATCTAGTGGTCAACAGTGGAACTACACCCAAAAATAAACTGGAGACAGAACAACATAAGGTATGAAGTGCACAAAAAAATGTGCCAAATAGGGGAACCGCAGATGCGGAACTCGTAATGGAGGGGGGTTTACTTTATTACATTTTGGAATTCCGCTGTAACTCAACAATGAGGGATTTGTGAAAGAAGCAAATACTTTCCAGATTCGCTGGTCTTTAGTGTGATCCAAAGTGAAGTCCATGAGGTTATCATGTTTTGTTATTTTCCTCCATGCTTCTCAGACACTGAGGCGGTTTCACCTCTTCTTGTTTCACGTTGACGTTAGTATATATTCTTGTTTCTGTCAAATAAAAATGCAACAATACTCTGAAAACCAAGAAAAGGCCAATTGCTCTAACTGTAAGCACGCTCATCTTCCTTTCAACCCCAACAAAAACACATGTAGCTGTGACATTTACCCTCAGCTGGCGACTTGACTGTTTGGTAACATCTGAAGCACACAGTCAGGAGAAGAGCCTCGGCGCACTGGAATGTGTAGTAAAGCAAAGGGAAGAGGAACATGGGCCCGATGACCTCTGGAGGAAAGGCCACCTTCAAGATGGCCAAACACAGCTGGATGTTCTGACAGCCTGTTTCCACGGAGACGGTCCTGCTGCATCTGGATTCAGTGCAGATAGATTGATAGCGCTTAGCTTACTGCTTAGAATGATGACAACAACCTGAGTGACATTGTCCATTAGGATGAACTTTTGACTGGAGTCAACTCTGACGTGGCGGGAACACGCAGGTGTCTAAACTCAGAAGTGTGTGGGAGACATGCTAACCACTAACCCAAAATGCTCCAAGAAAGAAATAACTACATTATTTCCTGTGAAATTTTTTTGAATTGGAAACTCATTCAGTGCCAAGGACATACAGTATTCATATGTCTTGACATGTATATATATATATATATGTCTTTGGGATTGAATGACTTAATCAATATTTATTTAACTAATTCACTGCCAATGAGATATTTACTTAACTTTTCACAATCCATCCATTCAATCCCAGGAATTGATTTATATATTTTTAAATATTTTTCAAACATTAGGGTAAAAGAAGGTCTGAAAATGTCTGGCACGGAATGAGTCAAAACTGCTGGATCAAAAGTAATCAAATTGAAATAGCTAACCCAGAGCTGAGTCCAAGAGGTACCTAGCCAATGCTGGATTATATTTATCTGTCATGTTGCATTGACATTTCGACCCAGCACTTTGCAACTTTCCCCTGTGAGGGGTCACTGCAGCAAGTCACTCAGCTTCTGCTCTTCAGTCCACCAAAATCCAATCTTCAACACAATCTGCTGGGTCAAAATAATTAACCCATTCATGGGTAAACGTAACCCAGCCTGCTCAAAATTCACAGCTACCCACTAAGTGGGTTTGGAAAACCCAACCTTTTTTTGTGTGTAAATTGATTATCACGCATCTGTCCAACTTACTTTGAGCTGAGTTTGCATAGGGCGGACATGACGTATCCCAGCATGAAGCCGATGAAGGGCATCAGAGCCGCCACGGCAATAACATCAGCGGTCAGGATCATCCACAGCATGTCTTTGACAGCCACGCCAGACAAAGAGAACACAATGATGCTGGATATGATCAGAATGCTCAGGCCAGACTGTTGACAAAGTGAAGCACAGTTTATGACATTTTCAATAAACTACAGCTGCATACACAGTGCTGTACATAGAGTAAAAATAAGACGCATAAACAAAGACAACAAAACAATTAATAACATAAAAACAGTAAACACAACAAAACAGTAAAACATTCTGGTTTGATTCTGGGTCGAAAGCCAAAGAATACACATGTATTTCATTATTATAATTATTATAATATATGTATGTATTATGTCCTGTGAAAATTTTTAATTTCCACGTTAATGCGATATCTGTAACGCGAAAACACCATTGATGTAAAATTAAGAAAAATGAAATAAATGGACATAAGTGTTTCTCACAGGACAGCAACAATATTTTAACTATTTACATTAATTATGCCAACCAAATTGCTTAATTGGCAACACTGAATGTGCTTGGGATTTTTTTTAACCCTTCAGATTAGCACAATGCACAGTTTGTAAAATTACCATTTTTTAAAATTCAATACAGAAGCCCACCCATTTTTCACAGGAAATATTTGGGACGAGTCCGACTACGAATAGCCAGAACCTGTGAATAATTGACACACTGATAGTTGTCACGGAATGTTTATTTTTAACGCAAATAGGCAGGGGTTTTGGAAATAAACAGGGGATAAGTGGGGTAGGGGGTGGTCGAATATGCGAATAATGCAGGACAGGGTCCCAAAAATGTGCAAATATGTCAAATATTTGTATACATCCACTGTATTTCTAATAATGCAGTCTTTCAATTGGGAGGGAGATTCCACTTTTTAAATTAAAATGTAACTCCTACTCCTCCTGCAACATGGACACAAATGGCCAGAAAGTTCATTTTCCATTCAACAGGTCATGAATATTTATTTTTACACATGGTAGTTATCTTTAATTGCCGTTAAGATTATATGGTGTGGAGCCGGGGGTCATTGGACAATGTTTGTTCAATGTATGAGGTCACTAAATGTAAAGAGGCTAGGAACCCTTGCTTCATGCGAATATATCACACTGCAACCCTGGACTAAATGCAAGGTAGGAGGAAAATATTCCTGTTTGCAAACATGGTTTCAATTATCTGCGAACATGTGGGGATGATTTGTTCTTTGAGAACTTCCTGTTTTTTTTTTCCATTTGAATAGATAACACTCATTGATAAAAACACACTTTGATGAATGACATTCAGTCGACAAAAACTTCCAGAGTTAAAGAAACATTTGAGTAGAAAACCATATGAAAAGAAGTGATCTTACTTTGAGGACCACTGGTGTATATTTTGGTTTGTAGTGATTGAGCATGATGCCCATGCCGCAGGGCACCAGGGTGAAGGTGAGAGCGCTGAGGATGCCCATGTAGGGCACTGCGTTCTCCAGGCCACTGAAGCCTTGACAGTAGATCAAAAGCAGCAGGGGCATCAGACCCAGAGCTGCAATGCAGGAGCATGTGGTCATCACAATACTACAGGAAAAAAACAAAGAAGACATATTATAGAAAATATGGGCAAGGGCAGAAAAGGGACATGGTCTAACATGCAGCCCTCACATTTATACTGTCTTCAAAAATCGAAACATAATGTGGGCTGGTCTCCTCCCTGGCTGGCTCTGTCTGTAGGGCTGATCCTCTCCAGCTGGTGCCATGGTCAGATCAGGGCACGCCGACTCTAACACTTTTAACTGATTATGCGATGTCCATAAATGTGTAATTGCCATATTGTTTTTTGGTTAACCTGTTGGCTAATATAAAGCCATTGATATACAGTAGATTTAGATTAGGGGTGTCCAAACTCGGTCCTCAAGGGCCGGTGTCCTGCCTGTTTTCCAGCTTTCCTTGCTGCAACGCACCTGATGATCGTTAGCAAGCTCTGAAGAAGCTTGCTAACGATCATCAGGTGCGTTGAGAGCTGGACACCCCTGATTTAGATCCTTCAGTAACATGGAGTCCCCCTTCCCATGGGCTTAACACCTGTGGGAGGGGCCAAGGGTTCAGGTGCTCGGAGGGTAGAGTGGCGGCACAGGGCAGACAGTACTATCCTGAGCTACAGAAGCTGACTTGGAATGTCACCTTTCTGGCAGGGAAGGAGCCCGGACTGGTGTGCGAGGTTGAAAAGCTCACCTAGATTTAGTCGGGCTCGCCTCCACAAGCACATCTGTTCTCGTCATGGCATGTCCATAACAAACACTATGTTCAAGCATAAGGGTGTCCATATGTGCTCTTGGCACCAGAACGTCCATCCGCAGTTCGATGATTGACTTTGTCTTGTCATCGGACTTGCGGCAACATGCCACGTTCACTCGGGCGAAGAGACGGGCGGAGTCCGGAGTTAGCTGATGGTTACTGGCAGGCAAAGCTTTGGTGGTCGCTAAGGCATAAATACACTCGCACTTACACACTCATACCCTTGCTACCTTTCTATAGCTGTAGGTTGAATTATGATTTGTGTACCTGAGATTCATGTCACCCTTTAGGGCCAAGGTGAAGATGTTGGATAGGTTTCCTCCTGGACAGCAGCCGCAAATGAGCACAGTCACCGCCTTCACAGAATCCATCTTCAGTGATTTGGCAAGTGTGAACGCAGTCAAGGGCATGATGCCGAACTGGGTCACCATGGCGATGGCCACTCCCTTGGGCTTGAGCAGATGGCTCTTGATTTTGGACATCTCCATGGTGCACCCGAGGGATATCATGGTGATGAAGAGGATGATGATGGTGAAGGTGTTAATGGCATTGTTGAGGGCTGGGGATATGTTCAGAATGCCCATGGTACCATTGGCAGACATGTTCCCTTCATTGTGGATGGCCGTCACATTCATTGTAGAGCTCATCTGAATACTTCTTATACTGTGTAGATTTCACCTGCCACACAATGAAAACTAAACTTTATTTCATTGCAGTTTTCATATAGTTTTACGTTAAATAGACAAAAGTAATCAGTACACATTTCAACCGGTCAATAAATCTTAATGTTTCAAGAATTCCTGCAAGACCACTCAATCATTCATCTCCGGTGTTGCCCAAGGTTCCGTTTGAGGGCCGCCTTTTATTTTTTATTTTACTACTTTTAATCCCAACCATCCATCCACTTTCTTATAGAGCTTGTCCTTATGAGGGTTGTGGATGATCTGAAACTAACCCAGAAGACTTTGGCCCAGAGGGGAGATACATCCTGGACTACTCACCATCTGATCACAGGGCCCATAATCAAAAAACATTCACATTTAAATTCACACACATAGAGTCTTCAATGGACCAACATGCATGTTTTTGGAATGAAAGAGGAAGCTGATGTACCCAAAGAAAACACAAGCACGGGGAAAGCATTCAAACTCTGCGCAGGAAGGGTGGAGCAGAGATCCAACCCCAAACTTTCTAAATGGGAGGCAGACGAGCTGACCATTGGTCTTCTACGCTCCAAATGAAAAAAACAGTTTCACCTTTTCTAAATCTACCTATGTATTTTAATGGTGCAACCCTTGTGTACAGTAGTCATGAAAAACCTGACAATTTATCTGACCTTTCTATGATATGATAGCAACCAGATTACCATACATCATTTTGCCATGCATCGCTTTAAATTTGGATTTGTTGAAAAACAACATGCAAACATTGTGATAAAATAATTTGTAAATATTAATTTGTGCTAATTAATGACAACAATTTAAAGGAGACCAGCCTACATGGTGTTGTTACGCTCCATTTTGTTTTACACTTTTACATTTCCTCAATCCAGAGCTATGTGTGCATGACATGATACTGATATATAATAGCAGGTCAATGATTTTTATTTTTCCTTTTGCTCTGCTGTAAATCATTTGTAAATGGAAAGTGGATGGTGTTCTCAGTAACTTTAGACAACTTTAACAAAGGTGCATTTGTGTTATGTTTATTCATGTTATCACAGGAGATTAATTGGGATTCAAATACCATGCAATTTAATGATCAGGATTAGGATTCGTTATCATGTTGAATCATGTTGGACTTTCGTGAATTTTGCTTTAAAAATATACTTTTTCCTGCCCATGGCTTCCAACTGAAACAGACAGATCTATCCAAAAGCACAACACTATGGGGTTTAATTATTTTCTTTGGAACGTACAGTTAATGTCGTTGTTGAATTGGATAAGCAGGCTGTGTAAAATTACACTTTTTTTCCTCCTTACCATTTTAAATACCGGTAAATAAGAATATCACTGAATCTACTATTGTACTCAATGCTAAGATAAGTATTGGACAGATTTCTTACCTTCCAACAAATCCAAGCTTCAAACTTTGTTGTTTGCATCCCTGTACACACTCCCCCGTTAGCTCCTCTTCTTTTGTGGCCAGACTGGAACCCTCCCACCTCTGCCATGCGGCTCCATGGCAACATGGTGGCGCTACTGCAGACTGCAGAGAAACACAAACCTCTTTTTGAAATGCTACACCATAAGCAGCTGATTTGTTTTTGTCCTGTTTAGAGAGAATTTCATGAAATTCTGTTAATTGCCTTCTTCAGGAACTCTGCATGAGGCTATTTCCTGCCTTGATTTCTCATTAACAGTTCATCATGTTGGGCTGCAAGAGGTGCATGTCGAAACAGAGGCCCATTTAATATTACGCAACTATGCAGATACAGTATACTGTAGGACCTGGCAGAAGACATCCTCTTTGTCTTTTGACTGGGATGCTTTAGTAAACAAACACATTAGTTACGACTCACATGAGAGACTAAAGAGCTCTAATGTGGTGGTTCTAATCTCTACTAGTATGGTGGACATTAGGCACAAATTAAAGGGACAATTAAGGAACACAATTTCAATGCTTCTCATGTTCCGGAACTTGGTGGTGCAATTGTCTGGTTCACGTCTACAGTATGTACAGATGATTAAATATAACGTAAGACAAGGGCTTTACTGACTCATTGTCCTTTTGAGCATATATATACTGTTTGTGAGTAAAGCCTTTGTCCAATTTTGAAAGTCAAAAGTTCCATTCCATAATTTTTTTTTTTTACTACCTAGCAGGGTTATAATAGTTTTGGATTTTTCATTATAGTTAGCTTTTATTTATTTTATTTATTTATTTTGAGTTGTGTTGTTTAATTTCCATTAGTTTTAATTCATTTTAGAGCAAGTTTGTTAGTTTTTATTTATTTTATTTTTTTTTGAAAATGCTTTGTTTTAGTTAACACGAAAAGACAAAGAAAAAGCAAAGTCTGACTTTGGAGGTTTCTTATTCTTATTTTCTTGGCTGCACTGCTTCCAATGCTGTATGTGGTTTATGGATTTTTTTCTTTCTTTTGTCCAATCAGATTTCAGTGTTTGAGTGTTGCTATGTTTATCTAATCTGCCCAGTGCCGTCAAAATCAGTAGTGATGCCCAATGTAACTCAAACTATATTAGCAATGACTACCAGTCAGATTTAAAATTCAACCTCACAGGTCTTTTTATGTCCTCTGATTGGTTGCTGCGGCCAACTTCAACAAGTAAAACATGTCAATTGTGATCTAACATCTCCTAGGAGTCTATTTCAGTTAAATTGTTCAAGTTTTTCTCCTAATTTGAGAAAAATATATTGATTCTAAACTGCTCCAGATGATGTATGTGGCACAGTGGCATGCCGTTATATTGCATTTTGTATAGCATTGTGGTGGTATACTTTAAAAGGATAAGACCACACTGAAGGCCCAGGCAACAAAAGTTCCCTGGATTTCTGTGATATTCAGCATGTGTGCAGAATAGACAATGACAATGAATGCAATGTGTATTGATGCACTTGTACCTTATACTATAAACAATGAGCTGGAGCTGAAATAAAGATCCCATGGAGCCATAGATGGTGAGTGGGGGAGGGCAACTCAAAGTGAGCTAGGCCACCATCTGGTCTCATAATCATAGAGAGAAGAGCCATGTTATTGTGTCAAACAAGCCATAATTTGCCCCAATGGTTTTGTAACACCACTGGGTAACGACTTCCAAGGGGCCTATTTATCAAATATGACTGTTTATCAGAGGGCAACAGGCATAACTCCTTCCTTTATGCATGACTATCTAATTAAAGTTTTGTATCTTGACGATGACGACAAAATGTTGATAGCGGGCAATTTAAGGAGGCATTTAATCGTAAATAAATGTCCCGAGGTTGCTGTATTTGCAGTTTACAAGCTGTCACGGGAAGATAACGGTATACATCAGTGGGCACGTCCAAACCCAAGCAATTGTAGGTAATGTAGTTTTAAAGCCGCGACATGGCGCCGCCGCCTATCGGGGATGTGCGTACAAGTGAACTTTATTACCCAGAAATCCGTCGTTTTACCCGCGCATGCGCCATGTGTGTTTTCTGATCCATGTGTAGGCGAATCACGTGTGAAGTAACCGTTCATCGTCATGTCTCTGCTGTAAGCAGAGCTTCGCGCAAGATTTTTTATTTTGCCTCCGCTCGCTGCCGCTTTTGTTTTGACAGCTGCTTGTTTTCTTTTCGCTTACCCCCTTTACCGAAGAATGAGCGAAAACGATGACATCGAAGTCGACAGCGATGTATGTGCCTCAGTTTCCCCCCACTTAAAAGGCAGCTAGCTAGACAGCAACTTTGTCGTGGTATCCTGCTCGGAGCTATCGTGTTAGCCAGGTTAGCTAGTAGGCTAAGATACTGAATTCCTAAAATTGTTTGGGGTGAGGGGAAAGCATATTTGGAGTGATAACTCTTGTGTCGTGTTTTTCAACTAGCGAACAATCCACAAGGCGCAGTGGTGGCGTCGACTAGGTGCTTGAAATGATATGTTTGAATTTTGCTCATAATTCCCTTCGTAGTATAGTATCAACCAAGTGTTAGGAAAGCTGCTCATTGCCTTATTTACATTCGAAAATAAAGCTTAAATTTTTTAACGCACATTTACGGCATTCGGTAGAACAGTTACTTTCACAGCAACTAATCTCTCCGGGAGCAAGGTCAGGCCATTTCCGTGGGTTAACTTTCCTTGGTACTATATTACGTCACTCGAGTTATTACTTCATACCGACCTAACAGGCTTATAAAACAAACCAAAAAAAACGAGCCCAGCTTTGTTCAATACTGAATCGGAAGAGCAATAATATTTCGACCAATATGCAGTGCCCCACATTGCTAACCTAGCGCTGCAGGGGCTTAAAACAGCCATGGCGTGCTACGTCTTCCGTCGAATTATTGTCGTATATTTTCAACCCTTGCTCCTAATGGTCAGTAAATACATTGTCGGTTAGCAGCCTGCAACCTTAATTTGACTCCAGAAAGCATTGTCGTGATCTTTTCGTGATCTTTTAATGGCATCTGTGTGTGTTGCCATGCACCCTCATTTCCATGTAAAATGCAACAGTACTATTTGTGCAAGCCTGTCAAAATACCTCGAGTTGTAATTCTATGCCATTACGTTGTAATGGAGTCATAATTATTGTATGCATATGAAATGTTTCAGCATGATCGATTTTGTTATATCTCTGTGGATTTCATGGATTCCCCTCCCCCCACTTGTTTAAGCTGATACTCATAAAGCCACACACTGCTTGCAGGCCTGTCAAGCCTTCATCCCATGGCGTGATGTACACACCTTTAAGAGCGGTGTTTCCCAAACATTGAGCCACAGTTGCATATTTGACATTGTTAAAATCTCACGGCACGCCATCAGACAGAAATGTCACAAAAAGCATGCACGAGTTAAGCTCAAGATCCAAAGTTAAGTTAAAATCCAATTCTACAGGTTTTCCTCTTTGAAGTCTTAAGAAATCCCCTGGAGCCTAACATTTTTTTTCCGAGCCTTCTTTGATTATCCTCCTCACCTCTTTCAAGAAGGCCATTTCCATGTTGTCCACATCTTCTAATTGGGTCCTTTTGATAACCCCCCTGATCTTGGGATATGAGTAGGGGGTTAGCTGCAGCATGATATTCTTCCGGGCCATGAATTGCTGGATGCTCAGTGCATTGTGAGCAGGTGTGTTGTCATGATGAAGCAGCCATGGGTTATCCTGCTACAACTCTTATACACTGAACAGAGCAAAGGCCGCATATTCTCTTTGTAGACTTGCTGGTTGATTACCTGGTGGGGTGGTAAGAATATGCAGTGGACAATGGCCATCACATCAAAGAATGTGATTGGCGAAGTCGAGCTCTTGCACTGAGGCTCTGGCGTCGTTCTCTGGATCGTACGCGAAGACTCAAGACGCCCGTAGCCAAAGCTGAAGAAAGGAAAGTCTAGATCAGGGGTCTTCAATCCTGTTCTTTGAGGGCTAGTTTCCTGGATGTTTTGCATCTCTCCTTGCTGCAACACACCAGATTCAAATGATCAGGATCATTATCCAGCTTCTGCATACCTTGCTGATTATCTGATTATCCTAATTTGTCCAAAATATTTCCACCTCATCCTCACTCGCAGCTCTGGCGATATGAGATGAAAAAAATATGAGACCCTACACGCGGGACCGTATTTGCTTCCATAAACAGTAAACACTGTACCATGTGATTTTTTTTTTTTTTTGTGACATCACAAATGCGTTGCGTTCGCATTAGAAGTTACATTTGTTTTTATAATGTGAACGAGTACATCAAAAGATCTGATTTAACAAAAAATCAAAACTGGACATCACGTCCTCAGGGGACTTGCCATTTTGCTTTGTACTGACGCTTGCTGTCGATTGAAAATGACATCACAGTGCCTAAGGGCTCAGGTAACGGCTCACCCGTTTTCTGCCGTTGGATGTCATTTGATGTTTGCAAGCTGAGCCCATAGTCTTAGCTTGATGTCATTTTCAAATTGACAGCTAGTGGCAGTTGAAGGCAAAATGGCAAGCCCCCTGAGATGAATAAGAACGGCTGGATTTTTCTGCTTAATTCATATTCCATAAACGCAGTATTAGTCGGGATACCATGTTTAGACCACTGGGGGTGGATAGAACGAACATTTTTGACTTGACTTCCACTTTAATCTGACATTATCTTCATGGTCAGTTAGGATACGATTATTATGCTGTTAGTTTGTCAATCACACTTGCATTGGTGTAAATACATTTAAAAAAATATATAATTTTTAAATGGTTCACAGGTCATTGTAGCGCGTGACCAAACTATAGTGTTCGTGGAGACTAGCTAGCGGGCGCCACAATGACGAGATGTTTTACCACCAAATAATTTGAGCTCATTTTTTCTTTGAGAAATGTGTAGAAAACTGGTAGCCCTCGAATCTATCGGCACCCAAGAAGTAGCTTTCAGTTTCAAAAAGGTTGGTGACCCCAGCCCTACAGACATGAAGGGGAGGGAGGGTACAGGCGAGGTATTGCACAGCAAACAAAACAACAACAAAAATTCAAATTGGAATATCAGTTTTAATGCAATGAATCGAACTGCGACATTTTGTAATCATTGAGTCCTTGAATTGTATCATATATTGAGATGCGTATCGAAATCCTTTTTCATGAGAGATGTACATCGATAATTTGTTAGTTCTTTGAATGTGCCCCCACTTGTCTAAACACGCTAGTCTGATCCATATTGCATTCGTGGGATAAGAATTAAGCAGAGGAATACACATTTTCATTCATCTCATGAGGCTGACATTTTGTCCAGCACCTTATATTACATGTGCCATTATCGTGACAATAATACCTTTTCTCTATATTGTGTAGTTACTTACACGTTTCCGCATGTGCACAGTCAGCATTTCCTGCCAACGCTACAAACATCGCAAAGCTATCCTTTTCATTAAACTCGCACAGCTGTTTTTTTTTTGCCAGGTGATGTCATGCAAATTTGTTTTACGCACAGATGTGAGGAATGCCTTGGAAGTAACATGCGACGTATGACGGTTTTGTCCTTGTCGTTGCAGGCAGATAAGCGAGCACATCACAACGCGCTGGAGCGCAAACGCAGGGACCACATCAAAGACAGCTTTCACGGTTTACGAGACTCTGTGCCTGCACTGCAAGGAGAGAAGGTGAGGGGAAATGTATGTGTCCTCTCAACATTCATGCACTCTGTGTTGTCAACACGGCACATGCACTCACAAGTCTCCCAACAACAGGAAAAGCTTGAAGCGGAGACCCACGCCAAAGTCAATAGACGAGTCTGTTATTACACGCAAATAGGACACTTAAATCTTCACAATCTGCACAGATGAGTGGAAGTCACACACTGTACTGTCAATGGACCTTGACTTTCAAGTTGTACCTTGTGGCATTAACACCATTCTTTCCAAGTCATAAATATGCCAAAAGTTTGATTCACAATCATTTGTAAATCTATTCACTGATATTCACTGAGCCCTCGGTGTAACAGATAATCTTTAATCTTGCCTGCAAGATGAATTCTCGCGGTATTTGTGAGTTCACACAACTCAGATAATCCGTCTTGTCCCGAGTCTGCTGATTTGGTCATTTAGCTTCACATTTTTCTGTATTACAAAATCCTGGCATTTGAACAGGGGAGTCTTGACATTTCAAATCTACTCTTAAAGCGGAAGTCAACCCAAACATATTTTTTTCAAGAATATCTTCCCAGCAGGCCCACTAGTTGAAATGCGGCATTCTGATTCATTTTGCGTTTGTGGAATATAAATTAAGCAGCAAAATGCACTCGTTTTTAGCCATCTGTGGGGGCGACCATTTTGTCTTCTGTCGACTGAAAATGACATCACAACTGCTCACAACGACCAATCACGGCTGACCTCTTTTCTGAATCTGAGCCATGATAGGTCGTTGTGAGCAGTTGTGATGTCATTTTCAGTCGACAGAAGACAAAATGGCCGCCCCCACAGAAGGCTAAAAACTAGTGGATTAACACTTATTCCACAAACACAATATTTGTCCGAATGCCCTGTTTCAACTAGTGGGCTTGCATAGAACATATTCTTGAAAAAAATATGTTTGCGTTGACTTCCTCCTTAAGTATTCTCATCACAATACTTGAATATGCTGTGAAAACATTTTGGATGCACTGTCCATTACAGCGCTTTGCCTTTTTAAAGGTAGTACAGTAATGCTCAAATATGACACAGTCAGAGAGGCATGCATTTTACAAAATATGAATTATTGTGTATAGTTTGCAAACTGAGAGCTGTTTCACTCTCGTAGATATATGAGGAAATGAAATGCTCAAATTGGCTGGTACCTCAACATTAGGGTGCCAAAATGTCGATCAAAGTATGGAATGGTTATTTTGTTACCCTTTGCAAATGTTGACAATGATAATGTTGTTTTGATTATATTGTGCACATGAATGACTTTTGCTCTGTGTTCTACTGGGGGTCCTTGGTTTTCAATGGCACCGACATAAAACGTTTTGAAGTTACAATTGAGGTTCATCAGTGTTTTTTGAATTTTGGGGGAATTTAAAAAGAAAGTAAATTCCCAATGTTTTGCTGTGGGTTTCAGTTATATGCAAATTTTCTGTATTCACAGTCCCTATACCCTGCAAATAGCTGGGATTCACAGTATTCATTGGCTAGAAGTGTTTTTCATACAAATATTTACTTTAAATATTACTTAACCACTGTGTTAGCAATAGTTAATGTTGTGTTCCGATTTCCTTCAAATTTGGGTTACATCGCTGCCGAAGGAACAGTACTCTGCCGTAAACCGAGGACCCCCCCCTTGTATTAGACATTTACAGAGACTAGGGCTGGGTGAACATTCAATTCCGGACGTCCCGATCTGATCACGGAAATTAGGGCCGATTACGTGCTTTTCAGCTGATCCCGTATTGGGTGAAAAAGATGGGTTGTATTATTTTCGTAACATTTAAAGTTCACAAAGCTACAAAATAATACAGCTCTCCTGTAGTCAGAGACAGAACGGTGGGTTTGTCTTCATAGCTTGTTTGGAGGGACAGGCAAGCCAAAATTAAATCCTTAAATTAGTCTACCTTGCCTGATTGAAAGAAGCCTCACTAAATGGCATCGTCAAAGAGTTGAGAGGACATGTTAGCAATTCAAAGCAGTCCAAATGAAATAGAAGTTTAATGAGTGTAAATCATTTAGTGACAAGCAAGCTTGTTCCCCACTGGTTGCATTAAACAAGGTCATAAATCAAAAAATCAATAGTGTCATTTCTAGATGAGATAAGTCCCGCACGGACGTACCCAACAACTAAGTTAGCAACAGCCCTGAGCTGTACATGCGCATAACAAACCACCACATACCTCCTTTCAAGTTTGCCGTTGATCGACAGCTAAAGCCAGCCAATTAGAGAGAGAGAGATTCTCTTTTTGTGGATTAAGGAGAAGTGAAACAATGCACCATATTGTATGGGGAGCTTCAAAACGTGATACATGCTGGCACAGTTCATATTGTATTAAATCACTCATAGTGCAGGGGTGAGTGGCCCGCTGTTCTATATATTTTTTTGCAATGGTCCCGTCCAAATCGGGTTCGGAAACATCATGCCCTGTGCAGCGGGCCTGAGCGATAAATTTTCAAAATGCGTCAAGCCGCACATGCATGGAAAAATTAGTATGAAACAACACACACATTGATGCAATTAACAAATACAACAAACACTTCTGTTGTAGCATAAAATTATCATGAAAACACAATTGCGGTACAATGTGAATTTGATCATTTCTCAATCATTTCTTGCTGACTTTGTTAATGTTAATGACTGTCCGTAAGTTCTAAAATTTCAACGTCCTTTTTGATTGATGTTTTGATTTTTCATTAAAAAAACAAACAAACAAAAAGCTTCACTGAGCCCATAGTAACATCATTATTGTATCGTTATCAAGAAATTTTGTCCATGTCGCCCAGCCCTAGCATAGGCCAATGTCGACTTTGTAGACATTGTTAAATGAATTAAGTTTGATGATGTTTTTTCATGTGAATAATTGTATCTGATAAATTGTGCATACTGTGATTGTATTGAGACTGTTTTCACTGCATCATTGCTTCATGTCTCTCTGAAATTGTCTGCTGACAGAGCTCTGTTAAACAGGCTTCCCGAGCACAGATTCTTGACAAAGCCACTGAGTACATTCAATACATGAGACGGAAAAATCACACCCACCAGCAAGACATTGATGATTTAAAGAAGCAGAATGCACTGCTGGAACAGCAGGGTAGGTACACTTTGAGAACTGAGCCCAAGTAGAAATACAATGGAACCTCCTGAAGTCCACTCGCAATCAGTATTTCCCGGGAAAAAAAAAAATACTATATAGAAATCCTATAGTCATCTGACATCACAAGGCATGTCATCTATTCTCAAGACTCGATCATATTATTGTGACGTTTTACACTGCCTGTAAAAGCAGATGATTTTCCACCTTAGAATCTGTGTGGCTGTTCCGTATGCGATGGGGGTGAGGGGGTATACAACTGAGTCACAGCCGATAGTCTGTTTTGGTGGTGGTAACGGGCAGGAAGCAGACTGCCTTGAGGTCAATGGACAATTTGGACAATTTTAAGATAAGCAATGGCTCTAAACAATAAATCCATTATCAAAATAGTTGTTGATTAATAATCTATTAAATTTGACACCTTTGGCTGACTGCCATTTATCATGAATTTAAATATGATGGGTTAATTCTGTACACAGCCACATCCCCAGTTATGACTGTTTACACTTGTTCAACAACTTCCCCTCTCTAAAAGTTTTTTATTTGAATTGTGTAGAGCATATAGTTTGCATTAATAGTGGAAAAAGTTTGGACATGATTTATCTTGGTCCCATTTTTCTACATCACAAAAACCTAAAAATCGATCATCATTGATCCTTTTATTGCACTTGACCCATTTTTATTGTGTTAGCAAGTTAGTAAGGAATGGTTTGAACAAGATATATAGCTCATAAAATGCCAAATGGTAAATTGGCATCCAGTTAGATGTTATACTGCAGAAAAAAAAACACAGAATAATATCATAAAAGGCTCAAGTAATACAGTATAAAGATGCTAAATATGAAATAATTTTTTTAATGTATCGTATTATGAATATGCATGACAACCACAACATGATTCCCCCAAAAAGGCTTACTGTAGGACCCTGACCCTGACATGTATGGCAGTCACAATTGGCAACAGGGTGCAAAGCATTTTAATTGCCTTCAAAAATGATTGTTTTCCTCAATTCTCTTTTAGTTGTATTACACAATGGTGAACTTGTTTTAAAAGTATTCAAATGTTACCTAAAAAAATAACAAAACGTTTTTATGATGGCGACAGTTTGAATGGGGTACGCATTTCCGTGATTCGTTGGGGAAGAATACTGGTGCAAATGTGAGTTCAAGCCACGTTCTGGAATGGCTTTGCCTCGACCTTGGAGCTTCCACTGTAGGGCTGGTCATGCCTCGTGCAGTCTTGGTGGTACCGCGCCTCATTTACCGAGCTTTTTGATTGCAGTGCGCGCTCTGGAGAAGGCCAAGGGCAACAATCAGCTGCAGAGCAACTACTCCTCTGACAGCAGCCTGTACACCAACCGCAAAGGGAGCGCGGTCTCGGCCTTCGACGGCGGCTCCGACTCCAGCTCGGAATCGGAGCCCGAGGAGCCTCCGACCAGGAAGAGGCTGCGTGTGGAGCCCAGCTAGACTGTCAGACTGAGTACCCCCCCCCCCCCTCCTTTGTTGTTGTTTGTTTTCTGTTGCCCACCAGCCTGAAGCTCCTCTTAGCTGTGTGCACTCAGCCCTGCCTTCTTCTTACTTAAGTCAGTCAGGAGGCGAGGTGGAGACTGTGTGAGAGAGGTGCTATATATTGTGTATAAAATGCTTCGACCTTCCTAAGCATCCTGTCACTTCTCCTCTCGTGTCCCAGCGTGACCATCCCACTCCCCTCTACTCCCCCCACTCCAAAGTGAGGCAGCTCTGCAATTTTGAAGGACTCAACGCTTTTCAATCCTCACACTGACCTTAATTTAAAGGAATGTGGAGATCAAGTACAAGGCGTTAGGTCATACAACCCATAATTATTGCGGGGAGTTGCTTTGACAAAAATGTTGATTGGGAATAGTTTACCTTTTTAAATCTACTTTTTGTTTTCCAGAAGAATGTGATGTTATGCAAAATCAACTTACTCAGTGTAGATACCTGAAATGTTGTGTTTTGAAAGTGTTTTGTGGAATCAAATGAAATCCCCCTTATTTATAGTGAAACTCCACAATTGATGTCATTTATGTTTTTGGCTTGAAGAGGACAAACATTCTGTTGTAGTGGCTTCCCCCCCACCATGGGTTCGGCTATTTTCTTTCTTCTATTTTTTTTTTTAATCACTGTCAGACAAAAAAAAAAAAAAGCACCTAGTCGATACTGAATGTTACACAATACAGGCCAACTTTATTTTTAGGAATGAACTCTTGGTTCAGTGTGTAGTATATAACCCAGTCCTAAATGGTGTCACTTCTGCAAAGAAAAAACTTCCCTGAGAATATTTTTGCCTGTGCTGGGAACGTTTCTCTATTTTTTCTCCTTTTTCTCAGAGGTAAACGAGTCTGTATGTAATCAATATTTGTTTGTTCCATTCCATGGAAATTACAGGTATGTTGTACATACTGCCAACGGGTGTCTTGCAAGTTAAGACATACCTTGAATAAAACTTTTATCCTTATCGGATGTATTTCTGACTTGATGTGTTTGTGTGGCTTACAATTTACGGGTTCAATACTTGGAATTATATATTTGAAGTGAGTTAAATTTTATATTACAGCACATACATCATGACATTGATTCCCCAAATACAATGTACTAAGAGAGGATCAGGTGTGCCACAGCAAATGATTCAGTTTTACTTAATTGGTACACAAATGACATATTTTTACAAAGTTTTTTATACAGATATACGAAAACTTTTTTTGATGAATGTTGCGCTGATTTCAAATCTTCCCTCATTTCTCTAGCACATAAGGTTTGTATCGTCAATACATGACAATACGTAACAAATATAATTAGTAATAATTATGAATTAAGGCTTAGGTTCAACAACAGATGTTTTTTTATAAACGTCATAGTTCTAAGTTACAATGCTTCGTAAAACACGTATAAATACAAAAAATGAAAATACAGTATCAAAAACCTCATTGTGCTGGGGAAAAAGATAAGATAAGATAAGAATGCCTTTATTGATCCCACAGTGGGGAAATTTTCATTGTTACAGTAGCAAAGATATAGGTCACACAGGGGCGGCGGCATAATGTGGCCATTAATGTATAACATTGACGGCAAACATTTAGAAGACCTATTTTGAAATCAGTGTCAAAATATGCTTAGGGACACCTTAAGCCATCTCTTGATTACAATTTGCTGTTGACCATTATATTTACCTGCGTATCTTGGTAGTACAGTATATGCGAGTGACGTATAGTGACAGGCAGAACAAATAATTGCTCTTCCACTAGATGGCAGAAGGCCAAATAAACCCGTGTCTACCTGTAGCCTTTCATACACTAGAATTAGAGCTTTATGTTCATTAGACCTAAATTTCACACTAAACATTTGTGAGTAAAGTGGGTTGAGACCGTTATTTAGTAGTTATAGTAATATAATAGTAGTAGTAGTAATTATTGATGTGTGGCTATTAGAACGTAATTTAATGTGGGGGATTTGCACGCCATGTACATGTGAAAATTGTGAATTCAAAACATTTCAAAGGTTCTTCAATACAAATTAGTTTTCTGACTAAAGTAGAACACTAAACTTGCCAAAAGCAGTCTCTTGAAGGATGAAGCGTGTTTGCTTTGTCACATTCACAGACCATGGGATCTTCCAAAACAGAAGAGGCGGATGCTGTCACCTGATCGCTGAAGTGTCCCAGTATTCAGACGGAATAGTATAGTAACTTGTTCGGTCGTCACCACATAAATGGTAATTTAATTCAACTATGAACGAGCGTGTATGTGTAGGCTTTCATCACCAGCTAAAAAGTATCACTCATTACACGAGCTCAGCTATTTGGTCTACGTCACTGATACCGGCACTTGCAGTAAAATCAGAATTTCCGAGCTAACATGAATCTGACGCGTGTCAGCAGCGTAATTAGCGAAGACGTCAGGTGAATGGTAAACATGGAGGAGTCATTCCTTGTCAATTAAAAGTTTTTTTTAAAACAGTCGGTCATGGCTAAGCAGTACGATATTTTGTTCCGGATTCTTCTACTCGGGGATTCTGGGGTCGGCAAGACGTGTATGCTGCGTCGCTTCACGGACAAAGAGTTCGATACAGGTCATATCTCCACCATTGGTAAGAAATTAGAAGAAGAAAGAAGCCATTTGACTCGATAAACGCCTCTCCCTGGAACTCGCGCAAACCACCTGCCGACCCAACATGAATTAAAGTCACTCGTTTGTGAACTCTGAATGTGAGATGCCATCACACGTATTAAGTATTTTTCGGGTTAAGCCATGTTTACTTTTTGTGATGTGGGGAAAAGTAGCTCTACTTGTTGGTCCGGCAGGTTTGGTCATGACCGCCCCCGGGCTTTTGCGCGTGCGCGCGCACGCGAGAGAGATATTTTAAAGTTTTCCGAAGGATGGATTAAGAACAAGTAACAAGCAAATAGCAGCAAAGTGACTTTTTAAAATTGCATTTAATCCTGTAATGTGTTAGAGAAATAATGTGTGAGTGGGTGTTTACTGTTAGGCGAGATGTTTGAATTGTCAAAACATTTTTCATTGCAGTAACAGTGCCGTTGAGAAACCTTGTCGACCTTCTAGAGCTAAGCCATGTGCTTGATTATTCTACAGTGCCTTCTGTTACATACCTTATTCAAGCACTTAATGTAGAATCTGTGCGTGTGTGTGTGAGAGAGACAGAGTCATGCATTGAGTACGTGAATAACAGGCTCTTTGGTACAAGAGATGATTAGTTAATTAGTTGTTGACAGAAAATTAATATTTTTAAACATTTATTGGGTATAGCAGTATGTGCCCCCATGCGCTGATGCCAACTGTGGAGCCAGTTCCAGCAAGGGAGCTTCATTTGACTCAGGCAGGGCCACAAATGTGCTCCAAAGCTGCCCGGCGTCAGTTTTTCAGCTTCCATTCAATTGAAGACACAATGACTAGCAGAACCTTAGACTAAAGTGCACACTTCTATGTTGGTGGTGTAGGGGGCCTTTTCAAGTTGTCACGTGCAATTATTCGGTCAATCACATTGTAAGTAATCACGATTAATTAAATATGACAGCGATCCCAACATTAGTCAAATAATGGTGTTTAATCCTAATGAAATTGCTTCAAGTTATTAACAAGTAGGATGCAGTTTTTACATGTACAAACAAGTGTACAGTGACCTCCCAGCTATATGCAAGCTCGCCTACTTGTGTTTTTTTTCTCTTGACCGTATTCGCTGAAAACCTCACTTTTTTTTGTGCCTTGTGTAGCGCCCTAAGTTGCCTATGTGTAAAATGACTATTTTTGTTTGTATCAATATGTAATTTATTAGTGTAAGCAGTGTTGGAAAACTTGCAGTCGGTGAAAATCTGCGATATAAAGAGAAAAAAAATGAATGAAAAAAATGGTATAGTTTTACCCCCAAGCATAGGCGTGTCCAGCCCGAAATCCAAGCACCACCGAAAGAGCGCTATGGACTTTATTTATTGTATGTCAGAAATGTTAAAACCATACAGTACTTGGTAGAAGCGGAATATTTTATCAACAAAATAGTTTTCCCACAAAAATGGTTTGATCCACTCGAACCCTCCCACCTCTTCCCGACTGAGTCGCAAGCTAGCATGAGTACATAATCTTGAATCACATGGAATTGTTTGAGTGAGTAGCCATATCTTAAGTATGCTCGGCAAATTTTCTTGCTAGGTAAGATTACAGGTGGCCAGACAGTACTACTGTCCTTTATGAATGAAAATAAGAGAAGCATGATTTTGCCATGCGGGCATCTTAATATTAAAGCTAAAGCTACTGACTAACTCACTCACCCGATGCCCATTATCATTGAAGCTCCTTTTACGTGGGTGTGCATGTGTGTTTTTTGAGCAGTGAAATGTGAAACCCCCAACTGAATGTCCCCTATTAGATGTGCTCTTATGCCAAAACTGTCAGCACCTCAAACTTCTGATCCTAGAATTGCCCCTGCCTCTTGCATCTCTTCCTCAGTTAGCCAGAATGACTTGTCCTATTATATTACGGCATCTGTTTCCCTTTGTTTTGGCTGATTTCTATTCAATTTTCAATTTTTTTAGGTGTGGACTTTAAAATGAAAACTCTAGAAATAGATGGAATCAAGGTGCGGGTACAAATATGGTGAGTGTTACTTCTTTCAAATTTGACTAATTCATTATGTTTGCCTTGTCTGTGTGATCCTTTCTGGTTGTTTTCAGGGACACCGCCGGTCAGGAACGCTATCAGACTATTACCAAACAGTACTACAGGCGTGCACAGGTGATTTCGCCACACTGACGTGAATTATTAATGTCGCCTCTGCCCAAGATCTCGTTTCTTCAGCATTAGTAAAAGCTAATTCCTTAGCGAATTTTAGCAATGACAACGGCATTTGAGCTCGGCTAAGGGGGAAAGATTCTGGTCCGGTAAGACGAGGGATGCAAAAAACACGAATTTAGCACTGACAAAAGTGTGGTTAAAATAACCATGATGGACTGATGATGACGGATGGGTGGCCCGGCTGCTGCACTTCCCCAGAAGTTCTCTGGCACTCCACACGCGTAACTGGTTTCCAGAAACACTTGTTAGCATTGTCCATTAAATTTTTTCTTAATTTTCCAAGTGAATTTTGCATGAAGGCAGTTGCTTTCACTTTACATAGCCATTAGCCTTCCCCTCCCATTTTTATTGCGATCCAGTATTTATTTATTAATTTTTTTAAATAAACATTTAGAGATGAGTTGTCAACATTTTTCTTAACGTCTCAGTGACAAATACATAAATATTTTGATGACAAAATTCAGACATAACGTTTTCCACCCCAGGGTATCATCTTTGTTTATGACATCACAAGTGAATCCTCCTTTCAGCACATAGTCAAGTGGGCCACTGATGTCGATGAGGTAAGCTAATAAGAATCATACATTGTAAATAGTGCACAAACGACACCTTGCTGCTTCTTTTCTGTTGTCGTCTCACAGTACGCACCGGAAAAGGTGCAGAGGATTTTGGTAGGAAACAAATCGGACGAAGAGCCCAGGCGGCGAGTGACAAGGGAAGAAGGAAGCAAGGTTTGGCTCAACTTTTTCTTCATTGACACGCCCCACTATTTGACAAGGACTGCCTTCACTAAAGATTTGGCCAGGTTATGATTCGTTCAAGCCTTAACCATACTGAATTTGGGTTGCATGGTCCAAAAGTTTGACTTAACATGTTAACATTCGCTTCCGTCCGCTGATAGTGTAGTGGTACACACGCCCGAGTTGTGTGCGGGCAGCGTGGGATCGATTCCCGCTCAGTGACAGTGTCTATGTGTGCCCTGCGACTGGCTGGCGACCAGTTCGGGGTGTAGTCTGCCTTCGCCCATTGACGGCTGGGATAGGCTCCAGCAACTCCCCGCGACCCTATATAGGATAAGCGGTTTGGAAGATGACATGACATGACATGTTAACATTCGCATTCAGCTCAAAGAATAGTCAGTGTTAATAGTGGACTGCTGTGCTATGACAGTGTATTATATTTGACTTTTTAACCGCATAAAACAATTGCTTTCTATGTAAGCGTGGCATAAAATATCAATCTCAATGTTGCAGCTGGCAGAAAGGTATGGAATGGACTTCTTTGAGACCAGCGCGTCCACGAGCCACAACATTGACAAGGTTGTAGATCACAAACATCAAAAATGAAGTGAGAAGTGTGCACACATGTATCCTCTATGTATTCAATTTATATCTTTCAGTCATTCAATCGAGTGACAGAACTGGTGCTGCAGGCTCACAAAAGAGATGTGGACAACCTGCTGGGATCTCTGGATGATTATTTAAACAAGGCCGGGCTGGATGAAAGTGGTCAAGATAAAATCGGCAGCATTCGGAGAGTCTGTGGCTGTGCCAGAATCTTTTAAAACTGCATTTTCCTACTCTCTAATTGAATTTAGACACTTCCTTTTTTTTTTTTTTTTTTTGTAGACCTGCTTGTTTTGTTGGTGACTGTGTAGGAAAGTGCATTTTAGATCTGCCGTCTACTTTCACCACTTCTAATCATGTTGCTTTCTAATTTTATTTATAGTTTAATTTATAATGCATTGTTGGGTAAAGTAAAGTGAGAGGAAGACAATGAATTATTTAAACCTTGAAACTTGAGGTTTCACTCGTTTACAGACGCAGTCAATGTGATCCCCCTGTATGTTTATTCTGTTTCTGAATGCAGTACAGTGAACCCTTGCTATTCGCAGAGATAAGGGCCGAGCCCTGCCACAAATAGTGAAAATACGCCAGTGGTTGATGCCCCACCCAAAAAGGCTTGGCATTGCTTACAGTTGGCACAAGAAGGTGCAAATCTTTTTTTGTTACAACAGACAAGGCTGTGGCCTGACTAAAGGAAGCTGTTCCCCTTCACTTCAACATAGTTTCTTGTCACCAAGATACCACAAGATTGTGCCAATGGCGATATTTTTATATTAAACATGGCTTTGGCTTTAGCAGAAAAACGGCAAATTGTTGAGTTTCACTGTGAATAGTAGAGGATGGGTTCAAAAAAAAAAGAAAATCTGAAACTAGGTGGATTTGTGAATGCCAAATCACAAATATGCGGGTATTCACTGTACTTCCTATTTAACGTGACAATGGTTGGCACAACACTTAACTGAATATACAAAGTCTATGGTGCTTTTGCCACGGATGCCATTTTAAATGAATGTTTGTTTTTAAAAAAGTGCCATGAAAAACGTTCAAGAATGAAATAAATGTTTAGAAAGTAATACACCTGGCGTCGCTGAATTGAAATCGAGAGTGAGTTCGGGTTTCACTAATGGTTCATTTTTCATCACGTGTTGCAAAGACGGTTGGAGATGTTGAATGTTTGATGGCTGCTGATTTGTCTTTTATGCACTTTTGAAAATGAAAATCTATATTACTGTAGTCCTGCATCACTTCAGAAAAAAACCACAACTTGAAATCGTGTTTTAAAACTTTGACAGTTTTATGCAGCCAATTGATAAGCGAGTATTGAGTTTCTTATGTAGATCAGTTTTCCCGCAGTGTCATCTGATCCCAGCGCCTCCAGTGAATCAGGTAACCACCTGCCGGTCTTACCCGAAGCTCTGACCTCCCTCCAGTGCAAAGGCTCACCTGTGCTGCTGAGGATGGCATTCATCGCCAAGACCTTCTATGACCTGAAGGCCACCACGCTGGATGGTGACCTGGTGGATTTCAACGTGTACCGCGGGCGGGTGGTTCTGATTGAGAATGTGGCGTCGCTTTGAGGCACGACCGGCCAGGACTTCAGCCAGCTCAAGCAGCTTCAGGGCAAGTACCCCCATCGGCTGGTGGTCCTGGCCTTCCCCTGTAACCAATTTGGGTATCAGGTTAGTTGAGCAGCAGAGAGAAGTCTTGTGCTATGTAACTTTGGTAATCCCACCACAATGTATTTGAATTGAAAGAAATTACAGTAAACCTCCAAGTACCGGGATTCGGAGATGTATTTTTTCCTAATTTGTATGTATAACTCAATTTTGTTCTGCAGTCCTTTTATTTTGGGTGTAATTCCACTGTCTGCCACTAGATGGTCGCTCACTTAATTTTGACATGAAAACAGGATGCATTTCAAGCTCTCCATTGATTTTTGCTGAAGATTAAATGTGAAAGAGGTTTATCATTTTCCGTTTTATGCCTACGAAACGTGACAGCTGTACAGGTTAACTTTATAATGACATCTTTGAGCATAATTATTTATGTATAGTGTGAGAACTTAGTTTGGGGACAAATCTATTTGTTTACAGTGTTATTGGTACATTGTAACACTGGACAATATTTTTGTCTTATACATTGTGCTTGCTCTTTTTCAATATGTGTTTGAATGTGTTTTTATTTTCAAAAGTCTGTTTAAAGACCTTGATTAAAAATAAGTTTCGTAAATGCAATAAAAACATGCCAAGGGACTGAGAGTATAGACATCGGGTATTAATGTATCATGGATTTCACTTGTTGCTGTCGTGGTCTGGAACGTAACCACGCAATGAAGGTGGGGTTAATTGTAATGGGATTACAGCCATTGTTTGCAGAGTATCTTTTTCAGAGTCTCAAAAGTAATTGTACTTTTTTCACTGCTGTTTCCAGACCTCGAATGGCTGCTAATGAAACCTGCTCACTGGTGTTTATTGATATGCCTGTTGACAGAATAAGTAACAAGATAATACTTGGTGTATGGCTCCATAGTAATGATGCATATGCATGTTAAAACAAATGCTACATACCTGACAGGAAAGGATAAATAGAGCGCTTAATCATACCACTAAAGCAACTTCAAGACTTTTTGAAAGCAAAGAAATGTGTAAACAATTTTGAAGTTGCTTGATCCAAACTCAATAACTTACAGAAGAAAGAAGTGAAGGGAGCAAGAACTGAATTTAGCAGCAACAGACAGTAACCCAAATAAATGATTGTGTGCTTCCAGGAGAATTGTAGCAATGGTGAGATCCTTAATTCCCTACAACATGTACGTCCAGGCGGCGGATTCCAGCCCAACTTCACCATCTTTGAGAAATGCGATGTCAACGGAGCAAACGCACATCCCGTCTTCGCCTATCTCAAAGAGAAACTCCCCTATCCCGACGACGACCCCAACTCCCTCATGCAAGACCCCAAATTCCTGGTTTGGAGTCCCATCAGCAGGGCCGACGTATCTTGGAATTTTGAGAAATTCCTCATAGCACCCGAGGGAGAGCCGTTTAAAAGATACAGCAGGAAGTTCCCCACTATTAACATAGAGCCTGACATTCAACGATTGTTAAAATTAACCAAAACTTAAGAATGCAGACTTTTAACACCACGTTTAAGTCTTATTTAATGAAGGTGATATTCTGAAACTCAACAGGGATATCATCTGAAGCTTTGTAAGTGCTTAAATGAAGTGGTTATATAACTTTTTTTTTCTCTATTCAATCTGATGTCCTCAATACAAGGAGTCGTCGAGTTTGGACGGAAGTCGGAACGTGCAGTAGTCCATCACGGACAGGCAGAAAGTCAAATAAACAGCACAATAAAGTTATAGTAAAATAAAATGTCTGAAAATCAACATTTTATTTTGGGGGAAAAAAGACCACTTAAAGATTATTTAAATTTATTACAAACTTTTCTAGCAGATTAGTCACGCCTCCTGCCTCCCCCCCAAAAAAACTTTTTTTTCTTGTAATACTTTGGCTTTATTAAAGTAAAATGATCACATTTTGTCCTAATATTGCAAATTCTTTCTTTTAATTGTGTGACGAAATGACAACTTTTTTCTTGTAATATAGATTACACATTCTTGTACAGTTATCTGGTAAGAATACGGCTGTATTCAATCAACATTAGGCCTACTGTATTTTTCTACAAAATATTTTTTTGGGTGAGATTACGACTTTTCTCTTTCATTTTTGACGAGCCGTCCGTAACCTTGAAATGCCGTATGTCTGTTCCGTCGTAAACAGAAGACGTTCCGTATAGCTGCATGTCGATAATCTAGCATGTGTTTTTCTTCCTCTGACCAGCAGATGGTAGTCTATACTTGTTTTTAAAATTCTGGAAGGGTTCTACAAATTAGCATTCAACGCACACATGCATTACAAAATGATTGCCCGTAGGAATAACGTATCCAAGACCAGCTTCACAACAGTTTAAAGTTGTTTTATTTTGTGATACATTCTGAGATCGTGCATTCACTGGTCACAAAATGAGGTACACTGACAATCATCCAAAACAGACATACGGAACATTTACAGCAATAATGATAATATTGGCAGCCCTGTAACCTAGGTTCTCTGGGTTTGAGTCTCTGTGATAAGTGGAATGTACAAACCCCATTTCAAATACAGTTGGGTAAAATGTGAATAAAAAAAAAATACAGTGATTTGCAAATCCCTTTCAACCTATATGAAATTGAATACAATACAAAGACAAGATATTTAATGTTCTAACTGATCAACTTGTATTGGTTGGCCATCCATCCATCCATCCATCCATCCATCCATCCATCCATCCATCTCTATCATCATGCTTACCACTGTGGAACATCACCTTTAGCCTATTTATTGTTTTAATCCACACCTCAGAGAGCAGCATGGGGAAGTCACACTTGGTTGTCTTTGTGGCCGAATCCCCGACAGCCACAGGGACAAGCAAACATACGTTCTAAGTCAGAACTTGTGGTTAAAGGCATCAGGCTAGATAAACATCCACAGGAGCAGGTAAACATGAGGTAGCAGAACTCGTCCTAGGAGGCGGAAAGCGGGTTGTAGGATCTTGCATGGATGACTGTCAAACAAATTGACAATGAGGGAGTTACCCATAGGTGGGTTTGGCTGACTAACAAAGGTGGGCATGGCTGACAGATCGACGTGTACTGGAGTGGTAAATCTAAATTCCATTTTAATACACATGGTTGAAATTTCACCCAGAACAGCCACACAAAACAGCGCACAAAAGCATGACATATTTAAATATGATATATTTTGTTGTTATTTGTCTGACCTCAAGAAAAGTGGAAAAAAAGACATTTAGGGTAGCTTTTTGCTTCCAAGACAAATATCGAAATGGGTCAAATTTGGCCCAAACAGTATTTGAGGATTTAAAAGTCTGAATGTTTGATACAACTCTTGTATTTCATGTGCAAGTGTACCTAATGTCGTGACACACGAGTTAAACCATTGTTTGACCTTAAAAATTCCTTCTTCTTTAAGGACATATACTGAAAATAAAATTAAGTCTGAAAGCTAATGCATGATGGGGGGGGGGGTGGACATTGTTGCTATAGTTAGTTTGAGTTAGTTTTATAAATGTAAAGTGTAGTTTCAGTTAATTTTCGTTTTTTAAAAGTGTTTTACTTTTTATTTTATTGCGTTAATGAAAATGTTTTTTACATTTGTTTGTTCACTAGTTTTCATTAACTACAATAACATTGGTCTATGGTGCAAGTTGTCATCGCACTTGAATATCCTAAGAAATCACAGAAGTGAATATTCCTTCAAGAGGTGTGAGTTGTTCGCAAGGTCTGCTGAAAAGTTATTTTCTGCACATCACCTAATAGTTGTCAGGGCAACTAGCCACACTGGTCTGGCAGTGCTCCAAGGTTTCCAAAGGACATTTGTGGCCACAATCAGATGTTTACTCTCTGAGAACTTGATTGACTCAGATCTTGAGGACGTCTTTGTACTTTTTTACTGTTGTACTTTGGTAGCCTACATTCAAGAGTCTGTATTTTTACTGGCCAGCTAGCTTGTGCTTGTCATGGCAGCCATATTCACAAATATAAGAACAACCAAGAAGGTAAAAAAAAATACAATATCAGGATTTTCAGAGTAATTAAATAACATTTAAATAAAATACAAGCAGGAAGAGACAGAAGATTAAGGTGTTGCATGTTGTTCTCTTGTTGACTTAAGTAAAGGATCATTAATTAGTACATTTACTTTTACCAGAGTACTTTTTTTTACACATGTATCTGTACTATTCTGTTCTGTTCTATTTAGGTACTCTGTGAGTACTTTTTCCCATTCCTCTTTATGTGTAAACATGCGATCATTTTTGCAAATAATTTATTTTCTACAAACAATGTAACTTTTTTCCCATCTATTTATGCCAGTGATGTAGTGACAAGCAAGACAATTAATTGTCCTTTCACTAGATGGCAGAAGGTACATAATTAAAGGGGGAGTTTGCAATTAAAAAAGAAAAGAAGAAAATAACTTTTTGTCAATTCTGTTAGTATGACCTGACAGACGTTCAGGGTAATAATAATCTGTGAAATTACCTTTGAGTGTATCGAGATATTATTGACACGTCGTCAGGCATGCCTTCTGTCTCCGATCGGTTGTTTTTCCTCAGGCGCGGACTTTTCTTGCAAATCAAAATGTAGCTGCACGATGGGATTTGGAAAATTGCAAACTTCCCCTTCTAACCTGTACCCACTTTTTGTGGAATTGTGCCGTGTGATTTATTTTCTAATAGAAAATATGTGCCTTGCAAGGTTATTATAGTTAACAAAAACTAAGAAAATAATTACAATAAAAAATATTTACGTTAATGAAATGAAATTTAAAAAAATTATCATATGAAAACTATCTTATGTTTATAAAACTAACTTTAACTAACTACAATCATAGCGCAAATATCCTGTGTTTTCGTCTTTTTCAGTTAATATCATACATGAGCTTTTGGGGTTCATTTTAAATGTACGTGTATTTATTATTTCGGCATTGCTGTATGTTCGTACTGGAGAAGGAAGGTAAAACGGCTGTTTGAGAATTGTAGTTTTTCTTTATTAGACAATACCTAGTGACCTATTTCTTTTATCTGGCACTCAACGAACACTCCTTAGTAAAAAAAAATACTACAACTAATAAAATCTCAATTAAAACGAAGCATTTTCAAAATCATAACCAAACTACTAAAAACTACCAAACCTGCTCTAAAAACTAATTAAAATTTACTGAGTCCAAACGAAAAAAATTAAAATAAAATAAATAACTATCCCAAAATCCCAAACTATTGGTGTCTTGGCTCAAAAAAGGTTAGGAAACAATGTTTACAATGATATAAAACAGGAGACGTCACAACTTCCGGTTGAGTGTCAAGCGCAAACACACGTGCACGCGCGTATGCACACGGGCGGACACTACAGGTGAGCCGCTGTTGCCACGGGAACGTTTCGCTTTGCGCCACATCTCGCGAGACTTGGGCGACTGGCAGGCGATAGGCAGGAGAGAGGCACAGCGAATGATCTCATCCTTCCAGCAGCAGCAGCTGCATAACGCAGCGAGGCAAAGCCACAACTTTTTTTTCTATCAAACTTACAAGTTACGCCTCGGCCGGGATTTAAAAAACAAGAAAAGAAAAAAGACGAGTTGACCCGCCACGTTTGAAGGTTAGAAAAAAGACAGCGAAAGGAAGTGGACGAGGGAGGTCGCATGTTGCTGCTCCATGTCAAGGACTTGTGGGAGTCGAATTGAACAAAAGGAAAGGCTTCGTATTGTTTTTTCAGACACAAGAAGAAGGAGAAAGAAAAGCCCCCCTCCCGCAAAGCAGGGAAGGTGAGTTGGGGGTGGGGGAAATTGGTGCATTTTGGTGGTCGCACTCACGTACACGTCTGGCGCCGCCACCGTGGAGGACGAAGCAAAAAGGTGCAGTGATGAGTCAGTGTGGAAAACCTACCCGTGTTTCCCTCAATTTAAAACTCTAAAGCGGTTCGAGGTCTTCGGTAGGGAACCAACCCCCGCCCCCCAACCCCACTCGGCCGTCACCGTTGCTGTCAGAAATCCGCATTGCCTCCGGAGCTCATTCACAGGTGGTTCCGTGAACGTTACATGGCTGTAGAATGACTGTGTGTTAGTTTCCATTCTACTTCGAAACATCTGTATTTTCTAGACAGTAAAGATGAAAGTAAAGAAAACAAACGTGGGTGTGATTGTGAAAATCCTACAAATGTGCAGTCACCTAAATATATAATAATATGTTGTTGATTTCAAACTGATGGGTTATAACATCTGCACAAGTTAAGTTTGAAATTCTACTAATGAAAAGCAGTCATAACACAGCATTTAGTATACCACTACTGTATGGTTCGTTTTATGTTAGGAGGGGATTTAGGAGGGTAGTTTACACGATCAGGATTTTGGAGCCGACATGAGTTTAAAAGAATGATAAACTGATAACCGGCCCGATCAGAAGGTGAACCAATCTCTCCAATGTATTTAAATAACTTGTTTATTTACTGTACAGTCAATTACCTCTATCACCGATACCCCGCAAAGAAACCCAAATTATAAAATGAAATTATTTGAATAAAAAAATCTGACTGTATATGATGAGACATTTTGGATTATTAACGATTGACATCCCTTTAGTGAACATGTTGCGTTTGCTGTAATGTCTTCATTTTTAATTTTGTCATTGATCGATTAGCAAATTAAGACATTAAAACTGAGCACCTATTTAGCATAAAATGTATAATAGCTACAAATCCGATCCACCCGATCAGGTCTGTGTAAAGTCTAGTTTAAAGTGAAAATAATTGCAATTTTGGCAGAGAATTTCTGCCAAAATGAAAAGAGCACAGCCATTTAGCAGGAAGCATGACCGAGTCATAGACACTTTATTTGCTTTAGTGGGCCACAAAAAAATTATGTGGTGAGCTGGATTTGGGCCTGAGGCCTTGAGTTTGACACCTGCTCATTAACGGATCTTGTTTGGTATGAGGTATGCATGTGGTATATTTTCTAAACATGCCTATTTGATTGTGCTTGTGAAAGCTGTGTAACATTGTTGACGTGTTTTTAATGTGTGTTAAAATGCCTAAAAATACCCCTTTTTTAAATGGTCCCCTGTTATGAGTGAGAAGGTTCTTCTTGATGAATAAGTCAGGGCACGGCAGTGGTCACATGTCTGATAGAGCTGCATATACTGTATGTGGCAATGCAGCACCACATAGCAAACAGCTTTTGTTTAGTTAGTTACAACAATGCCACTGTGACAACCTGTCCAGCCTCCAGTGCTTTAAAGCACTTTAAAAAACAACAACTTAGGTAATAGAGCTATATAATAATTAAAAAAAAAATAATAATAATAATAACCTAAAAAGACAATCTCCACTCATCTACTTGAATCGTCTGTGACAGTCAAGTAAGGAAGGGGGCAACTTTAAAGTTCAGCCATGGACAAGGATCAAGCATTTTTGGCATTCTTTGAAGGCTTAGTTTGAGCCACAGTGGCATGATTTATTGCACTGCCATCTTCACTTGTGATGCTAATCTCCGCTTTGTCTGCTTTAATTGTAACTGTTCATTCACACAGCATTTTTTTCTTGCTATTTATTTGGGCTTCTCAGGGAATTGTAAGCAGCTGTTGCGTATCGCCGCAGAGGAAAGTATGCACGCTCTATTTTAATTTACCACAGTGCTCTGCTTGCCAGTCAAGGTTAGGAAAATACAAAATTGTTCCGGCCGTTAATGTCATGTTGAGACTAGTCTGCAGCCACATCAATAGGACTCCAAAGAGATTGTATCAGGAAAATTCCAGCAGAGATTTCAAATGACCTTGCTACCTGTTGCTAACATTTAGCCTGGCATTCGTGGCACCTTAGAGGTATGCTAGCTCCCGTTTTGCAGATATTCCCCAAGTCTTACAGCAATTCGATAAATGATTAATGAGTTAAGCGTGATAGCTCCTAAGCCACGCCCCTGATAAGACATTTTGGTCTATGGTAGTTGACCAGTGTATCAGTTTTGCTGTTGGTTGGAGTTGTGTTCAGTCAGTTTCTGGATTTTGTTTGCCAGAGGTGCACATAAAAATGTTGGGGTGGTTCTAAAATCAAGCACTAGAGGTTGTTGTTGTTTGGTACTCCGACTCACCGACCTCATGGATGAACTTAACGACAGCACATCTGGGCAAGGTTTCTCGTTAACATGTTATTTACTATAACTGAATAAACGTTAGATCAGTTTTCAGCTCTTATTTCTGAATTACAACAATATATACCAGGGCTACACAATGTAAAAATCAAAAGAGGTGATAAACTTACCTGTCGAGTAGGAATGTTCCCAATTCCATTTTATGCCAGGTTGTTAGCCAATGAGCAATGGGAATTTTTGCATATACTGGAGACATGCATTCCGCCATCCATTCAACGAAAGCTCCTGAAGTCCAATGTAACAGGGTAGCGTGAGGCTACTGCATTGTGCCAGCTTTGACAAAGTCGATCATTTTGATTATTAATAATTGTTTTATAATTACAAGCACCCCCTTCAAAGGATTAAACCCACATGTGTTAGAACTTTTTACATTTTACGTAAGTCATTTTTTTTATGATGGCAAGAGAACATTATTATTATTATTATTATTATTATTATGTACAGTATGTAGGCCCATAATTAACAGTTGTCAGATAGAATGAATTGTTCCGTTTATTGGCCAAAAAAAGGCCATAAACTCTCATGTTTTCCATCAAAACAAACGCTCCAGCTCCAGACTTAATTCTTAAAGGAGAGTGTTTCTATTTTGATGCTTTTTGTCTCATATACACTTTTATCACGATGTGGAGAGGGAGGTTCCCGTTGCTAAGTTAAGAGGATGTTTCCATTGTATCTTGAGGGGGAATTACTCGAGCAAAGTTACAAGGCAACAAACAACAAGCGGAGCTTTGTCCCGCGTTACAAATGGCCACTCCGGAATGTGTGGGGCGCAATTATCCTAAGTGGCCATCCCAAAATGCTGAAAGGAACTGTTTACATAATATAATGAATGATGTGATTGCTGTTGTCGTTATTAAGTGCAGGAGTCTTCAGTTACCTTCGGTAATTATCCCCTGCTAAACCCAGTCGGTAGAGCATGAGTCTCTTTACCTCAGCGTTTGGGGTTCAAATACCAGTGGGTTTCAGAGACAAGTTGGCCTTCTTCCTTAGTACCAGGTACCATTCTGGGGATCGATGAAGTACAGTGGTACCTTGATTTGGACAACTTTAAATAGACAGTGCAAAAAATGTGAAATCATAAATTGATGATGATCAGTTTCTGGTGTGGTTTGTAACATCCGTTGGAAAATTGGCAAAAATAGTGATCATTGTTTTCCAAAGTAAATAAAGATGTTTTCAAATGTCTCATTAAAAAAAAAGATAGAAAGCTAATCAGTCGGCTTTCATGGAGGGCTGTAGAAACCTGAGACTATTTCCTGTTGAGAGACGGAAAGTTGGCCGAAAAGATTTGGACAATTTTAAATCAGACTATCTCTGAACAATTCATCGATTATCAAAATTGTTTAATCGTCGCACTCGAAACATTACAGTAATTTGGACCTGTTAACGCATCGGAATTATGGCCTGTACTAGCAATTGGTGGATATTTTTAACTGAAACTTATCCACCAATCAGAGAAGGAGATAATGCCGTTTTACTCTTATTTCAAGATGTTTTTTGCCCAGATTTTCGATAGGCGACATCACAAACAAACATTCTCCAAAAAGGCCATAACATTTTTTTCCAGAACCTTTCATCCAATTTTCATAATGATTGGTGCATTGTACTCAGGTAGAAATTGTCACTCCAATCAGATGAAGCATTTTGACAGCATTTTTGGGAAATCTTGTCATATTGCTACTAAAATGAATTGAAGTCGTTCCAGCCCCCCAAAAAAACAATTTTGGGTTTTTATTTTCTAGAAATAAAAATAGCATAGTATTGTTTAAAAACACAAAAAAGCATAATCAAAAGAGAATACAAAGAAATAAATGTGTTTCGTAAAGCGTAATCAAGCCTAATACGCACACACTGTATTATTCACATTTGATGTGTGCCTTTTACTAACTTCTCTTGGAGAAGAAAAAGATAACACCATTGAGCATCTGACCAATATGAGTCAGCCCGTCAGTGAAAAAGTCAAATGACTCCATGATGACCTCAGCTGGCTGCTAGCTGGTGACGGAGAGGCTTGATGGCTTTGACCGTAATGAGGTGTGACTATGGCTTTCCTGCTTGTCTCACGGTCGGAATGCTGCGCTTTTGTCCTCGTCGGAACTGTCCTCCGCGCACCGGCCGAGAGCTGAAAGTGCGCGGCTGTGAGGCTACAATAGCGATGAGGCCATCCCTTTCTATGCATTGTCGCCGAATAAATGCAGGCAAAGAGCTCGTCCCCTTCATTCCGCCCCACCTGCTATACATTCGGGAAGTTTGACCCGGCAGAAATGCACAACAATTCAGGCGTGTTTTGCAGGTGCGGCGGGTTGGTTTGGCTTCCTCAACTTCCCTTGGTGGTCTCTTAATGTTTTTTTGAAGTAAAAAAATGTCATGTTGACTTGTTCCTGTCATCTTGTTCCCAACTTTGAAACCAACTGCCACAATTATACAGAAATCCTACTGAAATTCCCCCCCCCCCCCGGTTTCTGCTCCCACAAGACCACATTGATGCTGAAACTACAGTAGATGATGGCGATGGAAAACGAAGCCAATGGAACAAAGACCCACATAAAAGAATGTAAAGTGAGACAAACACAAGGAAGAAAACAACTTTCCAGAGCGAAATCTGCTGTTTTGGATGCTGATGATAATCTGCCGCCGGCGAACGTTTGACGTGCTCGTTATTGTCTGGACATGTCTGCCAGTCGCTACACTGTCTCTCTCGTTTGGCCTGCGCACTCTCCATCTCTGGAACACATTACACACACTTCTGAGGGGAATCCAAAGACGCAGAAGCAGAGTTGCAAGCCTGCGTCTCACGCCGGGCCCATGTGGGCCGCCGTGGAAAATAATTCAGCAAAGGGAAAAGAAAAAAAAGAAACCACAGAGGTTTTTCTCTTGTCCCCACAGTGGGCCGAAATCGGAGAAGGAGGGAGGAATGCATGAGGGCTTGTTCATGACTGAGCTTGAAGCAGATCCCGACGTATAGACAGGTTGGTTCAGCTCATCTTCATTCCGACTTGGTAGTTGCGCTCAGGTGCGACATGTGATGTTGTTGTGTAGTATCACAGGAATGCTGGCACATGGCTGCCTGTTCAAACATTACATTCGCCACCGAGTACACTCATGCCCGAGGTTGTGTTCCCAATTCCACATCCTCTGCCTTGCATTTATTTCCACCCTTTGACTTCCTGCTCTGCTCTTAATACTGAAAGGAAAGAATGAGGCCAGTGTAATTCAAAGGCTTCCATTCCTCAAGTCTGATTAGCTTTCAAATAGTCTCAGGTGGATTCAGGAAAACATCCCTCTATCATAAAGCGGTGGGAACACTTACGAAGGAACTCACAGTTTTTCGAGCCGTCACTTTGCTCTTTTATGGCTTTGACTTGCTAGAAAAAATTGTGATGCGAGCACCAGATGGTGTCAAGGAACTCAACTCGCATCACATCAAGCACAAGTTTGGCAGAAGAATTCTTTAAAAACGAGGCTACACACTGTTTATTTCCACTCCATTGTGCATTTAAAACAAGCACATCATTTTGCTTTGGTAAACACCGTTAGCTGAATGCTAACACAATGCAAAATGCCATAGATGGGCGAACGAATAGCATCAATGATAATGCTTTAGGCAAGGTAGCTTTTTTTGAGCACATTTCATACACAAGGTAACTCAATGCGCTTCACACAATTGAAAGTACAGCATTTAAAATCATTTACAAACAAAAGAACTAAAGACATTTTGAAGCAAAGTAAAGAAATAAAAAGTAGTTTACTAAGATTAATAAAAGAACGCCCAATACAAGAACAACATTTCGTTTTTTTTTTTTAATGCTTTAAAAGACCTTATTCATTGTTATGGGGAAAAGCCATAGCTTTTAAAATGGATTTAAAAGCTGACTTTACTTGTGTAAAGTTGCAATGGTGCGGCAGCACACCTATACAAACAATATACAGTAACAATACTAACATTATTATTATTATATTATTGATTGATGTTCTTTAACCTCTGCGAAAAATGACTTATATTACTGCAGTTTAGGAAGCAGGTGTGAGCATCTTTGTGTACATGCCCTCTGGTGGCGGAGGTGCGCACACCAGAAGGAGTACAATGTGGGACTGGAACACATTATTGGCATTTCCATTTATTTCAATGTGTAAAGATGATTTGAGATGTGAGTGTTTTTTAGTTCGGAGCATCATGGTACAAATTAAGCTAAGTGAATGTGCCACTGTGTCTCCGTCAGAGGTGACAAAACTACTGCAAGCTACATTTGGACAGGATAGTCTAAGTGAAAACAGATCTGTCTTGCACACGTGAAACAAAACAACACAACAAATGATGCTGAAACAACTAACCTTCACAACTGATAAACACCTACCAGTTTGTGTTTTTCAGATTAAACTGAATTTTTGAACGCCTAAAGATTTTTCCAATCCTTCTTGGAGCAGACAAAATCTTATTTTCTTCTTCAAATATGTTGTTTCATCGTTAACGCTCACCAGTTCGCGTTCCTCCTTGTCACCGTCAATATAAAAATAAAAATAAAATGACGGATTCCTGAAAAATATCCTCAGCCCCCCCTTCCTATACTGCTGATCTCTAAAAGTAGACAAATCCCAAACACCTCTCTGAATGAGGTCTTTAACCGTGTTTTTCCAGGTGCACAGGTCAGATAGGGTCCGTTCATAACAAACATGGCTGCTTTCCCACAGTCTTTCCTCTGTGACTGCCTGTTTCCTGCACATTTCATTGATGTGTTCCTGGATACGCGTTAACACAACAGAAAGTTGGGCGGTATGTGTAAAGTGTGGCGGGCAGGCGAGTATGTGAGACGCAGGCTTCGACCGTCCACCTCCTCTGGGGTTTTACCGCTCGCGAGCAGTGTGTCTTGTGCACAACTGGCACTTGGCTGTCATCACCGGGGAGGAGGTGAGGTGTTGCCATGTCTCTGTTGATGCGATACTTGTCCTGAATGCTAATGAGGTGCTAGTTGCCTTCAGATGTTTTGCTACAAGAAAGAGACAGCGAGCATCTCTTGCGTGTTATTTTCTCATCTGTGCGGCTGTGAAGTCTGATTAGTTAGTGTCAGGCGCGTGTGTGTACGGTTCAGACAGATATCAATATTGCGGAGCATCTGCAATATTGATGATATACACCAGTAGCGAAACATGTTTTAACTGCTCCACCACAAGCTATTCTGTGCCTTTTGTTTTGGATTAAGGGTGGGTCGATTGGTCAATCAGGAGAATGAGGTGCATGGATGATGTCATAGAAAGCCATCTCTTGATGTGGACGTACGTATTCGATGCTGACGTTATGATAAATGTGAGCAAAAATATTGTGGTATCACAGAATTAAAATTACAGCTCTAAAATGACCTTTTTAAAATATTTGGGTAAATAAAAATAGCATTTTTCCCATTGCACATATCTATTGTACTGTATTTTTATACAAATTATAGAATATTTGGTACAGAAGAAACATGTACCATGTTAATTTTAAATAAATACATTTTTAACATTCTTCTTCTTTTTTCATTCTTAGTAAGTCACAGTGTCCCATCACTATTGGGCTGTATTTAGACCCATGGGCTACTCATGTTGTCCTTGGAGCTAACGAGTACCTGATGCCAGTTTTTTTTAGGAAAAGGCACTTTAATAAGAGCAAAAAGGCATCTATGTTTGCAGTCCTGTTCCCTCCCTCCTCCTTCTCCGTTAAGCGTTGAGAAGGAGAAGAAAGAAAAATTAATTGGAGGCAATTAATTTCAACGATGTGGCTTGTTTACTCAACTCTGCAACTCTCATATTGTCCTGCTTGAACGTATCCTCAAAAAAAAAAGAGTTCATCATCGATGACAGACAGTATTAGCGGTTATTGGAAACTTGACTTTTTACAACCATTGTAAATCGTCAAACGGGTAATCAGCCCATGCCTACTTGGACGCTACATTAATATTCAGTATTATCAATGAAATGAACAATAGAGGCATATGCATATAGTTGAAACGAGTCCTTGAGTAATTCAGGTACATAGGAAAAAACAACGACAAAAAAACACTTCAACAAGAACTGCAATACTGTCAGTATCGGTTGCAAAGTATCCTGATAAGATCGTATTGTGGGTTGGTCTCAGTTTACTATTTCTAGGCTTAAGTGAGAGAATGGACCAAAACAAAAACAACAGTTCCTGGGACATCTCAGATTTTGCTGCTCTTGCGTAATCCAGCATTAGTAGGCTTTGTGTGTGTGTTTAATGAAAGCAGAAATAGTGCAAACGCTGCATCCCTGGATTGCTGCTTTAAATGTCATGCGGCTTGTGTTGGACCCAGCTTGTCACCACGATAAACCGGAGTGGCAAAGCTTGCCTGTTCCAATGAAGTACAGAGCGTTGAAGGCCAGTAGCAGGCATCTGCACTGTCTTTCTCCAGCGCGGAATGTCGTTTAGTGGAGCGCCGCAGTTACGCAACACTTGCTGACTTCTTGCAGTCCGACCGACTGCGTGAATTGATGAGCTGTGTGGCCTGTCTTAACAGGAGTGGAAGCGCACGTGCCAACTGCAGCCACTGCCTGTGGTGTCAAGGTGTGGGCTGTTGTGTTCTAATCAAGGTGGAGCTCATTAGAAAAGATCCAAATAAGAGAGCGAAACTGACATAACTGATGGATCTTTGGGTGGCCGGGGGTTAGGATGCCGTCCAAGGTGTAAGTGACAATATACTAGCAAACGTATAATTATATTTTAGAAGTATTTTCGTATTGTGGCTAAAATGCCCTAAGATGCCACTGAAGCCTTGTCTAAATATGTTTTAGTGTCAAGGAAGTACGGGATGTTGAAGTAATACTTCTCAACTGATCGACAAGCTTTTTACATTTTTTTTACATCAGAAAGGAGCTTTATTTAGCCGGGGTAGTTACTAGGGATCTGAAAAATCAGAATTTTACTGTTCTCATTATATGAAAAAATCTAATACGTGTCACATATGATTTTAAAGTCGTAATTCACCTGAACGCAGCCTCTCTATGATTGTTCCCTATTCGTAGCAGTGCTCGATCTTTTATTGTAAAGACCAAAAACAACGTAACGGTTTACACTGTGAGTTTTGGTCCTTGCCTGCTCTTCACTGATGTCCTGTAGGTGTCGGTTATTGTTGCGTTTAAGTCTTTGTCAACTGTCAAAATAGATCAAGAAGACTCAGTCATAGCCGGACTTGGGATGTTAAAGCTAAAAACAATGCTAGCAACGAAGAATTGTGCCTCTTAAGTATATGAGTGCTTCAATCTTTGCAGAAATCTCAAAGAGACAATGACTACATGTTTACATGCAGTCAATATTCGATGTAAGGTCAAAATTCCGATCTCTGAAACATTTGGAAAAAAACCTTTACATGCGTGAGCGGACAGAGGTACGCCCGCATTTGAAACGGCGACGCGCAGACGTCGTTACGCAAATAGACATCATTTCTGCTTGTTACTTGCTACTGGCGCGTATACAAGCCCGTCCTGTATTACAAAGACCGGTGAGTGTCCCGTGCATTCGGGAGTCATGTTCTGCTCAACTGATTGATGCACGCAGGTCAAAATCGAGTGGGTAAATTCACGGAATTATGCGAGTTTCAAGGTCAATTAAAATGCAGTTCTTTGTGAACACATCACAAGCGTTTGCTGCCGCACCCCTTCAAGGTTTGATTACGGAATCTTTCATCTCATCGTCTTGTGCTATTTGATGATCATGAGGGTATATTAATCACAGTGTCACCTTGACTTGCACCTGCCTGACTAGCTTGCTTTATTTTGCTGCTCTCTGAGGAAAAAAAACAGCACCTCTTCTATGGGGAGTCTTAACGCCATTAAAAAGCATTGTAGCTCAAGCTTCATTTATCTGCGTGATCAAATTAGTTTTATGGGCTTTTTACCCTGATTGCCAAGCAACTAATGATCGATGGGCGGATCACTTTGATTGCCTGGAACACGCACACGGAGCATCTTCAGCTACAATAGACGTGATTTCATTGTCTGCTGCTCATGTTTGTCGCCAGCTTCATGACCTTTGCCAATCGTCCTGATCAAACCATCGCAGTCTCCTTTGCTTTTGCGGCGTCACCATGCCACAACTTGCCCGGGAAGACCTGACATGCCTGAGAACAAAACAACACTATAGTCATGAAACGTTCCTTGATTAGAACAGGTTTTCAAAAACATCGAATGCCGCTTCTTTTTTGATGTATGGCTTTTGCTTTCTTGAAAAAAAAAATCTATTTTGACTGATTTTTTCGAAAAGCAAATCATCGGTAAGACATTTATTTTTAATGGTAATCTAGTAATATGACCTAATGTAGGAAGATTTAAATATTTTTCCGGGCAATGTACACATACTGTATACTGTATTTAAAAAAACATCTACTCCCATAAATGGGACATTAATGTCACAGTTC